>NW_020837970.1:16199229-16400433 GCF_003676395.1 Aethalodelphis obliquidens | reverse complement strand
GATAACTGAGTCACTTTGCTGTACAGCAGAAATTAAACACAACATTGTAAATCAACTATACTTCAATTAAACAAACAAACAAACAAAAACCCAGGCCCTGATCGGAACCAGAGCTGCCACATGCAGCGCCTAGCCCGGGATCAGAAAGCAGCCTTGAGATGATTTGTTTCTTATCCTTAACGGACCATGTGCGTTTCTTACCGCTGCTGTAACACATCACCACCAACCAAGGAGCTAAGCGCAGCACACGTTTATTCTCTTACAGCTCTGGAGGTCAGAAGTCTAAACACCAGCCTTACCGGGCTATAGTCAAGGTGTGGACAGGGCTGGTTCCTTCTGGAGACTCCAGGGGAAAACCCCTTGCCCTGTCTTTTTCAGCTTCTAGTGGCACCTATGTTCCTCGGTTCATGGCTCCTCTGTCCACCTTCAAAGTCCATCGCTCCAGTTTCTGCTTCTGTTGCGACATCTCCTCCTCACGTGGACCCTCCTTCCTCCCTCTTACAGGGACGCTTGTTATTACATTGGGTCCACTTGAATAATTCAGAATCATCTTCCCATCTCAAGATGCTTAATTTAATCACATCTGCAAATACACGGTAACATTCATAAATTCTGGAGATAAGTATGTGACTTATTTGGGGTTGTAATTCAGTTTACCACACTGAGTAATACAAAAAAAGGCTAAGGATATGTAGAGTTTCCCTAAAGTATTTGGAATTTTTTCCCCACATCTAAGAATATCTCCTCCCTTCTTCTGAGGATGCCACTTTTGGAAATTGGGCCGTTCCCCTATTGTTGGCCATTTCTGTCGCTGATCTGTAGTTAGTGATAAACGGATATCCCAGTGTCTACTGTAGGATTACAAGTTCCTACAGGTTCAGTGCAGCCACTTTCTTTGCTTGGTGGTCTCCTACTTTCCTAATCTGTAAAACAGGGATAATGTCTATCTGTCAGAGCTAAACTGATGATCGAATTACAGGAGAGAATTTTGAGTGTGTTTACACAGGGACTAGCCATAATTTCTCAATAAGTGGCATTTGTCTTCCTTGCCTGCCTTGGCTGGGGCGGAGAGAAACTGTGACAGTTGGTTGGCTGCCATGGCAGACAGTAAATGCTTTTTGTCTTACGGAGGTGCAGTCTCCCTGATGCCCATATCCCCACTTTCCACCCTCTACTCTTCCTGCACCGTCCTGTGTCTCTCCGCCCTGTCCTCTCCTAATATATGGAAGACCCTGGGGGAGGCTGGCAGGAACAGTGTCGCGGGAGTGAATGAGCCTGACCCACCGCTCAGTAGCTCTGTGGCTGTGGGAACAGTCCTTGTTTTCCTGGGGCTTCGGTTGCCCTGCATGCTAATAGGAGGCTAGATTAGGGGCCCCGTGGCTCCCTACCAGGTCGCAAACCCTCGAGTCTGTGACTCTCACTTTTCCCACCATTTTGCTCAGCCCAGGCTCTGGACCCCATTGGTACTGAATCATTATTTGGCGAGTAGAACACTGGCGCCCCTCTTTGTGCAATCATTTCCTATTTTGCACTTTAATGGGCTCTTTAAGCCAAAATACCCTTCAGAAACCAAAAGAAAAAGTGGCAGATTACCCACACTACAGAACAGACCATTAGGACAGATTCATAATCACTGGGCCTTTCCAAGGACCTCAAATCCCCCATGCAAAGCTGATAAATAAATGCCCCTAGGGAGTCCTGTGTCACAGAGAGAATGGCAGGTTACAAACCCACTGGAAATCTCCCATCCTGAAGCCCACCAAACCCTTTAGAGTCACCGATCTCTTCGTGGATGAAAGAAAGCACTGTTTCATGAGAGGATGACCAAGAAAAGGGTTAAGCCCTGAAAGGTTCGTTTCCTCGATTCTGCCTGCTCTAGAATCAGGGATAATTCCTGCCATTAATATTTTAAGCAACTAATTTGACATTTTTCCATTTAATTAACTTGCATACATATGAGAACAGGGTTTTGAGAGTACCATGACATTTAAACAAAGTCATTTAAGTTTTTCCATTTCTGGGGGAGTTCTGCTCTTTGCTTTGCCTCTTTTTTCTTTTTGAGCCATTTCTGTTTTGCATTCCTGATCCTGAGGCTGGCTTATTAGCTCAGAGAAATGACCGAATTTCCCAAAGCAAATGTCCCACAGTCTCAACCTAGGTGACGTGGGTGGGCCCGGCGCTCTGAGCTGTGGCGCTTTTAAACTCGGTCCTGCTCCTTTCGAAGCCTCTGTGCAAATGGCATTTCAATCAGAGCAGGCCCGCTTCACAGGCTAATGTTTTCCTGTTGCCACACCAACCCCGAGTGGGAGTTGGAGAGGGGTGGGGGGAATGCAAAACGTTTATCAAATGTAACCATCTCAGCAGAAGACCTGGGGTTTCAAGAGGGAAACAATAGCTCCGTGACAATTTTCTCTTCCAAATGACAAATAATTGCTGTCATATCATCAAATGATTAAGAAATAAAGGAAAATAGACAAATAGAGTGTAGCCATTGAGGGATGATGGTGGGGGGGGGCGGGGGAGAGACTCACTCAATGTTCCATAATTGAAAAATTGCACCCTAATTAGCTCCCACCCCAGACAATTCATGAGTTCTATGCGCCATCCAATCTCCCGCCTGCCAAGTCACAGAACTTTCAGCCCTTCAAGTTTACTGCCGGTTTCAGAAGGGGTTGTGTGGTCTCCAAATGCATTCAGAGAATGAGACGCTTCAGCTCGCCCAGCCCTCAGAAAGGATCCATTACTTCATACTTTCATCTGCCATAATTAGTCACAGATTTTCTCTGCCTATCCACTGCTGCGGCTGCTCTCCCCAGATGAACCTGGGCACTCCTGGCTCCGGCTTCTCCGTGGCGGCCAGCCCAGCCAGGCTCAGACGTGTCACAGGAGCTGCATTCCCAGGATGCAACATGGCACCCCCTAATCCCAGGCATCTCAGGGGAGAAATGGGTCCTGCATTTAAAATGAAATCCCACTGCAGACTAAGCCCATAAGACTCTGGAGAAATTCCATGTCTCCATTTCTCCCCACACTCAGGATATTCCTTGGGGATTTCTAATGAGGCTGTCAGACTTTAGGAAGAATAGCGCTGTAAGAGAGGAGTGTCCCCACTCTCCTCCATCCCCTCCTCCTGGGCCTGGGTTTAAATCCCGGATCCATGACCTCATTAGCTGCATGACCTTGGGGAAGTGACTTGGTCTGTCTGAGCATGAGTTTTTCCTTTTGTAAAATGAAGCTAATGGTGCCTACCTTTCCGGAATATGATGGTGATTGGAGGATGCCGTGCGTAAAGGATCTGTGTACGGTTGTTAGCACTGCCTCTTGATCCTTATATGTAAAGTGGGGATAATAATCTTACCTCCTCACTAGGGTTTAATGACAACCGAGTAGAGACTGCGTAATATGTGCCTTGCACAAAGTTGGTGCCCAGTAAATATGTGAATTGAACTGAAATGAATCGTACATAATTGAGTCATTCATTCATTTAATCCATCAGCTAATAGTTGTTGAGTGACTACTTTTTGTCAGACGCTTTATTTGGCATAGGATATACAAAGGGGAATGAGACAGACTTGACTCATGCCCTTGGGAGCTTACATACTAGGGGGAAACACCATGAAAGACAAATTTTTAAAAACACACAAGTTGTAAAATTTCTATTAAAAAAATAGACAAGAACTCAGAACATAGGCTAACAGTTGGATGGTGACTTTTAAATGAGATCTAGAAGCTGACGAGATAAGCATGTGAGGAATAGTAGGGAAAAGCATTCCAAGCAGAGGGAACAGCGTGGGAGAAGCAGAATGAGTCTTAACACATTCCAGGCACTGAGAACAGGTCATCAGTCAGGGTAAGTGATTCTAGCTCCTAGAGCACATCTGGTGAACCCAAAGCTCAGCGATTTCAAACAGCAAAAGTTTACTCCTCCTTCTTGTCAGAGCCCATCAGGTGTTTGGTAGATGGTCCTTCAGTTTTTCAAAACCCAAACTCCTTCTAATTAGCTGCTCTGTCTGCCGTCCCCTGGGTCTCCTTGGAGTTGTCCACTGTGTCCTCCACTTGGAGCCAAGGGCAAAGAGGAAAAGTCCTGGGACGTCTGGGGGCAAAGCATCACTTCCACTCATATTCCATCCCCCAGAACTGAAATGCATGGCGCTGCCTGACTGCAGAGGGGCTGGGGATGGAGTCCTGCTATGCGCCAAGGAGGACAGTAAACAGGTTAGGAGAGCACACGGCATCTTTGGCCTCACAAAGTGAGTAAGGGTAGGTAGTGTGGCATGAGATGAGACATACATGGCCAGGTTGTTCAGGGCTATGTAAACCAGGGGAGGAAATGTGAACTGGATGCTGCCCTGTCCCGTGATGCACCAGGCGTTCCAGGATATTCTTTACACACCAGTTTGGATTTTATTCAGTGAGAATGGGGAGCCAGTCAACATGAATGGTATGACCTGATTTATATCTTAAGAGGACCCCTTCAGCCGCTACGAGGAGAACACCTCTGCAGAGGGCAATGATGGTCCCTTGGAGGTGCCCTGGATTCAGATGATGAGAAAAAGCATGGAGAGAAAGTGACAGATGCAGGATTTCATCCCCGTTGGAATTGGTTTCGGTCTCACTAACTAGCCAGCGTGTAGGCCCCTGCTGACCGACTGGGGTGTTGAACAAGGCTCCAAAAGATTAGAGAAAACACAAAAGGACTAAGCAAGGCAGCTGGCTGTGTGGAGTCATTCCAGAAAGGACCACCTGGACTAACAGCTGGGAGTCTGTTTCCTCACGGGACCTTTGGCCTCCAGGCCCAGAGGAGCAGCAGACCCTCTCCGCTTTCATCAGAGGGAGAGAGGTTAACATTCAGCTAAGCTGGTTCCCACCGGCCCCAGCGTAGGTGGCCGGAGGGCAGTTGGGAGTGGGTGGGCAATCTGCGCAGAGGTGACCACTCCTCGAGCACAGCTCCAAATTGTTCTGCTTAATCCCAACTGGGCTGGGAGGATGGAATTACCGTTGACCGCATTTTATAGACAAAGAAACAGACTCAGGCTGCTCCTGGGACTTGCCCAAGGCTACCCTGTCAGTGAGAGCCCCGGCGTTGAACACAGGTCTTCTGTTCTTTCTGATGCAGCACAGGGGAGTCCTCCATCGGCAGGATTTGTCCAGACTCACTTGGAGGCCAAATGGTGAGGAGGATCTGCCTGGGTCTGGAGGCTGCCCTGTCCCATGATGCACAAGTTGTCCCACTGAGCAATGCCTTTGGACAGGTCACTGGCTTACCAACCTGGCTGATCTTTGGAATTACCTGGCAGTCTCTGAACATACAGCAACCTGAGCGCCGCGCGCCCCCCCCCCCCCAGATGTATTGAAGCAGAATCTTTGCGTGGATGGGGACCTGGCGGCTGTGTTTTTAAAATCTCCCCAGGTGCTCAGATAAAAGCACTATGACATTGTCAGTGGATGTGTCAAGCGTAAGTGAGGTTCAGGGAGGGAGTGTTATCAGGTGATGAATTAGTGACAGAGTCAGGAGAAGAAGATGCGTCTCTTGCCTTTCTCATCCCTTTTTCCTCAGCACCGTACTGATGCTCTGCAAGGGGTTATGGGAAAATCCATCCTTATCGATAATCTGAAAATGTCCGAGCTGGGCAGGAGCTTTGAGGTTATCTTTCCAACCCAGTGGTTCCCCATTGCCCATCGGACCAGCCGGGTTAGAGTTACACGAGGTGCTTGTTACAACACAGGTTCCCGCCTCCCACTGTACCTACTTTCTCAACACTGGGGAGATGTACCCCTGGAATCTATATTTTTAAAGTATCTCTGGTGATTCTGACACCAGCCGTGTCTGGAAACCACGGATCCAGCCCTTCCCATTTTACAGTTGATGTAAATTCAGTCCCCCAAGAGAAGTGATTTGACTAAGATCACCTAGCCTAGAAGCCAAGGTTTCTAGCTCAGTCTAGAGCTCTTTCCACTACCCCTTACTCATCTGGAAGCCCAGCCACACGTGCGTGTGGGCAGAGGAGGGGGGCGTGGGCAGAGGAGGGGGGCGTGGTCAGCCCACAACAGCAAGAGGGACGCTTACGCTGAATGGGCTGTGTCAGAGAAACATCTAATTAGCTGCTTGTTTGTAGTGGGTTTCCTTCCCGTGGTTACCGATGCCTCTTCTCCCTTCTCTTCCTGGTACTTCCCCTTGCTCATCCTGATGTGATCAATTATTCGCAGGAATAAATTATGCACACAGCCTGCAGCCTATTAGATAATCAGTGGGGCTCTGGCTCAGGAGCCAGCAGGCAAGACCGGCTGTCTGGAGCCGAGGCCAGCAGAAAGGACAGTGCGGGCCCAGTGGGTGGAAGAGTCTCTAAGTGGGAAAGTCCCAATGCTCCAAGCATGGAAATTCTGGGCCCCCAGAGACGAACTTTCAGGCCAAACCTGAAAACGACTTGAGGCACCACTGCATCTCTGCTTGCGCGGCAGTTCTCCAGGCCAGCCACCCCCCCAGAACCCCACATCTCCCAGACCCCCAGTGCCTGCAGGAGGTTTGTCTCTGATCCAGGTGGCACTAGAGCCTGCCTCTCAGACCTTGGTGTGGCCGTGAATCACGGGGAATGCTGTCGAAACGGAGGTTCGGAATCAGGGGTCCTGGGGGGCCTGAGACTCTGCATTTATGACAAACTCACAGGCAATACCAATGCTGCTGGTCTGAACAACAAGGGCCTAGAGACGGGTGTGGGCAGAGCTGGGTGGTCAGCCAGCTTTGTTTACTGGTTGGTCCTTTCCCAGGCCAGCCCCTTTGCATGTGCTGTTTCCTCTGCCTACAATGCCCTTCCCCCTCATGTTTGCTAGAAAACTCCTGTTCACAGGTGTTTTCACAGGTGTTTTCACAGGTGAACAGGTGAACTCCTGTTCACCATTGCCATTCTGGCTTGGGCAGTGTCTGCTCCCCGAATCTTCACTGATCCCCTCCTGCCCCAAGTAGACTTAGGGGAGATGATACTTTCCCTGTGCCCTGATCACACTCCATTACGTCCATACTTACTCTTTTGTGACAGTAGTTTGCTCATCTGTCACTCAGTGGCCTGGGAACTCTGTAAAAACCACACTGAGTCTTTCGTCTCTCCATCCTAAGCCTTTAGGGTTCTGCTAGCAGCTAGGCACTACAGGGCCTGAGAACTTCTCCAAGATCTCTGAACAAGTTGGATACCTAAAAACAAAATTATTGGATCCAAGACACGAAGGGAAACTCTGCAATAGAAATGAATAAAAGTTTAATGAAATGTCTACCAAACAAAATATTACATCAACCTCATTAATGGTTTCATTGAGTATTCAGAAAAATTCACAAAAATTTCATTATATTTGAAAACGATGTGCAGGTTGGGTTTTTTCATTTTGGAAGAATTCTTGAGTACCCCGATCATTGCTGAGGCGTCAAAGCCAACGGTAAATCGAATGAATTACTTGTGGCCACATAATTTCAAAAGCAGGGTTAGAAAAATAATTCTTCTTTTTAACAGAAAAAAATATATACTTAATCTGGAATATGGGTGAACTGCAGTAGGTTTGATATGCGTAGAGTGGAGCTTCCAGAACATGTGTTTAGGTCTTAAAAGTCTGAACACCATCTTGATGTCTGGCCAAGGGGAAGCACTCAGGAGATTTCCCCTGAATGAATGGACGAATAGGGGGGAACCCAAAGTGAATCTGGAAAGTGCAAAGGTGGGAAGAAGGGGAGAAAAGAAGCGGGGAGAAATACATAAAATGTAAGGCAAAGTTTTAAGACAACAGCAAAGTCCTTGTTAGCAAGAAATCCACCAAGGCCCAACCGGCTGGCAGAGACAGGCGATATTGCCCCCTACTGGCTGGAGGAGTCCTGTATTGTCCACAAACTCTGGCTTCGTTTATTGATCTGTCATTGTTGCTTTTCCAATGCCCAAAACATCAAAGCCCCTTGGAATTGCCTCAGAGAAAGAAAGCAGTGGTCCCTGGGGAACAAGATGCTGCCTCTCCTCTGGGAAGGGGGCTCGAGGGGAACTTTATAACTGATTCTGTGTCAGATGTCCTGAAATGGATCCAAACCCATCTTGAACCGATTTCTACCTTCCTCCTGAACCACCTCTTGGTTAACGTGTTCCATATGTTTCTTTCTCTGAAGGAAAACAGGCTTTACTTTTATTTCAAAGGACATCACTGAAAAGTCAGGAGGGAAGAGGACTTTGTTCAAAGACAAGCAAGATTTGGGGAGTTCTTCTAAGGAAGCTATCAGAGATAAACAGAAAGATTTATACGCAAGATGTTCACTGCAGCATTATTTATAAGAGTGAAAGATTGGAAACAGCTACAGTAACAAGGAGGTGGTTAGATAAATTATAATCTACCCACGCCATAGAAGATGACACAGCCATTCAAATTCGTGTTTGAAGATTATGTTATAGAAATAGCCAACCTTTAGTGAGCCCTTCCTAGGGGCCAAGTGGTAGCGTCTGTGATAGTGTACGTATCAACTTCTCACAACAGCCCTATGCAAAAGCACTCTTGTATTCTCTCCATTTGATACACAAGGAAACTGAGGCACAGAGAAGCCCAGGTCACACAGGTAGAGGTGTGCCTTGAACTGGCGCATCTGAGATGCACTGTCACACATCGCAGGATGCTGCCTCTCCCTGGCACAGATTCACTGAGATTCCAAGCCTGGGGAGTAGGGGAGGGAGAGGTGAACTCCTTCCCAGGTCTTTGGCGAGCTGTAATGAAGAAGGTCAGATCTGAGCTGCGCCCCGGGAATGGTGAGGTCTTGGCCTGGCTGCCCTCACAGGTGTGCTTAGAGAGCACACCTCAGTATCAAACATGAAGATTCTTCCGAGTATTACTTTCCTTGTCTCTGTCTCCCTCTCTGAAGAGGTAAATCGAGGTCTCTGTGGATTCTAGCTACTGTGCGTCTTGAGGGAAGCCTCCCCCAAATGCCCTTGGACTGACCCTACTCCCCCAGGGTAAGGGTCTTCAGAGAACAGACAACTTTGGGGCGCTAGTCCAGGCGCACCCCTCCCCTAAGAACCACTCCCAACACTCCCACAGGGGTGGGCTCTGGAGCCATGCTATCCAGGAGACAAACCCCTTCAGGGGTCCCGCCCCGAGACCTGCAGTCTGCTGCCCGGGCTCAGCCAATCAGATGCTCCCCTGGGAGACTAGGACCTAGATTCTCTCCTCAGTCTCTATGGGACACTGGGCAGTGGGAAGCAGGAGCGGGGCCGGCTGTGCGCTCCTGCTAACAGAGGGAGCTGGCCAGAAATGGAGAGAGAAAAGAGGAAGAGAAACTTGGGAGGGGGGCGAGGGAGGGGGTCCGGTGGAGGGGGGAAGACACAGGCGTGACTTTGCAGTTCCTGATCCTAGTTCCTCAGAGGCAGGGCTAAAGTTTTCACCCTTGGGTTTTGTTGAAATACTGCCATATCCTTCCCACAAGGTCATCGTTTTGCTTGAGCAAACAGCTGTCCTTTGCAGCCAAGGAGCCCCAGCTAGACCACCAGGGCCCGAGGAGGCCCTCCCCGCAGAGGCCTGCTCTGAAGACCCCACACTGCAGGGGAGTTCTTACGGCCCTGGGCCCTGTCCTCTGTCCGCTGTGAGCGAAGGAGTGCTGTGTGGGGAAGAGAGCTTGCCCGTCCCTCGAACCTCCATGGTGCTCTGGGTCCCACCTCAGACATGCTGGCATCTAGGGCTTCTGCAACTTGCCTCCCCTTGGCCCACTCACAACTACCTTACTGGTGGCAGAGCCAGATTAATCCTTTCCCTTGTGCCTCTCTTCCTTAAATGCTCCCCGCTGCATACGGGATGTAGTCCAAGTTCCCTGACACAGCGCTCAAGCTCACTGCCTACTTTCTGCAGCCTCATCACCCCCATTTCCGATTTTGTGTCTTAGTTGGCTTCCACCTCCATACCTTTGCCCATTCTGTTCCCTCTGCCTGGAATTCCCTTTGCTTCCTTCTTTGGCGTGATAACTTCCCCTTGACTTTCAGGAAGGCCCCCTAGTTCCACACACGTTGCTTCCAGGAAAACTCTAACTTCCCAGGCTGGGCTAAGGGCTCCTCCCCTGGGCACCCAAATCTCCTGGCCTCACTCAGCCTATCAAAACTCAGACCAGATGGTGCTTTCTTGTCTTTTAAGAAAAGACACCGTGGGCTCTGCAAGGGCTGAGATCACAACTTAATCTCTGGGTCTCCCCAGTGCCATGCTCAGTGTAAACTGGCCTCTATCCACCCACCCACCCATGCCCCCTTCTGCCTGCTCCTTCCAACCAAGGACATAGATTTCCAAGAGAATGCTCATGTCACCTGTCCCTATTTTAGAGATGGTAACACTGAGGCTCAGAGGGGTTCATAGTGACCAAGGTCACAGGGCTGGCAAGCGCCAGGGTCTGATTTAGAAGCCAGGACCATCTGCTTCAAGCCCTGTGCTTTTCCCACTACACCCACTACTTAATGGGCAAACTCATCCGTGGCCTTGGCCCACACTGTCACCACAAGGGTTCACTTAAACACGTGTGTCCCATTTGGGGTCATCAACTTTTCTGAGCTCCAGCAAGACGGCCCATCTGCACCCTGGGATCAACACTTGGATTTAGGCTCTCGCGGTTCGTTGATGCCCTTGTATGCGTGGGTTTCGCACTTCCATGCCTCTGCCCATGCGGTTCCTTCTGCCCTGGTTCCCCATGAGGATTCAGTTCCTCATCCCAGCTCCTTCATCAAGATGCACCTCAGTGTCCCCCTCTACCTGAAGCTTTCCAGGAGCCTTCCTGGGCTTGTTGCCCATGGCCTCCTGCCTCGTGCCCACAGAACCCATCCGTCTCTCTGTCCCTGGCTACCACACTGGGCTTCGTACCCACCCATTTGCTCCTGTCTTAATTAAAGTGTGTTCAAAGGAAGAGGGAGGGGTTTCCCTGGTGGCGCAGTGGTTGAGAGTCCGCCTGCCGATGCAGGGGACGCGGGTTCGTGCCCCGGTCCGGGAAGATCCCACATGCCGCGGAGCGGCTGGGCCCGTGAGCCGTGGCCGCTGAGCCTGCGCGTCCGGAGCCTGTGCTCCGCAACGGGAGAGGCCACAACAGTGAGAGGCCCACGTACCGCAAAAAATAAATAAATAGATAAATAAAATAAAATAAAATATAGTAAGTTTAAAAAAAAAAAGGAAGAGGGAGGGATGATGATGTTTGCAAAGCATTTCAGTTAAGAAAGCCCAAGACCTAACCCCACCTGATTCCTCTACAGCTACTAACAAAGGGCTGGGGGCAGAGCAGAGAATCAGGAAGCATTTGCTAACCAAATTCTATACACCATGACTCTCTTCTGTATTTGTGCTGGTATTTACAAAGCACTTCTGCACACACTGACTGACTTAATTTTTATGATCGTCATGAGGGAACCACATTTTTTAAATATGGAGGAGCCACTGGAATCAGCCTGTAATCCCGAGCCTTGCCCACAACATGTACCGTGTCTGAGGTCAGAGACTGGCCGCCCAGATATGTCCACACATGAACTTTAACCATGTGCTGCTGTATCTGTTACAGGCATCCTTGTCCACTCGTGGTCCGTGCCCAGCACGGTTACATGCTTCCAGCTATAGGGAATCCTTGGCCAAGAAATGGTCATTTGCTCCCAAGATCAATGGCCCCAATCAGATAACTCAGCCACCCTCCACCTTGTAATTCTGTCCTGCAATTCCCTCCCCTCCCCAGCCTTCCACCACAGAGAAGGTCCCATGCCTTCTGTGTGCCCCAGGGCACAGTGCCAGCCCCTCTCAGATGTCGGCTGGAGAGCATAGCCAGCCCCACATTCCGTTTTGCCTTACTTATTAATTAGGCCCCCGCAGTGCCACTCGGGCTGTCACCCCAGTCCCTCCAGTTTCCATGAGCATATCTGTGCAGCCACGCCACCCTGATCAGTAATGTAGGGCCCCTGCCTCTGACATCTGCTCCAGAGAAGACCTGCCAGAGGGATGGAGATGGGGTCCCAGGGAGGACCAGCCTTTGCGCGGGTCAGTGTCAGGGCTAGGGCAGCACGGCAGATTGGCATGAAGGAGTACACACCCCTCCTGGGGTGCCTTAGAGGACCCTCCCACAGATCGAGCCTAGCTCTTCCCCCTGCCTCCACTGAGCAAAGAAACAGTGACGCCCGAAGCATCCAACCACACCCAATCGAACCCTCTTTCTACATCTTCTCTTGGAACTTACTGACCTCAGAGTTACTCTTCCCAGATGGCTAAGGTATAACATGACCAGCTCAGAAGTTGCCACCCCACCAGAGCTTCCAGCCCTCCCTGCATCTCAGAGGCCAACCTTGGGTCAAGTATCTCTTCTTTCAAGAGAGAACTAGAGCAGCTGCCAGCAGAGGGGGAGGGATTGGCCGGCTGAGGGCTGGCTTTGAAGCCTGGCTTTGCCACCAAATTGCTGTGCTTCCTTGGGAAGATGGCCCCATCCTTCTGGGCTGCAGGTGCCTCCCCTCACAGGGAGGGCCATGGCTACGTTGCACCATCCATTTCCTCTTTTCTTCCAGTCCCCACGATAACCATAAACCACAGCTCTGGGTTAGGAATAAAGCTCAGGGCACAGACAGTAAAGCTTCCTCCCTTTTTGCAAAAATAACAAAACAATGAAAATAGCAACATTTCTATTTAGTGAGTACCTCCCCTGAGCCAGGCCCCATTCTAGGCAGGTTTACGTACACTATCTCAGAATAATCTTTACAGCAAGGCGAGGAGGTGGATTGTTCCCATTTTAAAGATGGAAAGTAAAGCTCAGAAAAATTCTGTGTTTTCTTTATGGACAGACACAGCTGGAAAGGGACAGAAGATTTCAAACTGGGTGATGCGGCTGCAGAACCAGGACATTTTGGAACTCCATTCTTTTCTATATCAATCGGACCAGCTCAGCTTCCCCTTCCCCATAGAACATTTATAAAGTTTGATCACATATGTGGACACAAGGAAAAAAAATTATTTTAATTTAAAATTGGAGGTTTTAACAGGCCACAGTTCGTTACTCTAATCCAAAATTTTTACATACAAAAAATAATAATGTGACTGAAAATATTCTTAACTACTTGGAAATTAATAAACATTCTTGCAGATAACCCAAGGATCAAAAGAAATATTAGAGCTGAAATTAAAAATCATCTAGAAAGAGATGAAAAGGGGAACACTTTATTTCCAAAACCTATGGGATCTGGAAAAAAGCTCAACTTGGGCGGAAATGTACAGCCCGGAAATGCCTTCATTATTAAAGAAGACTAAAAATAAAGAAGCTGAAGACACATCATAAGAAATGAGAAAAATAAGCAAACAGAAAAAGCAAGTACGGAATGGGAGTTAATCAATGGCTGAAATTAATAACACAGAAAATAAGGGAAAAGAAAAGAAAATACACAGATTCCATGAAACCAAGACTGGCTAAAGAGGCTAACAGTGTTGCAGGGCTGGACAAAGGCCCCAGGTTCCACAAGCATGACCGTCAGGCCAGGCCCCACCGATCAGTGATGTGGCCCCTGCCCCTCGGCCTACTGACCCTTGGGCTAGTGGCTGCCTTCTGCCTGGACATCGCAGTGCAGAGTGTGGCAATTTGACTGCCCAACCGAGGCTCCTCAGACTAGAGGCTTCAGCATTTCCTCCCAGAAATAAAGCCTTTCCGTCTGGGCTTATTAGGCAAACGAGTTAGTTTTGTGTTTTCAGCAATGAAAGCTGCTGTGGTTTTGTTTTCTCTCTGTTGCCAGGAGTCAAGAGGAAGTCTGTGGTTAGACATCTTCGGGTGGAGACATACACAAACAGAGTGGCTAGAAATGAGCTCCCCGGATTCAGCTCTCCCAGCCCCAACCAACGGGACTCCTGAAATGGAACAAATGAGAAAGAGGGTGGGGTGGAGAGAGGGACGGAGGGAACACTGAACCTCTGTCCGTCGGCCTCCCAGACCTGCTGCAGCACTCACCCTTCCTCTTGTCCCCAGCCTGCCTCTGTTTCCCATTCTGACAGTAGGATGCTGTGATTCATTTTTTTCCTCAAAGGATGAGGCTACCCAATTTGCCTTCAATCCAGAGACTGAACATAAAAGATCCCTGTGAATTCAGTGCTCATCTCAGTAGCAGAGCTGTGGTGGGCACTGCCAGCTGCCACCCGCCATGGATCCTGGTCTTTCCTTTTCCAGCCAAACCCGGGATTTGATCAGAGTGATGGTGGTGTGCCTGGCCACAAATCCTCTCATCTCTAGCCTCCTATGTACCTAGAAGCTGGCCCTTCGATTACAGTTCTGGCCAATGAGCTATTGCATTTCTAAGAAAATGTTTGCATTCCTACTATAGGCCCCAACTCTTCCTCCTTCTCCCTTCTTTTTCCTGCCTGGAACTTGAACACGAGGCCTGGAGGTGCCGCAGCCACCTTGTGTTTATGAGGTAGCTGTATGAGGATGAAGTTAGAGCAGAAAGACAGAAAGAGGCCAGGCCCTCCACGGTATTATTACATCACCTTCTGCCCTGCCCTATACGACTCACCAGAGACTTCTTATTTCATGAGAAAAAGAAAGCTTCAGCTGGTGAAACCACTGGAGCAGCTGTTCTATTACTCGCAGCTGAAACATTGTTACTTGAAATAAGAACCTCCACTTTTGTAGGATTTTCAAAATATTTTCACCCCATCCTCTATTGGATTTCCTCACAGAAATCCTTTAAGGTAGATCAACGTCTTTCCTCCCATTTTCAGATGAGGAAACTGAGGTTTCACAGACATGAAGTGGGCCAAAGGGTCAAGGCCTGCACTCCAGGACTCTGTCTCCCAGTCCATGGCTTTTCCCAAGAAAACCCCTCTTGCCTGGAAGCAGTTCAGCGCTTTCCTCTCCCTGTAACACCTCTCCCCACACAAGCTTAGAGGCTGAAAGTGAAAGTTCCTCAGGGCCCAAGGAGCGTGTGAACTGATTTCAGCCCCAGCTTCTAGCGCCTGGAGTAGATGTGCTCTTTTGGTTTAAAAATCCATCACTTGGAGTCAGAGGATCTGGGTTCAAGTCTTGGATCTCACCCTCACTTGCTATGTGATCTTGGGGAGGAAAAAAAATCTCTGAAAATCTCCCTGCCCATCTATACAGTGAGAATGGCAGCACTTCTTCTCCTGAGGCTATGCTAATACATTCAGAGATATACGACAACGTATGATACAGGATAATAAGTCTGGAGACAGTCAACGCCGAGCACTCAGGATGTCAGGGAAAACACGCTGTGCACGATGAGGCGCCAGTGTCCCCCTTACGGGGCTGTTACCACGATGGCTTTGGTCTGTTTCAAGGCTCTGACTCCTCCCTCAGACTTCCTCGAGGTTGACGTGTAAATTACAGCTATGCTTCACAGCTCTTTGTGACCACTTGCCCCCTTCTGTCAACCTCATGAGAGCTGAGAACGCTGATCTCATGAGACTCTACCTTTAAGACAGGATATCAGTGCTCCGATACTTATTTGCTCAATAAGCCAGGCTATTGGATTGCATAAGCTTTTTACTTTCTTAGTGCCCAAAATGTATCCATTCATCCACTTGAGGAAAAACAAAATTGGATTAGACTCTGTGTTGGGGACTCTCAGAGTTGGATGGGACTTCAAAGTCCTCTGGTCCATCCTGCGCCTCCCCATTCAAGGCTGTTATCCCCTCTATATGCTCCCCTCCACGTCCCCAGTGGACCCTGGACCTCCGCTTGCTCACATCAGAGACAAAGAGTTGACTGCCCCCCAAGCCAGTCCATTTCCCCTCCAGACATTCTCTGTTAGAATTCTTCCTCCAACAGGCACTGCTCGGCAGACACGGGGTGTGCTCTTGGCAAAGCCGTGATCCTGTGCGTACTTGACTGTGTGGGATGGTGACCGGCAGAGTCAGTGGGGGATGAGCAGCCCATGTGAAGTGTCACCATACAGGAAGTACCATTTGCACTGGGTGATGACGGTGAGAAAAAGCAACACTCAGCTGCCCCCGGTGGCTCCAGAGACAGCTTCTTCCTTCAGCACAGGACAGACCTCAAGAATAGCAATTACTCACTTCAGTCTGACGTACTGGGTATTCACTGGGCTAGGCCGGGTGATGCTGCAGTAACAACGCTGAGCTCTCGGGGGCTTAATACGATGGAAGTTTATTTCTTTTTTTTTTTTTTTTTTGCGGTGCGTGGGCCTCTCACCGTTGAGGCCTCTCCCATTGCGGAGCACAGGCTCCGGATGCGCAGGCTCAGCGGCCATGGCTCACGGGCCCAGCCGCTCCGCGGCATGTGGGATCTTCCCGGACCGGGGCACGAACCCGCGTCCCCTGCATCGGCAGGTGGACCCTCAACCACTGCGCCACCAGGGAAGCCCTGGCAGTTTATTTCTTGCTCCTATAAGGTGCAACGTGAGTTGGGAGAACCGTCCCCATTTTGCTTGTCATCTGGAACACGGGGCCTCCAAAGTCAGCACAGCAAAGGGCGGGAGGAGGTGCACCAGCTCTCAGCGGCCACGGCCTCAGTCTCTTGGTCAGAATGAGCCACAGGGAGTCCACCTGGCTGCAGAGGAGGCTGGGGAGGGCAGTAGAGCCACGGAATGTGGGTGAGTGCCGTCTCTGGCAGCACATCGCAGGCTATGGCATCAAAGAAACGAGAGTCAACTCTGTAAGGAAGAGGAGCCCAACGAAGTATAATGGGAAGGAAACACATAAGGTGACGGGGACGTTATGGGCCAAGAAGGGCCTCTGCTGGCTGCTGTGCATGCACGTAGCTATCACACGGCAATCTGTGGTGGGGTTCGTATGCATGGGTGGCCAGGCTCTTCCACCCAAGGTGACCACATGCTAACGCAATGAGGACAAGCTTCATACGCAGAGTGTTCCCAGCCTCCCCACCATCCCTCCCATTGCCACCTCCCCCATCAAAAATCTACTTCTTGCCTGCTCTGCTTCTCCTCTACCAGCCCCCTAAGAAGAGTTCTAGCTTGGCCATTCCAGTTCCTGGGAAAATAGGAAGGGAAAGACGGCCCTGAAGAGACCGGAGGTTGGGGAGTATCCCAGCTTGTTGAATCAGTTCCTCGGTCCTCTGTGGGGAAGAACGGGGGTCAGCAGTAGAGTGGAAAGAAAACCAAGGAAGAATGAAAGGGGGGCGGGGAGAAGGAGGGACAAGAAAAAGAAGACAGACGTGTTAAGTCCATCTATATGTGGAAGGACAAAGGAGAGGTGGTCTGTCAGGTGGATTGATGTCAGGAGGGTTTGGGGTGCTTTGGTAGAGTGAAAGTTTCTGGAGAAGATTTGAAACACAAGATAACGAGATAGAGAAGCAAAAGGGGGCCTCAACCCTTTTTCATCTCAGAGAGATGTGCGTGAAGACTGAAATCTCTTCCTTTTATTTGCTTGCTGGACTGTGCTTCTTTGAATGTGACTTAATGTAGAGACTGGGTCACAAGGAATCCCCACATTCACTCAGGTTACATTAATTTAGTTATCGAAACTGAATAAGTAGCATATTCCCAAAGCAGGTAAGGCAAATGCATAAAAGTCAAGAAGAGGCTATGCTTGCTCAGAAATATATTAACATGCTTTGGTAATGACAAAGGCTGGGAGGGATGGAGCCACAGCAACAGTGGGGAGAAGCCCCCTCACACCGTAGCCATCACATCTGAGAGCCCAGCAGATTGTTGGCGCCCCTTTCCCACTGAGGGCTCCAGGACTCTATTTCCTGGGTGCGCCCTGACTTAAGAGTATCTCCTCCCTTCTCTGCTCGTTTTCCTCAACTTGTGGAGGTCACAGTGACATTAGCTTTGCTGGCTACCACCCCCCACTGTTGACTCATAAAGACTTCCTGCCGACTAAAAACCCGACATCTTTCACTTTTGCTGTTGACCCAGGTATCCCACATCCTGTATGTGTCTGATGGGGATTCTGAACCCCAGTGCAAGCAGAGGTCTTTGCTGCCTTTCAGCCTGATAGGCATTTATTTTGGCCCAATGTGAATTTCAGCCCTGTTGGGGCCTTTTCAGGTCCTGCCTCTCACCTTCCCTGTATCGTCTACCCCTCCCACTTTCCCACATGCCCCTCCGTCAGAGGGCAGTTCAGTACCTTGGGTGAATCAGTGCCCCAGCCTTTGGAGTCAGACCTATCGGGGTCCCAAATCTTAGGACGTGAATGGCTATAGGATTCTGGGCAAGCCACTCACCCTCTCCTGGTCTGTAAAGGAGTAATACACCTATCTTACAGGAATGTTATGGGGAGTAAATAATCTATGTAAAGTACTTGCGGTGCTTGTTGACACTTAGACGATTCTCAATAAATGTTCATCCTCTCCCTACACCTGTAATTCCATCCTAGTCATTGGAAAAGTGTTGAATAAGATGTGGCCAAAGATGGAGCCCCTTGGCATGCTCCCATCTAGGCTGGTCATTCATTGTATGTAGCTGAATTCATTCATTCCATTTGCACAGGTGGATATGCTGTGGGAAAGAAGGCAAAGTCTGCATGAATTTTTAAAATAAAACCTAAGATTTCCAAGATATTTCCTAGCTATCACTAGCAGAGGATCCTCAAACCTGTGGGTCTAAAATCACTCAATGCCCTTTGAAAGTCACCCTAGTAGACAAAAGTGACCCAAGAGGCTATCTGATTGCACAGAGACCAAATGGCTCTTCTGGGATCCCTCAGTACTCCAGGGGGAAATCCAGCCACCTCCAGTTTCAAAAGTAAACTCTTCCCCTGGTGCACACTGCCCTCCCGACACTACCCTCCAACCCCAAGTCCAGGAGCTCACCTGATATTCTCAAAGAAAAACAACGGCAGCCTGCCCACCTCCTGTCACAATGGACGGTTCAAAATTGTGGCTACTCTAACCTTGACCTTGAGCCCCACTTCTGGGCTGGCAATGCAGCTAAAAAGCACTAGACTTGGAGTAACACTTCGTTCAACTCTTGCTCTCTTTCACCAGCTAACACTCTCAGGCCAGTCACCCTGCCCCCTAAGATCAGATCTGCAAAATTTCAGATTGGGATAATAGGACCTAATTTGTGGTTGGGGAAGTTACAGTGAAGGGCTAGCTCCTCATACATCCTTAATCACCCCCACCCCACCTTATTCTCTACCTCGATTCCTCCAAAATGTTAGATTCTCTTTCCTTCTAATTTTTACCCCACCCCCCAGGGCACAGCATAATGAAAAATGAAACTAGTTTGGCCATCAGGAGACCTGGTTTTGAGTCCCACCCCCCAACTCACAACCTGGCTGTCAAGTCACTTACACAAACTGTGCCTTCATTTCCTCACCTTTAAAATGAGAGGGTTGACTAAATGTCCATCAACAGAGGAATGGATAAAGATGTGGTACACATATACAATGGAATATTACTCAGCCATAAAAAGGAACAAAATTGTGCCATTGGCAGAGATGTGGAGGGACCTAGAGACTGTCATACAGAGTGAAGGAAGTCAGAAAGAGAAAAACAAGTATCGTATAATATTGCTTATATGTGGAATCTAGAAAAATGATACAGTTGAACTCATTTGCAAAGCAGAAATAGAGACACAGGTGTAGAGAACAAACGTATGGATACCAAGGGGGGAATGGGGGGTGGGATGAATTGGGAGATTGGGATTGACATATACAGACTCCTGTATGTAAAGTGGATAACTAATGAGAACCTACTGTATAGCACGGGGAACTCTGCTCAGTGCTCTGTGGTGACCTAAATGGGAAGGAAACCTAAAAAAGAGGGGAAATATGTATGCGTATAGCTGATTCACTTTGCTGTACAGCAGAAACTAACACAACATTGTAAAGCAACTATATTCCAATTAAAATTAATTTTAAAAATGAGAGCATTGAGTTAGACATCAGTAATATCAGTCTCCACTGGCTGCACACCTGCTCTGTGCCAGGCACATTACAAATGTCCTTTATTTACATGAGTTCAGTACCCTCAAGGAGACATCATGATATCACAGGGAGCAGACGCCATGCCCCAGAGCGTGGACTGTGAACTAAGGCCGCCCAACATTATTCCCCCTGCTCTCTGTAACCTCCCCATGCCTCAGCTTCCCCTCTGCAAACGAGAGTGGTTACGAAGATTAAATCAGATCCTCCACACGGGGGCTTCACGGGAGGCCCTGCACGAGTAATTACCCCAGAGGATTCTCGCTTCAGGGGCCTGCCCCGGGCTACCCAGTGCAGGACTGTGCAGCCCTAAAACTGTGCGGGGTCCCCTGCAGAACACCGTCTCCTTATGTGACTGTAGAGAGCCCTCCAGAAGCAGCTCTGGCGTTGAGTCTGGACTTGGTAGGCTGGTAGCCTGGTGCCCAGGAGGAAAGGATGTCAGGGGAGAGGCATGAGATCCTGGGAGTTAAAGCTTCCCCCACACATGGCAGACCACCAAGACCACTGCAGGCATGCCCACACTCCCCCCCGACACACACACATACCATCACCGCAGGAGCCGTATCCTCAGCTCCGCCAGCTCCAAGACCCCATCCGAGAGCCCAGAGCAGCTGCAAACAATGCTTTGAATCAAGGATCCCATCAACGCACCTGCCTGGGCCCCAGCTGCTGCCGGGTGCTGTGATGGACACGTGGGAGAATTCTCTCCAATGCCACGTTTATTGAGCTCCTGCTAAGTGTCAGGCCCTATGTAAGGCACTATGCACTCAGAGACGGTTAGCTCAGGGTCCTCAGACTCATGCACAAGACTGGTTCGTGACAAAGCGGAGATATAGACCAAAAGGTGAGTCTGAGAAACTCTTACCAGGACAGGGCGCATGAGCAGTGTTCTAGAGTCCTTCAGTGTCCTCACTGTGGGCACAGGGTGGGGAACAGGCTTCCCAGGCAGGAGAAGCAGCTTCAGTCCTGTGTGGGGGTAAGAGACACCAGGCCTACCTGCAGCTGGGTGGTGGGAGAGGGCAGGGATGAGAGACGAGGCTGGGGAGCTAAGCCAAAAGTTCTGGCCCTGTCTTATGTCAATGGGCAGACACTGAAGGACGTTAAATGGGTATAGAGAGAGAACAGGGAAAGTTTTGAATTAGATGCCCAGGAAGACTTCCTGGAGGAGGTAGCTTCCGGGCAGGCCTTTAACCGCTGGCCAGGACTTTGGAAGGTAGAGACGGGAAGGAAGGCCTTCCGGTGTGAGGGTACAGAGGGCATGGAACACAAGCCAGGGCCATCAAGGGATAGCAGGGGAGATGTCACAAGAGGTGGCAGTCAGGCTGCAGATAAGGGCCACTGTGTGTCAGGGAGGGAGAGAGCACTTTGGGCTGATAAGCTCAGAGAAAGCCTTATGAAGAGAATGCATGAATCAATAATCAATCAGTCCATGAGGGGGCCTTGATTTGAACCACAGAGTTTAATAGGTTTGAGTGAGCACAGGCCCCATAGCAGGTAGGCTGTCTCTGCCTGCCCCACCCCATGTCCCTTGCTCCTGCCCTTTCACCACACCTTCATCAAAGCTATCCATCTGGAGTCCCATCTCTTTGGAACCCCTTTAGGAACCTCACAATTAAACTTTTGAGGTAATCAAAATCCTAGATTCCATACAACCCAAGCCCTTCACTTTACATTTGAGAAAACTGAAGCCCAGAGACAGGAAGTAACTTATCCAAGGTCACATAGTGACCCTTTCCAGCGTCAGAGTCAGACCTAGCATGCAAAATCCCAAGGGCCCACCTCTTAAACATCAGTCCTCAGGGGCTCGAGGACTTCTCCAACCTGAAGACATGTCTTTCTATCACGAAGACTTCTTGGAGGTGAAATTGCTCTTTAGAACCCAGAGGAACGACTCTATGATGGTGATACTTCAAGCAATGCGACCAGTTCTGGGGAAACACCCGGGTACCGCAGGTAGAGCAGGTGGGTGACTCACCTCCTTTCCCAGACGGGAAGCTGGCCTGAGCCCTGGGTGCAGAGCAAGGAATGGTCAGGAGCTGAGAGTTTCCCATACTTTGTTTCAATTTCCATAGAAACTTCATGGGAAAGGAAAGATGAGCCCCATTTTGCAAAAACTGAGATTTCAGGAGGCCAAGAGTTTTCTCAAGGCATGAATCTCAGAATCCAGCTCTCCCTCCTGGCAGGAGGATGCCATCAGCCTCCCGCCATCAGCTACTCTCCTTCAGGGGCCTGGGCGACCCCACGGGGGAAGATCTGTTCTTCACCACGTCAATAACAACCCGTTAGGAAGCCTCTATTTAATGAACCATTAATGCTAAATTATTGAAGGGAGAGGAAAATACCATGAAGGTTCGGTCAAAAGAAGTAGGGAGGGAGTGGATGATAAAGGAATATTAATTGATTGTCCATGAGTAAGACATTCTCTTGGGTGTGGCTGTATGGTTTTTATAGCAACCTCAGAAAAACCCAGGTCCTTCCACGTTACAGAGGAGGAAACTGAGGCTCAGAGGGGTTTATCAACTACCAGGGATAAACAGCCATTGAGGGGAGTCTAACTTAGGTCACGCTGGCTCTTGCCTTGGCGTCCTGCTGCCAAAGAAGTCAGGATGGAAGAGATGGACTGGGAAGGGCTGAGGGGATGGAAGGGAATGCAGGGGAGCTAAGGAGGGTCAGCTAGAGGGAAGGGGGGAGGGGAGAAGCCAGGAGGCTGGTTCTTAGGAGAACCTCGGTCTCTCTCATGAGCTTCACTTTCCTCCTGACAGTTTTTACCAAGCCTTGTAACGTGAAGCTGGTCCTTTAGAGGCAGGGAAGCTGGCAGCAAAGGAGAAACAGAGCAACCTCTCCTATCCCTATATCCATTTCAGCTGCTACCCTTCCTACCTGGTCCAGCCAATCAGTGCTCACTGCCCTTGACTAAAAATGCCCTTCCAGATGCCAAAGAACATTTTTCAGGATGCTCATGTGGGAATAGAAGACCAAGGGAAAATAGAGCTAAGGTGTCAGGATCCCTTAACCAGATATTGGAATTCATGATTCTGAGGTCTTGAGGAAGTATCAGATTTAATTAATCCAAAAATCCCACTGTCCACGTGGCTCCTTGCGACACCTTACAGGGGAGTTACACGTGGCACGGCAGCCCCTCCCACAGGCCCCTGGCTGCTCTGGGAGCCAGGTCGGGAGCTGCTGGGATGAGCAGCCAGGCAAATGTGCCTCCTCCTGGGCCCCTCGTCCTGTAACCCATGAGGGAAAACCTACACATTGAAGGCATGTCTGGCTGCCTACATGAGGGACAGGGAACCAATGTGGGCGTCATGGAAGGTTGTCCCCCTGCCCTCAGAACTCCCGCCCAGGAGAAATCCCAGACTCCCACCCAGTGGAGCATGGAGAGTTTGCCCATAGTATATGCTCAATAAATATTGGTTAGGGACTTCCCTGGTGGTGCAGTGGTTAAGGATCTGCCTGCCGATGCAGGGGACACGGGTTTGAGCCCCGGTCCGGGAGGATCCCACATGCCGCGGAGCAGCTGGGCCCATGAGCCATGGCCGCTGAGCCTGCGCGTCCGGAGCCTGTGCTCCGCAACGGGAGAGGCCACAGCGGTGAGAGGCCCGCATACCACACAAAAAAAAAAAAATTATGCCATCTGCAAAGTTAGGGGATGGATCAGTGATTTCTAAGAAACTCCCACTACGCCCGCTTTACCTATTCCTGGGGAAAAGTAGAGTCAAGGAGCCAGAAGTAAATCAAGAGTGGAGCTACTCAAGGCTCCTAACTTCCTTGCCGACTGCAAATGACTTACTCTCTGAATTCCTCTTTCTCCATCTGGATGTGGGGGTTATAACAATTATCTCCCTCATGGGATTCCCAGCATCACTGTGATAGATGGACTGCATTAAGGGGCTCCGATCCTTTAACCTGTCCCTGTGCCCATGGCCTTTGCCTGTGAGTTTTTAATTCCCTCAGTATAAAGAGATGGAGTCTAGCCCCCTCTCTGACTCAGAGTCAGGCCATGTCACTTGCTCTGGTTAACGGGGTGTTAGGCAAGCAGGAGGTTGGGAAAGCACTTGAATGATGGGGTTTGCGTGTTTTGCACTCTGCCACCACCATAAGAATACGCCTGAGCCAACCTGGTGGAGGATGAGAAATGCGGGCTGTGGAGTCAGGTGCCCCAGTTATCCCAGATGAGGCCAAGATCAAGCAACAGGACCCATCCCTAGACCTTTAAAGGGCTCAGCGGAGGCTGGAAGGGGCTCGCAGCTGACTCATTAAACCAAGGAGCTAAAACATGCTTATTGTTTTAAGCCCCTGAGCTTGGGATGGTTTCTGTTATTCTGGCAACCGATAGCTGACACGATCGCAAAATAGCACACGATAGGCGCCCAACACGTGTGTATTTCCGCCATCACTCTACCCACCCCCATACCTTCAGATGCAAACCTAGTTCTCCCAGACATAGTTTGGGAGGCATCAGTGGCGGTCTTGGTGGATTTTAAGCTTCAGTCTCATTGTTATTCCCGCTTCAGACTGATTACAGACACTGACTGCTCAATTTTGATTAAATACTAAATCATAAGCTGCTTACAAAATGCGTGCAAAAAGCTGACATTTGTGAAGTCCAATAAACTACTTGTAAGAACAGGAGTGCGAGATCGGGAGGAAAAAAAAATAAAATCTTCGTCCAAACAAACATCGGTTGACAGCAGACAGATGGTCAGAATCCCTCACTTGTAAACTAGAAAAATTAAGATTTGGCAAAGGGTTGTCTGAAAATAACGAGCAAACATCAAAGTTTCCCCTTTCTAGGCTGGTGTTTCTCTGGGCCCGACTTCAATATTTTCACAGGCTACTGCACGGAAAAGGTGTTGCAGGCCTCCGCGGTGCTGGCAAGGAAAGACTAAGAAATACCAGCAATGATTTATAGGAAGCAAGGGCGCCAAAATCCCAAGGAGTGAGCGTTTACCAGCCAGCAACTGCACGTTCCCATAAATCCCCATAACTCAGCATCAGGCCTTCCCTTAATCTGCTGAGGTGTGAGGGGAAGGGAAGGCAGCATTTTCTAACTCGATTTTCCAGTCGGCTCCGCTTTCACGGGGGTGACTGTGGGTAAATCTTATGGGGCCAGCAGCAATCCTAATAGAAATGAAATCCAGCCTTAAAACCGCAAGGCAGGGCTCGCCTCACCTTTGTTGAGTCAAGAATGAGGGTGCTAAGGGGGGCTTTGGCTCAGGCTTAAGCAAGCCCCCCAGGCCCAGGAGAGACCCAGGCTTTGGCTGCCCTGGTTCGCATTTTCTCCTGGCCTCTCCGTGACCTCCGAAGGGCTCGGGGAGTGAGCCCGTATGAGGATGACATGGGCTGGTGTGCTCATTCGGCTACACACAAGCATCGGTATGCTGATGCAGTTCCAAAGGTGGCCCACGTGCCGCCTCTTGGTGGCATTGCCCCTGCTGCCTCAGTTGCTCAGCTCGCACACAAGCCCATGCCCTCCTGAATCACAGGATCTGGGCCCCGCCAGGAGAGCAGCAGAGCCTCACAGTAGAAAGGTTATGGACTTTGGGCTTGGGAACCAGACCCAACCATCTCTACCTCCTTCTGGCTTCACGGGCAGGAGATTTCGCCACGCTGAGCTTCAGGTTCTCCATCCTCCCACTGGGGGAAGTCATGTCTACCTTGCAGGGCTATTGGAGGGTGACACGGACAGAATGCGACAGAGGCAAAGCGATGAGCAGACCGTCACAATGGATGGTGAAGGCAATGATTAAGATAGGTCCAGGGCACTGTAGGAAACCAGAGGACCCCTGGCTCTGTCTGCGGTGCTTGAAGTGTGCAGGGAAGGCTTCCTGGAAGAAGTGATGCCTGAACTGAGTCTTTTATTTTCTTTTTGGCCATGCCACGTGGCTTGTGGGATCTTAGTTCCCTGACCAGGAGTTGAACCCAGGCCACAGCAGTGAAAGCACTGAGTCCTAACCACGGGACCACCAGGGAATTCCCTGAGCTGAGTCTTAAAGGTTGACTAGGAATCAACCAGCAGAAAAGGATAAGGAAGAACATTCCAGAAAGAGAAGATCAGGTGAGCAAATGATTGCCACGCAGCTTCAGTTTGAACCCCCTCAGGGATGGGTGTTAGATGAGTATTCTGTTTGAACCCCTGCGGTGGCTCACAGCCTATTGAAGAGCCCTTTCTAGCTAAGAGAGCTCAGGCTATTAGAAAATTCTTTCTTACACAGAATCTCTCTATGGCTTCCACCTACTGGCCCTATTTCTCCTACACAGCTCTTGTGTCTCTACTTCTCCAGGGAATAGTGTCCAGCCCTATCAGGCATGACTTGTGCACCGGGGCGGGGGGTGAGGTGTGTGCGCCATGCTGACTCCTTTCCTTACCCATAGCCTGGCCCAACATTCCAGGAGAACAGGACTCACAGCCCCGGAGACGCTCAAAGAACCCATCTGGAAAATAAGTGCCCTTGGGATTGGAGCGGAACTTGAGGGTGGTGGGCCCAGCTCAGAGCAAAGGGTCTGGCTCAGCTCTGCTTCCAGGGGCCCAACAGAACTGCAGTCTGAAGCCCCGACTGGCGAACAGAGCCTGTAGCCTCTTCAAGTCATTGGCCAAGAGGAAGAGAGGCAGTGAGGGAGAGGGGCTCGCGCTGACCTTTGGGGCCCAGCTGAGCTGTGGGGAAGCCCCAGGCAGCCTGCCCTCAGCGGGCACTGGGTGCGCCAGCCACGTGTGGTGTCAACATGCCACGAGCAATCTGAGGCGTGCCTGACCCACAGAAGGGTTCCACGGGCGTTTACGGTTGTTATTATAACCTCTCAAAGGTGGACGGGGCCAACCTGTGACTTCGAGGGCGTTCGAAGCAACGCCCAGCCCTAAATTGTCTTCCCCGCCTCGCTGCCACAGACTGAACTCCGCTAAGAGTTGTCTCTTTGCACAATACAAATAACAGATGTCCCCAACACAGTGCCCAAGATGCCTCCTTCAGACAATGGAAATGACAGTGCCCCACTCGTGGTGCTTAACTCCTAGGACCATGACGAGCTAATCAATATAAAAGCACTTAGAAGAGCGCCTGGCACGTAGCACTATATGTGTGTTTGTTAACAGTATGATTATTATTCCAGATAGTCAACACATGAGCGCGGAAAAAAATTTCACTGCGTGACAGCTCAGAGGCAGCCCTATGATTTGCTTATTTATCGTGTAGGTGAAAAACACAGTGAACTATGTTCTATGGAGAAACGAAGTTTGTCCTCACCTTCCATGATTCTTGCCTTAGTTCCAACTTAGTTCACTGGAATCAGCTGCCTTTCCTTTGAGTCGCTAGTTGTCACTGAAAGCCACGAAATGACAGAGCACTGCTTGGTGCTAGGTGACCTCCATTCGAATCCCAGCGCCACCCTGGGCTCTCTGGGCTCTGCCACTCCCGGGACCATGGCAGCCTCCGGTGTGAAGCAACAATGGGAGGACATGAGCACGATAAGATTTAAACACTTACATACTGCAATCCACCTTCCGAGTCCCTCAGTAACGTTTCCTAATTAATCACCCTGTGTACTGCCTTCTAAATTAATTAAATTAAAAGTAATTAAATCCAGGAAATTGAAATTAGTCTAATTAGATTAGAGGCACATCCAGTGACTGTGGTGAGGGGTGCCACGTAAACTGGCCAATTTCGGTGTAGAAAAGAGAAACTCAGGTTACAGACAGGCTGTTAAGAGGGAGAGGCGAGCCTTTATAAAGAATGAGTGCAGGTGGATGCGATCATGTTATCAGTGAGAGTAACAGTAACAACAGTAGCCAGTGGTACCTTCATTAGGGCTTCCCGGGGCCAAGGCTTCCTGGTGAGTCCCCACAAAATCCCTCCGAAGTAGGTGCTATAGTTATCCATGCTTGACAGATGGGAAACAGAGGCTGTGCTGTGTGGAGGCTCATGGTAGAAACCCATGTGGTCTGGCCCCAGAAGCCCCTCCCAGCCTTCTCCAGCCAGCCTCCCTGGTCTGGATGGACAAAGGAAAGTGCTGGATGGGAGTAGCAGCCCTCTCCGACTTTCATCCTCCCGTGATGCTCACTCAAGGGTGGTCCAGGCCAGACACGGCTGTTGAGACCTGTGAGGTGTCCAAGACTGTCCCTGCTTACACACGAATGGGTCACCTTGCCCTACTCTCATGGCATCTGGAAGAGAACACAAGGCTCCTGGGTCAGAGACAAAGGATGTCATCCCTCACAGAAATATCAAGAGACAAATTGGCAGTATTTTCTTACCTCGGTTCCCCAAGCCCCAAATCGCACAAGGCAACATGAAAGGGACCAGGTGACAACGGGACCCAAGGTGGGTCGCATTGCAGGAGAGAAACGCCGCTTCTTAGGGAAGGGGAATCTTGTATAAGGAATAGTGAGGCCGCCTGCTCTCTGCTCCGGAGGGGAACGCTCTCTTCCAAGGCTGTTTGCTCTACAGCATTCTTGAAAAGACGGTCTGGAGATAAAGGGGGGTAGTGCCTCTGCTCGCCAAAAGATGCAGAAATGCCAAAAGCCCGTGGGGAATTGTCTCCCAGCAATAGGCACCCCTTGTTGGAAGCCTCAGCTTCTAGCAGATTTCCCCTTGAGTACACCACTCTGCCAGCCACTTTGATTAATTTGACCAACAGAGAATAGGACCAGATCTGTTCCGTTAGTCTCATGCAGCATTTAATTAAGGCAACTACCAACAGAACTCCAAGCAGTGAGATGAGACCAACCTGCACTATTAACCTCAATCCTGTCCCCCGCAGAGTCCCGGACCAGCCATCTGAGCAGAGCCATAAACAATCAGGTCTCCCTGGGAAAGCCAGGGGCATCTGCCTGACGATTCTGTGCTGACCTTTCCACTTGGCCCAAGGCAGCGGTCCAGGTAGGGCAGGATGTCTTAGGGACCACACAGGCTCCTCCTGGGCCTGCCAGGAAAGCGTTTAGGGTGATTCTATGATCTAGAACAACTCGGGTCGGTGAGCTGAGGCTGACGTGCATGCCTCCCAGGGCGAGGTGAGGTCAGCCAAAGTCAGGGACAAATTGGTGCTACCTTTTCGAAGAGGAGGCTCCCCAGTATAGGGATAACTGGCCACAGGGTGCACACGAGTGATGAGTCAGTTAGCTGTCCAGAAAGCTTCCCCAAGTTGCTACAGTCAAATGAGGGCTCGGTGATCTACTAGTGCTGTCTAGACACTAGACTCTCTCTCTCATGACAACTCCCGATGGGCAGGTCACCGTGTTTTCAGGGGGGAGGCCAGTTAACGTCTGGTTTCCACATAAGAAGTACAGTCCCGGGCTTCCCTGGTGGTGCAGTGGTTGAGAATCTGCCTGCTAATGCAGGGGACATGGGTTCGAGCCCTGGTCTGGGAGGATCCCACATGCCGCCGAGCAACTGGGCCCGTGAGCCACAACTACTGAGCCTGCGCGTCTGGAGCCTGTGCTCTGCAAAAAGAGAGGCCGCGATAGTGAGAGGCCCGCGCACCGCGATGAAGAGTGGCCCCCGCTCGCCGCAACTAGAGAAAGCCCTCGCGCAGAAACGAAGACCCAACACAGCAAAAATAAATAAATTAATTAATAAACTCCTACCCCCAACATCTTCTTTAAAAAAAAAAGTACAGTCCCACAGGTGCGTGTGGAGCCCCTAGAAAGAAGGTATTCTTTAAAAGTGTTGGGGTACCCCAAGCGGGGTCCCCATCTATCAGGAGGTACAGGTGGACGGTGCTTCTGCCAGCCCCTCAGTGGGTGGTAAGCCACAGGGTTCCCAGTCCAGCTGGAGTGATTTGAGTCTAGTCTGGCCCTCGGTTTGGGGGAGACGGCCTGAGGGCAGCCCGTCCATCTTGTTCTGTTTGTCCACACCCTAGTTGGGTGACAGTCACCTGCCCCATGGAATGACTGAGCAGCAGCTATGAGGATGGGGGAGGGAAGACGTCAGAGGGTCTGACGTGTGGTGTACGGGAGGTGAAGGAGCTGGCGTCTTACCTGCTGTTCCTGTAGCTGCCCCAGTAAGGTTAAGGGGAATGGGGGCCAAATCATGGTCAGAGCTGCCTGGCGGGGGACGCCAGACCCAGCACCAGGTGGGAGGGCTGCATGAGGACATTCTCTTTTGTGAGGAAGTCTCCAGGGTGGCTAGAGGGTGGCTCATCAATGTCCCTCCCTCCCCCGTACCTCTGAATACCAATCGAAGCATTCCCTCCCCAGGGACCGGGTTGTTACCCATCCTGCACTGCCTTCCCCGTAGATAGACCACTAATCTGCTGATCACACTCAGACCTTTAATGCAGAAGTTTCCGAGGCAAGAGTGACAAAAGCATTTTCCTAAAGCACACAGAGACCCGTCATAGTCCCCACTTGGCCCCCCGAGGGCCACCGTAGGATGTCAGTATCCTAATGCTCTAAGATCATGGCAATCCAACAGGAGAGTCCAGGTGGCCCAGCAAGCCTTAAGTTCGAATCCCCTAGGTCCCCCTTTGGCAACCTGGGGCTGCTGTAGGGAAAGAAAGACACATCATGCCCAGGAATGGTCAGGACGGAATCCTGAATTTTCAAAATAGACCTGAGTAACACCCCACACCACCCCTTTCACCCTGATCTTTACTCGGGAAGCAGCCAGGGGGACATGATTTCTTTCTGGCTCAGAAGCATTCAGTGGTCAAACTGCTTGACTAGGGTGTGTGGCCCGGGGGAGGGGGAGGGGGAGGGGGAGGGGAGGAGAGGGAGGTGAGGTCAGCAAGGAAAGGAGGGAGAAAAGCGGAGGGAGACACAAGGAGAGACCCAGCTCTGGCGTAGCCCCAGACAACAAATTCACCTCCTCTCATCCCATCTACAACATCTACATTCAGGTTACTTCCCGGTTTTTCCCCCAAACCGCGGGAGGAAACACTTTATGGACCCAAAGTTCCATTCTGCTCTTTTCAGCAGCACAATGGAAAAGTCTGCCCCAAAGAGGCAAGTCTGCACCTCTATCAAGAGAGGAGCCACTTGTTTTGCGATGACAGTTTTTCCATCTTCTACCCATCACAGGGTCAAACCCCTCCCCGGTCCTCCTCAAGGGCAGCTGGCAACCCGCCAGCCTGCCGCTCATAGGAAACAGCTCTACAAGGGCCCCAAACAGCACAGGCGAGCTTCCTAGACGGCTGTTTAAATGTGGTACAAAGGTACATTTTACGCTGCCCAGAGACAAGTGTGCATTGCGTATCCTTCAGGGAAGGCTCCATGATATTAATTTTTACAGCTGAGTTGATAATGAGACTGCGGCAACAGGAGAAAACGAGGCTCCATTCTCTGGCAATCCCTGCACTGCTGACGTTACAAACTGAGAGCGGTGGTGCAGGGCAGCTTGGTGCCGGCGTTAAGGTTTGATGCTCCTGGAGACCCTGCTCGGGCAAAGGGACCACATCCCACCCGCCTCCTGGCCCCCCTAGAGCGCAGGCAGGCCAGTGGTTAGGGGAAGGGGCCTCGGTTAGTCATGAAGGCCTACGTGGGTGCCTGTCTTTGAAGATGCCAATGAGGCATTATCGAAAACAGGACAGAGCAAGCAGGAGAAATATGCCCCATCTCTCCTAGCTCCTAACCAACAATTAGCCTGACCTTTGCCTCAGAAGTTACACCAGCTGCAACTCCTACTGCTGCATTGCCTCATTTGCATCATTGCTGGGGGGAACACAAGTCCTGAAGAGGAATAAAAGCATCTGGTTTCTTTTGACCATCAAAGGCAGAACTGGATGCCGCATGGTGATTTTCAAGGCAATTAAAAATTAACTTCAAATTACCAAGAGCTGACTCCCTCCCCGCCTCGCTCTCAAGCTCCCATGCTCTCTCTCCCTCTCTCTCTCTCTCTCTCTCTCTGCCTTTAGCCCGACTTTGTTCCCAAAGCAGAACTGTTCCCAGCCTCCCTGTGCTCTGCTCTGAAGCCAGCCCATGTTTTTCCGCTTCACCCCTTCATCCCTCCTGGCAGTGGTTCCTGCCCCCTCCAAAGGAATCCACGAGGAGGCTCAAACACTAAGTGTTTGCTTTTTCTAAGAAGAGGTTCCAAGGTGCCAACGTGCTTCCAGCACCGCTGGTGTTTGGTTGCTGGAGATTATAATATACCAGCCAAGTAGGGTGGCCTCCGGGGCACAGCAAGTCGTTTCTGAGTGTTCCGCAGCCAGGGAAGGAAAGGGTGGGGAGAGGAGACAGAGAAGCAGAATTGGGCTGGGGAGATGGATTTGATGACGCGTTATTTCAGCGACGCACGTGTAGAGCCCAAGGTCCTTCTGGAGGACCTTGCCAAGGCCGCCTCCTAGGGGAAGTCACTTCTCACGGTCTTTGCCCCACGGAGCCCACTGGCTCCCCTTCCAGGGAATTCAGCCTCACCGCCTGCCCGGCCTCTCGGTTCCCGGTCTCCAGCCTGCTGCCTATTTGAGAGGAGCCCTGCGCGTGTGAGAACCCCAACACAGCCTGATGCAGCATGGGGTCCCAGTGAGGGTTGTCCCGTGCCCCTTGTCTTCAGCCCTGCCCCCTCCCTAGAAGTAAGCTCCGCAATGAAAGGGACCGTGTCACACTCCAGGGGTCCCAGCACATCACCTAAGCCCTTCGATGTCTCAGTCACAGCCAGAACCCAATAACTGCTTGTAAATTGGATGATGGTTTCCTTCAAACGTTGCGAGAGCTTGTTTTGTTTCCTTTAATGACCGAAGAAATCACACAGGTTAAGAATGTTTCCAACCTCATCTCTGTTGCTACCGTACCCTCAGCCTGTAAACGGAGTAACTGAATTTCCCTTCAGCGTTGGACCAAAGGGCTGAGCAGCTTCCGGTGCAATTAAAAATTCAGTAGTGAAGGGGCTTCTCTTTTCCACTTGCTAGCTGCCTCTCTTGGAGGAGTTGGGTTAAGTTACACCCTCCTGAGTTCGTCCTACTCAGCGCTCAGTTTAGCTGGGCTGCATCCTGGCCAACGAAGTCCCCGGATGGCTTGGCCCTGGGATCCTAAAGAGAGACCACATGAGAACCTTCCTTCAAAGGAGACACCCCACCACCAGGTCGTGTTGTACGAAGAGATCTTTGGTCAGTACAAACAGCCCCCAGCCTGCAAGAGGTGGGCCTGGCCCTTCAAACCCAGCTAGACTGATGTCCCCAGTAAGAATCTCATTAGGGTGGCCAGGGGAGGCCTAAGGAGGTGATGTTTGAACTGAGGCTTGAATGACAAGACCATACCTTGGCATGTTCTGAGGAAGGTCATTCCAGGCAGAGGGAACAGGTACTGCAAAGGCTCTGGGGCAAGAACAAGCTTGACATGTTCAAGGAGCCAAGAGAAAGCCAGTGCAGCTAGAATATGGAGATTGTAATATATCAGAGGGAAAAACAGAGGTTGGGAAGGAGACGGGAACCAAATGTATGGGCCCTTGCATCCCACAGTAAAGAGTTTAGGCTGAAGGTCAACAAAAAGCAATTAAAGAGCTTTACTGAGGAGAGGGATATTTTGAGATCATTCTGTCTGTGATATGGAGAATGGATGGCAGGGCCACAAGGGTGGGAACAGAAAGACCTATTAGGAAGTGATGACAGTTGACCAGGGAAGACCTGATGGCTTGGGCCAGAGTGATGGGAAAAGAGGGGAAGTCGATAGATCCAGGATATATGTTGGAGGTATAGGCAATAAATCCTTCTCATGATGGAGAGGATCTGGGGAGGGGAGGGAATGGGAGAATCAAGGATGACTCCTATGATTTTGTCGTGAGCAATGGGGTTGGATGTCAGCGCTCCTTACTGGGCTGGAGAAGACTTGGGGAGGTTTATAGGTTTGGTGTAGGTGATCAGCAGTCTGGCTGTTGTCACCTCGTCACTATTGTGGTGGATGCCATGACGCTCGGCCAGGATCCCCTTCTCAGAGCCGGCACCCCAATCCTGTAGCCACCTGGAAGCTCACAGCTCATCCCTCATCAGAACCTGCCTTAGATCACAGCAAACCACCCTCCCAAAGTTACACCTCCTCACAAGGGGGCCCATGGCCACTGACGGGCTGATGTGTGGATACAAGGCCCAGCCTTCTTACCTCAACTGGAGAGCATTCTGAAGGGCCATCCCAGCTCCAGAGCCTCCTGGAGGATCAGCTGAGGCCTCCGGCGCAGCTACATTGCCGGTCAACCTCCCCCCGCTGCCCCGTCGGCCTCCTCACCTCTTTCTGTGTGTGTCTCCCGTGAATACCTTCCGGGTTCTACAAGCTGTCTCAGCGTCTGATTCCAGGAAACCTCATCTAGGACAACTCTTATTATCATCATTATCATTATTGCTTGATCATTTCTAGGATCCCATCCACTTGAAAACTCTATTGTGAAGAATTCTGGAATAGCCTCTCAAACTTGTCTAATCTCTACTAGCTGAAGACTCCCAGCTCCCCTAGCTTGGTTCACTACCAACACACAGTCCCCCAGAAGCTACTTCCTGTCCTAGGTTTGCTGAGAAAATGGTCATATTTTCTATGACTTTGTCTATAGAAGCGCACTTGTAATCATTGAGACCCTGGGTCCTACGTTGAGAAGGGACAGGTACCCAGTGAGCTATGAGATACATCAGGGATCACAGAGGCCTCTTGATAAACCATCCAAAGGCCCTGGCCCCCACGGAGGGAGGGGAATATGAGGACAACAGCACTGATAGCTCCTCCTGTGTTAAGGGCAAATTGTCTCCACACGTACTTCTATAGCCACACGTGGACCGCGTTTGTGAAAAATGTGTTCTTGTCTGTGCCTACACCTGTGTATGTGTGTGTGATGCCTGCATGTAACAGAATGCACTGTGTGTGATCGCTGAACAGATGCGGGGCCACCGGCAGGGCTGGAGCTCGGATGCTGAAACACTGTGGCAAGCAAGCCAGGCCCACACCTCCTGACCTTGTCTGCCCACAGAAACCAGCTAAAAGCAACAGCAAGGTGGCCTTTGCCTCAATTCTGCTTCCAAATCTCAGCTTGGTGGCATCTAACTGGCAGAACTAAATTCACTAGCAGAACTCTAGCTGCAAGGGAGTCTGAGAGACATTGTTTTTATCTTTTTGAACTTTGGAGCACAGGAAGGCACCCTAAAAGGAGGATGCTGAGGGCCAGTGGATGACGTCCAACTCGAGTCCCAGTATAAAAGGCCCTGCAGAGACAAGTGAAGGGAAACAAGGGACATGAGACCTAATGGTTAGAGTTAAGGATCTGGGGCTCAGCCTGGGCTAACCTGGGCAGGGACACCACAGGGCTCAGCCTTCAGCAGGCTGTTCACGGTGCTGAGTGAGGCTGGGGTGACCCTCACTGACAATCCATTTAGCACTTGCAGGAGGATTAGGCAGCCCAGAGCAGCGTGTGACTAAGTCACACTTCCCTTCCTCGATCCCAGACTGAAATCTCAAGAGACTGAAAGTGTAAATATGTGATCCAGCTCAGGAATTTGCCTCCCTCGAATTTTTAGTCTTATTGCTACGTGCAACTGTGTTTGGAATCTCCACTTAGTGAATTTGTGTCTGTCTCAGAGTCTTTGCTTCGTTTTCCCTAAGTGCTTTTCCTGTTCCTCTGGCACCAAGGTCCGGAAAGAAGTTGGCATCTGGTCTCATCATTTGGAGGAGTGGGTGTGGTGTCCTGGCTGTCCGCTGGAGCTCCCCAGCCCCTTTAAAATCCAGACCAGTGTGACTGCAGCCACAAACCCTTGTCTCATGGGTGCCCAAGGTCTCCAGCCCTCCCTCCCCACGGTCCCTCTGCTCCTTGCTGCTACAGATGCCTCCGTGAAGCCCAGCCTCCTCCCAGGCTGTACAAACCAGCTCACCAAAGCAGAGGACGAGAGAGATGTCCTAATATGGTTCTGAGCACACTGCATGACAAACATCCCAGATCCACACTCTTGTTCTTGTTTTTCTAAACTTTTTTTTCTAAACTGTGGTAAAGTGGTACGGAGCCACACTTTGAGTCCTCAAAGCCCCTCCGACTTCACCCCCACAGCACACATTTCTAGAGGGCCCTGCCACCCCACAAAGCATCCCAGCATCTCCCCATCTTACCATCGACTCCGTCTTCCTCCCTTTTCACCATTTTTGGCCTTTCACCATTTTTTCTGGTCTTTCTATTTTTTTTTTCCTACTCCCCCATCTCACGAGAAAGAGTTAAAAGTTTTCCATTTTCACCAGCAGGCCATCTTGTTATTAGGGGGTCCAGCTGACAATTTTGCCTGAAGAGTCGCTCTCTCTCTCTCTCTCTCTCTCTCTCTCTCGATCTCGCTCTCGCTCTCTGTCTCTCTCCAGTCCAGTGGCTTATCGAGGAAATTTCTCAGACAGTGCCCAGTGCATGTGGAAGTTTGGTGCCCGCCATTAGGACAGTAAATGTTTCGCCTCATTACGTGTGTGTGTACAAACTTATACATGTATATAAATATTTTACATATAGCTATAAAATCAGGTTCCTCCATGCCTTCGTACATGTACAAACAAGGTTTAAGCAGTTCTTTCGGAGGCAGTGGGTTAAACAATGTGCTAATACTCAGACCTTCATAAAACTGTAAAATGCGTTTCCACTGCTCTCCAGTTCCCCTTCTCCCTCACCCTGTTTCTCTCCACAGTTGCAGCTCCCAGCCCAGGGGTGCCACAGGACACGTTAGCTGTCAATCAATAATTGTCAGCATGAGAAGCTAGCGGGTCAGCTGTGCCTGACTCCATGCGTGTTCCCAGGGAACACAGGGGCTGTGTCTCATGTGGACCGTGGGGGCCAGCCTCCCCCTCGCTAAGACTTGTGGTTTCTTCTAGAGAAGTCGGTCAAATGGAGATGTGACATGAATCAAACAGATGTATGTCAACACTGATCTAAAGCAAGGTGCCAACACTCCGCATCCTCATACACACACCTCACCAGCACCCCTGGCCTCAGATGAACATCTACGCCAGGATATCCCAACCTCAACAGCACTGACACTTGGGCCAGATAATCTGGGCTGTTCTGTGTATTGTAGGATATTTAGAAGTATCCCTGGTCTCTACACACTTGATGCCAATGGCAACCCCCATCCCCAATTTGGGGCAACCGGAAATTGGCCCTAGTTGAGAACCAGTGCTCTGTGTCTACATTGACACATATTGTGTGTACAGAAATGTATGTATACGCACAAACAATTAAATATTTATATGTCCTTATTTTAAGTTGGCATCTGGTATAAACTTTTCAATCAGCATATGCACAAAACAGAAATGTGACATATTTTCTTCCTTTTCTCTTAAAAATTAATGTCATCTGTGATAATAGTGACATCTGTGGTAATTAAATAAATACAGTCATCTTCTATCTTTCTGTAAAGTTGGCATTTATTTACCTTAACCAGCAATGAGAAGGGGTCTTTTGGACCCTTAATTTATTTCCCATGGCCCTTCTCACCAGGACTCCTGACTCCTTGAACTCTGAGAACCCAGGTGGGCAAATCCAGTGTCAAGTACTATGTACATGTGTCTCTCTCCAGCCACGATATCCCAGCGATCCCTCTGCAAACCAGTTCAAAGGGGAAAAGAAGACAAGTTGAGGTCCCGTACATCCCCAATTACACAAGATGACTTTCTAAATCAGCCTAAATACAGACTATTAGTCAGGATAGAGTAGGCTATGGTGGATAAGAAGCACCATCTTATAGACGAGGAAAGTGAGGTTCACAAAGATTGAGTGATGTCTCTAAACTGCGCGACAATTTGGTGACCGAACTGGGACTAGAAGTTGGATGCCCTGAGTCCAAAAGTCGTTCTTCCTGGTCCCCTGCAAGAGACTCAGAAAGCCCCAGAGAGCTGAGAATATCGCTGATGTCACAGCAGGGTGAGCGTGCTTCCTACAGCCCTGGACATTCCGTCCGAGGCGCCTTCGCCTCAAGAAAGATCAGGAATGCGAAACGCAGAGAGAAAAGATAGATTCAAAGCAGATTTTTGATACTCATAGAAGAGACAAGTTCTTGAAAGCTAAGGCTTTTGATTTGCAGGAACCGTTTTCTTAAGTTCTAACTTTTTAGCATCAGCAGCAAAGCTCCGAAGGGCTGGAAAGTATAGATTGGGAAAAGGATAGAGGGAAGCCAAACTCCCAACTGTCAGAGATTAGCTGTGGATCAGCGAGGTGGGAAGGGGTGGATGGGAGGCAGAGATGAGAGCAGAAAAGGGCACAGCTAGTATGTAAGGCTGGGAGAAGGAGTCTCTTCAGGTTCAAACCTCAGCGGGAGAGGAGGCAATAAAATCAGTCTCGGACATGTTTGAGAAATGAGAAGGGAAGGGCTTTGAGATGATAGCAAACTGTAGAAAAGGATACCTGTCTGGGGGAGGGGCACAGGCACATGGACCCAAGAGTCCCATTCCACCCAGCCTGGGGCAGAAAATAAATAAATGGGTCCATGCCTGTAGAGAGCAGAGAGGCTACCTGAGAAGCAGAGCCTCCTAGGGGACTCTCAACAACAGGAATGGATGTCCTGTGGGATCAGATGAGGATACAGTCATGTCCCATGTGGGGGACAATTGTCCAAAGACCAGACTGGATGGCAGATCTCAGCAGACACCAGTGGGGAGAGGTGATGACAAGTGTGGCTCACTGGAGTGAAGGTGTATCGATAGACGACAGTGAGGATGGAAAACAGCATGTCCAGTAACTATCCAGAGACTTCTTCTGATTGGACCAGCCCATGTCACATGCCCAAGCCCACGGAACCAATCACTGTGGCTAGAGGAGTGGTCATTCTGATTGGATGGGGCTTGAGTTGTAGGATCCACTCCAAGAGTTGAGGCTGCGTCTCAACCAGAACTTGTGGACCACACTGGGCAAGGGTAGAACCCTTAAAACAAAATTGGGGCTTTTATTAGAAGAGGAAATGAATTCATAGGGAGATAGACAAGTGTCCATGAAAGAAGGTATTTGAAAAAGTCTCAGAGGGGTTGCAAATATTACGTTTGCTCAGCAAGCCTGCATTCTCATTCTCAGGCTCGCACGATCCCTAACCAGAAGCGGAGCAAGGGCTTCCCTCCATTTCCCACCGTAACTCTGAGAGATAAAGTGGTGAGAAATATCCATCTGTCAGATTTGCCCAGATGAGAAGTTACTTCCCTTGTAAGGCTAACTTCTCTCATAAGGCGAGCCAGCCAGAGGGTTCATCCTGTGTGGATGTGGAATTTGATGTCAACCTGCCAGGCCTTCACGCAGGAAGGCTTTAGTTGGGAGTTCTGGGACTGGAGGCCTGCTTCAGTCAGTGCTGCAGTTGCCATGGTCTGATCTTTGGGAAGCCAGCTCTGTGACTCCAAGAGGAAAGAAAAGGCAACGGGACCGAGCCCACATCCCTCTCTCGAGATTATCTGGGCTTATATCTATTGGTCACCCAGCCAGTGTCTTAATCACTGAGGCTCAGGCAGATGAGCGAAGCTGCCCCAAAACCCACCACGGGTACCAGAAGCAGGATTTGAACTCAGAGTTATGCAGTTCTCTTTCCCTACCTGCTATTTTCTGGGGCGTCTTCCAGCCCCTGAATCTCAATCCCACTCAATTTGACAACATACGGTAGAGGTATCCCCTTACCGTATAGCACACACAGGCAGACGAGGAAAAGGAAGCTATGGCAGGCTGCCCATGTGCCACAGCTGAGTAGTGGAGCCAGGTGATCCTAGCAGAAGCCAGAGCTTCTCCTGACTCTTGGTCCAGTGCTCTGTCCTCTGTCCATGCTTGTTCAGCACTCCTGGCCCTGCATCTTAAGTGGACCAACCAACTAGGGTGCTGGTTGGAAGCAGGCTTGAAGCCATGAACCAGGTGTTGGCATTCTTACGCCCCCATCCCAGTGCCTGAGTGCACATCTTCTTGGAGGAATGACCCTGGTCTACACCCTTACTACCCGAAGTGCGGTCATGGACCGGCAGCCTTAACATCACCTGGGACCTTTAAGAAATGCAACATCTCAGGTCCCTCTCGGAATCAGGGTTGTTACTTCCACAAGACCCCCAGGGGATTCTTGCGCATAATTTAAATTTGAGAAGGGCTGGTCTATACACCTTTCAAGTACTGGGACTTTTTCCAGCCTCGGAGGCTTCCAATTCACAGGCTGTTCCTGCACTTTGCTGCTGCCATAAATACCTTCATTACTGCCTTAGTGGGTTTACACTTGGGGATTCCCAAAGTACGGCTGGCCCTTGTGTACCTGAAGATGGTACCTTGGATGCCAGTTTCCGAGGAGGCGAGTCAGGGAAGCCGTGGTCCTATGCTCTCATCAATACACAGAGAAGGAGGTTCACAGAGGTCTCTGGGCTGTTCCTGCTTCTGTTCCTCCATCATCTCCGGCACATGATGCCCGCACGCCTTGCCCCTTAAACGCTGTGTTTGTAAACAAACCCACGCACGAAGCCATCAGGGCTGGAGCTCTGCATCGCCAGGACCCAGCATCTGTGTTTTTATGAAACGCCACCGTCCTGGATCAGAGGAGACCAGCTTTTCCCCTTTCACTGTGGTTCTTCTCCTCCAGTGCAATTTAATCATTTTTTTTAAACGGATGTCAGTCCCCATTTTTGGATAAATGGTAAAATCTTGGTTTCTCTTCTCTTTCTTCCTTCTCAACTGAGTCTCTAAGAGCTGGTATACACATATTATAGAGAACAGCAGGGATCAGTGATACAAAGTCTTGGTGAAAACTAAGAGAGAAAATAGAAAAGCTTTCATCTTCTCTCTATTTAGCACGAAACTATAATGGGAGGAACATTTTCTAATTCCTCAGTAAGGGAGTGTCCCATCCCCACCATGAGTCCCTGGGAAGGTGGGCAGATGTGTGTTGACATTACTTGTTAGGGGGGGCCCATTTGACCATATGTGCTATCACCAAAGAATTAAAATTAAAAACAAAACAAAACAAAACAAAGTACGGTGTCCCCCTCATTGTCGTTTATTTTGCGTTGATGGGATTTAACATAAAATACTGCTGACCCAGCTGAAATCTTCAGAATTTGAAGTCGGCATCAAATCCTCATGCACCATATTTTTGACTTGCAAATGGCTCCAAGAATAGCTGGAGTGTCCTTATTAAGCCCGGCTTGTGATGCAGCCGTACTTTGCGCCGTCTGTTCCAGCACTGTATAATTCATGGACTTGCCTTATGAAGTTAAGGAGGGATCGAAACTGTGACCAGCCCGTGAACCCAAGCTGACACTTCCATTATTTTAAAAGGAACACAAAGAAAGCGGAAACCTGACCCATCTCTCAGCCCCATCCACCCTGCAGGGACGCCAAGCCCACCTTCCTTCACCCGGGTCCCAGGTCCATCTGTCCGCATGGAATCTGGGGCCATCATATTGGGGGCACAGAAGACAGTCCCATCCTATGCTGGGCCATGACTCACCATCTCTGGTGACTATACAGAAGGTCAGAAAACATGCTTGTGGCCCATAGTATCTGGGGTTGAGTTTAAATAATTTTAACAAGAAAGAGGAAACCCAGTACGATCATCATCACCATAGTTACCATATGGGGCTCTTCCAGCCTGCCAGGCCCTGGATCCTACACCTCACTGAAGCCACACAGCAAAGTAGGAATTATTATCCCACCTTACAGAAGAAAGAGTGGCCCAGAGGCTGGCCTAATGCCACACGGATAATCACAAGAAAGGCCTGGATTCAGATAGAGGTCTGTTGGGCTCCAAAGCCCATGTTCTTAGTCAGTGGTCCCCAGATGGGGTGTATAACCTCCAGGCTGGACGTTGGTGATTGGGAAGAAATAACAAGATGGGAAGAAAATAACAGGAATGTTATTTACATTTTAAAATCGCATTTCAAAACATCTCTATCTGTACATTTTCATTGTATACATAATGTATGATTACGTTTAAATGTGCATAACGAATAAACAATACATGTATTGGTGGAGGTGGGATCTATTTTTTTCTTGAGAGTGAGGCAGAAGTGGATAAGTTTAGAGACCGCTGCCCTTAGCTCCGCCCTGTCCTGCCCCCCTGCCTGCCGAGGGGCCTGCCGAGCTCCAGGCAGCCATGCCCGGGCCTCCCTCCTCAGGACCCTTTCTGAGACCCTCATCTGAGACCCCTTTAGCTGCAAACATAGTGTCTCCGGCCTGGCAAAGGAAGAAACTGATGGAAATGAAATTGACGACCACTTGTAATTTGCACTGTGACCTCCGGCCACGACACCTCCCTGGTCCTCAGCCCCTCTTCTGTTGGCAGGAAAGGCTTTATTAGAGGGGTCTCGCACCCTCAGGAGGGGTAGCCTGAGGCTCCATCCGCAGGTGCAAATATGCCTCCTTGCGCCTGGTTTCCTAAGCCTGATCCAACCATAGGACAGGCAGACACACCCCCGTGGCTGTCCCTCCAGCCAGCTGTGTCATCTTGCCTGTGACGCTCCCCCTCCCTGGGTCTCTATACCTTCACCTATGCGGGGAGTGGCCGTGGTCCTGCTGTGGATTCTCCAGGGCACCTCATGCGCTAGGTGTCACGAGCAATAGGAAAGTCAGAAAAACTTTCTAAATGAACGTCCTGTTCCCCCTCCGTGTCCTGTCATCATGTATCCAGCTTGGCAGGATGACAGGGGCTCGCATTCATTTAGGACAGCGCTCCCCAACCTTTTTGGCCCCAGGGACTGGTTTCGTGAAAGGCAATTTTTCCACGGATGGGCGCGGGAATTGTTCAGCCGGTAATGTGAGTGATGGGGGTGATGGTTCAGGCGGTAATGTGAGCGAAAGGGAGGAGCAGAGGACGCTTTGCTCGCTCGCCCACCTGCTGTTCATCTCCTGCTGTGTGGCCCGGCTCCTAACAGACCGCGAACTGGTACCAGGGGTTGCGGACCCTGATTTAGGAGATATGTACTGAGCACCTTCGGTGCTAGGCACTGGGGTCACAGCGCAGATTAAACATCCATGGTCTCAGGGGGGAGGGTTTCTACTGTCATGGGGGAGACAGAAAAGAAGCAAGAAACAATCTAATAAAAACAACTCCTGGGAGTTTGGGATTAGCAGATGCAGACTACTGTATATAGGATGGATAAGCAACAAGGTCCTACTGTATAACACAGGGAACTATATTCAATATCCTGTGATAAACCATAATGGAAAAGAATATGAAAAAGAATATATATATATATGTAACTGAGTCACTTTGCCGTACAGCAAAAATTAAACACAACATTGTAAATCAACTATACTTCAATAAAATTTAAAAACAAAAAATCATAACTCCTGCCGGAGACATGTGCTCTGGAGATCATAAAAGAGGGCCACCGTTTACACTTCCCCCTCCCCATAGCCTCAAGTCCATTCTCTAGTAAGTCTGTGTCTTTATTCCTGTTTCACCCCTAGGTTTTTCATGACATTTTTTTTTTTAAATTCCATATATATGTGTTAGCATACGGTATTTGTCTCTCTCTTTCTGACTTACTTCACTCTGTATGACAGACTCTAGGTCTATCCACCTCATTACAAATAGCTCAATTTCGTCTCTTTTATGGCTGAGTAATATTCCATTGTATATATGTGCCACATCTTCTTTATCCATTCATCCGATGATGGACACTTAGGTTGTTTCCATCTCTGGGCTATTGTAAATAGAGCTGCAATGAACATTGTGGTACATGACTCTTTTTGAATTATGGTTTTCTCAGGGTATATGCCCAGTAGTGGGATTGCTGGGTCATATGGTAGTTCTATTTGTAGCTTTTTAAGGAACCTCCATACTGTTCTCCACAGTGGCTGTATCAATTTACATTCCCACCAACAGTGTAAGAGGGTTCCCTTTTCTCCACACCCTCTCCAGGTGGGATAGGGAGGGTGGGAGGGAGGGAGACGCAAGCGGGAAGAGATATGGGAATATATGTATATATATAACTGATTCATTTTGTTGTGAAGCTGAAACTAACATACCATTGTAAAGCAATTATACTCCAATAAAGATGTTAAAAAAAAAAAAAAAAAAAAAGAGGGCCACCTGCCCCAGGCACAGGGACCCACAGGAGCTGGGTAGTCTTGATAAGAAAGAGTCCCCTGTGTAAAGATCTGAGCATCTCCAGGGGAGAAGACAGCCTTGGTTTACTCAGTGGGACAGAAAACAGCCTGGAGTAGCTGGAGCGGAGGGAACAGCTCAGCTGCTAGTGGGAGAGGCCAGGGAAGTGGGCAGGAGCAAATAGAGACATAGATCTGGCAGCACTGCGTTTACCATTATAGGTTGGAATCTCTGACACCCCCTCCCCACCTCTCCCCAGGTGATAATTCAGTGCAAAGAAGAAAACTCAGAGCTATCCGCACTCCAGCCTCCGACAGGCCCACAGTCCCCTTTGAGAGGTCTGCTTGGTTCTTAAGCACCCAAGGGAGCCGTTACCACTGAAGACCAAGGATGGGAGAGCCGGCTGGAAGCTCAGATTGTATGGCAGGGCCTCCCCATCCCACCTCCTGATGGTGACTTGGGCGGCTCCCTGTCTCCCTCCCCCAGCTTCCTCCATCAGAACCGGGGTCTTGGCCGCTGACACGCAGTGACGGAGGTGTGACTGGCGGGCAGCGTGTATGCAGCAAGTTGTCCAGCCTGTGCTCTGCTCAACCACCCGCACCCCCTTGGCCGTGAAGCCCAGAGTTCATCTTGCAGGGCCCCTCCCCAGCTCAGGGCGGGACGGGGGGAGCCTGTGCCTTCGCTGAGTTCCTTGCCTCCCTGTGGGCGTTTGGAGGTGCCAAGGACCCCGGCCTCAGCTCTCAGGATTACCAGTCTGGAGGCGGGGCGGGGGCACACTTGGAGTGCAGTTTTCACAGCTGCCACCCACAGCTAGTGACACAAAGGCAAACAGGCCCCCGTGTGCCATCTGCTAGATCCAGGCCCCTGCACACACAGGGGCTCAGGAGAATCAGGCGTCCTCCAGGAGGGGAGGGCCAGGTGGTAGCTGGGGGTGGAGATGGGGGCCGCCCCCGAGGTGCCCCTGACACGAGCGAGACCATGAGAGCAGTCACTGCCTCCTCTTGTGCACCCCCTGTGCCAGGTTCCACGCTGGGAGCTTGATGCTGGGAACTCGGTCCCTCCCCCAAACTTCACTCAGTGAGGCTGAGGCTCGGGGGTTATTACCACCCCACTTTATGAATGAGGGCGCTGAGGCTCTGAGAGGTGAATTAAGATCCAGGGTCATGCTGCTAGGAAGCGGCAGATGGGGGATTTGAAATCCACCAACCTGCTCCAGGGCCCACGCTGCCTCTGCCCCCTTGCTGCCTTCTCAGGGCCTCGAGTCTTTGCTGACTGTGCCCCGGGGCCAAGCCCCAGGTCAGCTGCAGGGCGCACACAAGGACAGGCTCTTCAGAGTCGGTGGACTTAGAGCTGAATCACAGAGACAAGACAGCACCCAGGAAACATTCTAGAATAAAAGAATATGGCGTTGAATAAGGGAGAAAAACGCATTGATCTTGGGAATCAGACAGACCTGGTTTGGACCTGAGCTCTCTGAACCTCAGTCTCCTCATCTGTAAAATGGGACTATTAAGTCACTGGGTGAGTCACATAGCCTCTACGGGATTCCTGCTTCCTCTGTGGTTAAATGGCCTGGCTATAGCTCTCCAAGGTTTCCTCTTGAGTTTAAAGCCTCCTGATGCTTGGGTGCTAAGCTAGGGCTCAGCCCGTCCCAATGTCCTCCCCACCCTACATGCCAGCTGAGACCCCACACCCATGGGGAGCACTGTTCATGTCCAGGGTGGGAAAGGAAATGCTTCTGGGCCATGTCCTTTTGCCAAATGGCCTTTGCAAAAAACAAGAAGAGAGACAGAGGACAAAGAGGAAGAAATTTGCCTTGAAAAACATCCCAAGACAGAAATCGAGGTCTCCCATCTAGCCTACAGCAGGGCAGCCCTGTGCCCTTCAGAGGAACCTCAGAGCACTTCCTGCCTGGGCTGGGGGCAGAGCAGGCCAGGATGTTGGTGGAGACCAGCCCCAGCCAAGACAGGGGGCTCTGCCCACGCAGCTGGTCACACACAAGGGTGAGCAGAGGTCTATTTCTGACCAGTGGCAGGTGACAAAACCCGGGTAGGGAGCCACAAATGGGCCCTGGGCTCCTCGGCATGGAAAGTCTCCCCCTTCTTGTTTTCCTGCTTTCTGAGTTGCATTACTCTCAGCCACCACCCCACATCCACACCCTCACTCAGGGACCAGCTAAATCCCATCCTTCCAAGACAGACAAGGGTCTACAACACACACGCCTTCAGCAGGGCTTCAGGGTGGAGTGGTTTGCCAAGGTTCGGGGCTTGGGGTGCTCAGTTTTGAGTACTCCTACTACCCGGAGGGCTCCTCAGGGGAGGAGGTCTGGAGCATTGAAGCAGAATTTCCCTAGTCTCTACAATTATGCTCCATTGTGCAGGGAGTTTCCTCCAGCGCCCCTCCCCACCATCCCTTCCAGGATGACCTCCATGGAGAGGGGGGAAATGGCCAGAGCAGGAAAGTGGGGGGAGTGAGGGATTGTGCAGGAACCAGCTGGGGCAGGAGGGAAAGGACTGGTCAGCTGATGGGGCCGCACATCCCAGCCTGACCCCACCTGTCTCTCTCCCTCCCCCTTCCTTCCTTCTTTCCCCCTCTCTCCCCATAGACATTAAAAGAGCTCCTACTATGTGCCAGCCTGTCTGAGTTACTGCGTACCCAGCGGTCAGTGAGACAGGCATGGCTGTCTCGTGCTCTGACTCTACATCCCCACCCCATCCCCGCTCTCCTGCTGAGGCAGAGGGGCCTGTGGAGGGTAAGAGCCGAAGGGCTCCTCCGCCTACGAGCCTGACCACCACCCCCATTTCCCAGATGTGGCCACTTCCCACCCAGGAGGGAGCCTTGCTCGAGGGCGCGCCTCTTCGAACCACGCCTCCAAGGCTTGCAGGGCTGAGAGGGCCCTGGCCAGGTGCGTGGACTCCATCCACTGGGTGTCCCCAGGGCTCCTGCTATGCACCCAGCACTGTGTTGGACTGCGGGGACATGTGGTGAGTCAGGCCTGATCTGGGGGTTGGGGGATGCAAACACACACACACACACAGCTGATTCACTCCTCCAGCTGGTGCAGGGGGCTAGGGAGGGCATGGGGAGAGAAGCCCAGACACCCTTGCTCAAGGGGCTGCCCCAGCCAAACTTGAGGCATGCCCAGACACCTTTCATACCCCCAGAGGCCCAGGGTACCATCTGCTCACTTCTCACCACCTGCATGTTGGTGAACCGGGTGCCTATGGTGTGGCGGGGGGCTGCCTCTACTTCTGCATCATTCGCTCCTGAGTTGAGAGCGTGAAAGAGCAGGACTGGGACCCAAGTCACTCGTCTGAGCTGCTGGCCTTTCTCTTGTTGACCCTCTGCCCCGGCTGGCTCCCTCCCACCTCTAGCCTCCTCCCCACCCCCCAGCACCCTCACACCTGCACCATCCTAGGCCGCAGTTATTCAGGGAGCAAAGGAATGGAACACCACAGTAGAATTCCAGGACAGCAGGGCAGAAGCGGGGGTTCAGGATAGAGTGAGTCTTGCAGGATCATTCCTCACGTGGCAGCCCAAGGGCACTGACAGGACTGACAGTGAGCATCCCAGTGCTGAGGCCCAGAGAGGTACAGCACCTGGCCCAAAGTCACACAGCAAGAAGGGGCAGCACTTGGCCTGGAGCCCAGGTCTCTGCTCCCATCTCAGACTCCATCCACGCTTCCAAGTGGGTGACCCCCTGCTGGTTCCACTCCCTGTTGGATGTCCGGGCCTGGTGTTCCTATAGCTCAGAGAGGGTGCCTGGTGAGGGGTGGGGTGTTGGGGGTGGGGGTAGTGTGGCAGGGAGGAGGGAAAAACTGAGGGTGCCAGCTGATTCAGATTTCTAAATGTCATGTTATTCCAGGCGTGTTCTCGCTTTGCCACCACTTTCTTCCACCCCCTGCTTGCCATCTTGAGGACCGGCTGCAGAGCAGCTGGTGGGGGAGGGCTGCGAGACCATGGTCTGGGGGCTGTGTTTCTGCCCTGCCCCCCAAACGAGTGGTGGGGTGAGCACTGTGCTGGGAGCCAGGAGACCTGCATTCTAGCCCTGGTTCTGGACTGGTGGCTGTGAGTCACTGAGGCTGTCTGTACTTCTTCCGCATACCTCCCTGTGTATGATGGGGAGGGCCTGTGGTTCCCAAGACTGGCTGCATCTCAGTATCCCCTCAGAATGGAACAAAACAAAACAGGTTCTTAGGCTGTACCCCTGGAGATTCTGATTCAATAAGGCGGAAGTGAGTCTGGGCATCTGTATTTTTAAAGCATTTCCCCAGCCCCGCCCCCCTAACATGGTCTACACAGGGTGCTCGACTACACGGTTCCATTCAGACTCTAATTCCTTTTCAGTACTCACTCACCTCCTCCAGAAAGCCCTCCTTGATTTACCCACCCCATCTGTCATCTCCAATCCTCATCACTCCTGGCCCTGCCCCCTACCTACCACTCCCAAAAGGCATTTTGCCCTCCATGCGTGTGTGTGCAGGGGTGTTCACGTGTTTCCTATGTGAGTTCAGCAAGGTGAGCCTCCTCACAGCACAGAGGAAGGTGCTCAGCCCTGGAGCCAGCAAGCCCCGAGTTCCAAGCTGTCCTCCGCTGCCTAAGGTTGGGTGACCCTGCGGAAGTGACTTAACCTCTCCAAGCCTCAATGTCCACATCTCTGAGATGCGCCTAAAAAGACATTAGCTCACTGGGCTGCCCTGAGCTCCCCTGAGGTGAAGTGTGCGAGCACTTATCACAGGGCCTGGTGGGAAGGGGACAGGGCAGCTGGGTTAATGGCAGAATGCTCCCAGAGGGCCCCGACTCCCTGGGAAGCCTGCCCCCCATGTGTACCTGCAGGACTGAGCAAGCTTGGGTCCTCAGAGAAGAACGGGGTCACTCAGAGTCCCCACAGGAAACAGAATCCCCCCAGATGGTTCTGCCAAAGAGACATGAATGGAGGGACCGTTGACAGGGGTGGGCAGGGTTAAGGGAATCCAAAAGTGTGGTGAGGCTCTGGGAGACCAGCAATGACAGATGGCTGTTAGCACCCCAAACTTAAAGAGGTAGGGGCGGGAAGCATCACCAGAGCCCAGTAGGAGCTGGAGCCATGGAAGAGGGGCCACACGACAAGAGCAGCAGGCCAGAGGGAGGCTGCCATTCCCAGAGTTACAGCATCCCGGCAGGGAGAAACAGAGAAGAAGTAGCCCTCCCACCCTGCCTTCTCGTTCTAGTACCTTCTATAGGCCAAGCCCAGGCAGCAGCAGCAGCCCCTAGAAGTTCCCTCCCAGGACACAGAGCAGGGCAGAGAAAGCAGAGAGAGTCTTTCCTATAGGCAAGTGGGGGCAGCACGGGGACAAACGGAGAATAACCAGCTCTCAGGCAGCCTAGCCATCACCCAGCTGCTCCAGTCCCCACCCACCTTCTCCACTCCACAGGCGGCGGGGGAGGTAGAGGGCACCTGACACAGCCCCATCTCTGCCACAAACACACAGGGTGACATCAGGAAGTCACCTCCCCTCTCCAGGCCTCAGTCTCCTCCTCTGTAACCCGTAGGGGCTAAACCAGCTGTCCCGGGCCACCTTCCCCAGTGCTGACCTGAGAGTTTCCTCTTCTGCCTCTTCTAGAAGGGAGAGAGGCCCGCTCGACAGGAAAATGGGCTTGGAGAAGAAGGAATCTTAGCAAATGGAAAATTATTTCTGGGCGGTAAAGAGCAGAGGCTGTTGTTTGTGATGTATAACCTACTCTTTGTGTCAAACTGTGTACTGTGAATATCAGTGGGATGGCAAGGAAACCAAGATCTATTACTTAGAGTTTAATCTGTTCTCCTTGTTGGAGAAGGGAGAGGGAGGAGGGAAGAAAACTACAACTTTAATCACAGGCCCAACTCGAGATGTCAAGCTGCTCTGGGGTGTGCTAGTAAAATGATGTCATATTACAGACCTCCCAGACAGCACCCCGCAACGCGGCTTTAGCGGCCGAGCTGTAAATTAGCACACCTACTTCACGCTTTTCAGGTAAAACCCGTAATTTAGCTGAAAAACACACACACACACACACACACACACACACAGAGCGTAGGAAGGGGGAGCTTAGGAGAGGGGGCTGCTCCCCTTGAGCAAGGAATAGCTAAAAACACGTGCAAAGACAGAGGAAGTGACACGTGGGCTTCACCTCCCGTCGTTGGCGCGTGGGCTCCTGGTGCAAGCCTGACGCTGGCCTCCCTTACTTCCTACCTGCCTCGGTGCCTCCCCCCACCCCCTGCCCCCTTCTCGCCGTGAACCGTAAATTACATGCTGACACCTTTAATTTGTGCAAAGGACGCCTGGCTGCGCCTGGCACCGGCAGCTGGCTGCTATAATAAGGTCAATCTATATTCATTGTCGTAGCACTTGATATGCCAGATAACACAGGGAGGCAGCCTGTGGTGGCTTCTCCGGGCCGGGCGTGGGGGGCTGGCGGTGCCCGCTGCCACTCAGTGTGTCCCGGTACCAGTTGGTTCATCACTTATGCACGTTATGATCTAGCTAATCACCATCAGTTATTCATCCTACTGCTGCCTGGAGACAGCTGCTGCGCACGCCCGCCCGCTCCAGCCAGAGGGGGGGCCCGCCTACCAACACCACGGAGAGACCACCCAGTGGGTCTGGTTGTCCTTTCTGGGTAGTGGCCCCTGGTGGTGTATGTCTCAGAGCCCCTAGCCTTGAGGAGCAGAAGGTGTTGGCAGCATCCCTCGGGCAGGGGCACTAATGTAATGTCTCTGCATCCTGGGGTCTAGCCAGGGACAGGCGTCTCAGTGATAGGTCACACAGCACGAGGCCAGGCATTGAAGTCATGGAGTTCTGGGTTCTAATCCCAGCTCTGCCTCTTGCAAGCTGTGAGAGCTTCGTTAAGTCACTTAACCTCTCTGGGCCACAGATTCTTCACCTGTACAGTCCATTCCTGGCAGGGAGAGTGTAAGGATGCAAAATAATATATGGATATAGTTTCCAGCGTGTCTGCACACAGTAGGCACCCTGTCAACGGCAGCTCCCATTATCAGAGCCCCGGTGGGTCCATCACATGTGTTTTGGATGATGTCCGCTTTCAGTGGGGAATTCAGATCCATAAGGTTCCTAAGGGGCGGGGCTGGGACCCGTAGGGGAGCCCATTTTAAGACAAACCGTGCTTGGATGGGGCTGTGTGGAGACAGATCTCAGATCCTAAAATGTTTAAGCTGAAGAGGACATGAGAAGCATCGAATCCACAGCTGGGGAGGGTCAGGGGGGCAAAGATGAAGCAAGTTCTCAGCCTCGAGCAGGCTGGAAGCAACAGAGGAAACACGAGTAGCCCAGTTTCTCATGGTGAAAGGACTTAGAGGTTGTTCAGCCGCCCCTCTCCTGCTAGGGATGGGGGAGAGGAGAGAGGACCAATGGGTCCGACGTGGGCCAGATGTGAGGGACAGAGCTGACGTCCCCCTGGGCTTCTGCCTTCACAGTTCTGCTCGCTGCCCCACAGGACAGCCTCAGAGAGAGACAGTTGTCCATCAGTCTCCTGGGGGCCACCCTTGGGATCACCAGGCACCCTTTCCCCTTCTGCGTTCTGCTTAGTCAGGGGTGCACAGCATGTGTTCCCAGCTTTGTCTGTGGCCACGTGAGTGGTGGGAGGTACAAAAGCAGCTGCCTCTCAGGGCTGAGGAGAAGGTTAAGCAAGCCGTTTTCCCTCCTGTCCACAAGCTTAGAGTCTAAAGCCAGGTGGCTGGGAAGATACCAACCTCAGGGGCCACTTCAATCCAGCTACACACCAAAAGCCAATTTAAATAATAAATTCTGTGGCCTGGGAGCTCATTCTCCTGCCACACCTTTGTCCCTGCTGTTCCCTTCCCCAGGAATGCCCTTCCCTTCTCACCTCTCCAGATCCAGCCCATCCTCCCAGGTCCCGGTCAGATCCTGCTTCTTCCAAAAAGCTCTTCTTCCTCGTCGGCATCAGGAACGCCTTCCCCTGCCCACAGCCCCACGCCTTTCCCGACTGCAGGTGGGCTCCTTCTCTGTCCACTAGTGATTTGACCCCAGATTCGAAGCACTGGGTAGAGGAGCCATTATTTAAGGCCTAAGTAGCCTTTGGCCTCGCTGGGTCTCCACCGGCTCATCTGCAAAATGGGCAGGAAAAGGAGACATGCGGTGTTCTTGGGGGCCCCAGGCATCACATTCCCAGGCAAACCTTCTGGCAAAATTTTGACTCTGAAAGGGTATCTCCATGGAAACCAGTGCCACGAGGTTAAATTTCCCCCATCTTGATAGGATAGGGACTCAGAGTCCGAATTAATTTAATTGAAAGAAATGCAAATGTTTTCACCCACCTGGTTTCTTCCCATTGCAAGGGGAAACCACCTGCCCTGGTGGGCCTGTGCCTGCCCCTGCCCCAGGCTAGCCCACGGCTGCATCTCCGCGCATCTCTGCGTGTATCACAATTATCCACACACCTGTGTCGCGAGTGCCTGCCAAGCCACAAAGCTTCCAGTGCTCAATTGCCCTTGAAATGCATTTCAGCTCTTACCTGCAAAGCTCGGGCAGCACGGAGGGCGGGGCCTGCCACGGCAAGCAGGGTCATCGACCTCCCGCCACCAGCTGGTGGGTTTGCCTGGCTGGACACCCCACGCCCGGCAGCCTCAAGGAAGATCGGAGGGCTCCCGTCTGGCTGGCCTGGCTCCAGGCCCACCCCCTCGTTTCATAGCATCCTTATATCATCCGTGACCATGATGCCATCTTACTACTGAGGAACCAGAAGCTAGGGGGCCATGGGGTGGGTGCCCCTTTCATGGAGCAGAAGCTAAGCCTCCCACAGATACCAAGACATCCAGCCCCTGAGAGCACCACCCTCCCAGCTCCAGGAACTCAGGGCCTGGCATCCCGAACACCCCATCTCCCCAACATCTTTCCTGAACTTCTTGCTTTGACTGACACCTGGCTGGCCCCTGACACCACTTCCTGCCCCCTCCCAAGGGGAGGCGGTTCTCTCTTCCACACCCCACATCACCTGGGGCTGGGAGGTGAGGTGGGTGTCCTCCTAGCTCCCCGTTGCCCTCCCCAAACATTTATCCTCCCTCTCAAGTCAAAACCCCCGCTCCTCTGAATTCCGTACCAAGAGACTTGACCTCTCACCACTGTCCTCGTTGCAGGGTCATGCACTGCCCCACTGCATTGCACTTCTCATTCATTACAGAATTAACCAACACCCTCACCCTCTGTCTTCCTCTCCACCCGCATGCTGGCATCATTTGGGGTGATTCCAACAGCCACTTTGAGCATCCACCCAACACTGGGTCCTCTCTGTTCTCCACCTGGTGAGTCCCACCCACCCACCTGCTCCCGTGGGTGTCCCACCCTTGACCTTACCATGGTGGAAATGCCACCATCTCTACCTCAAGCATCCCTCCGGGTGATCACCTGTCACCTCTTATCCTTCCAGGTCGCCCTCCCTCAGACATGCTGGAGCCCTCCAGCCGCTGACCACCACTGACTCAGGATGCATGCCCCTCTGCTGTCTCTCCTCCATCTTTCACCTTCTTTCCCCTCTCTCCCTTCTTTATTCTTAGAAACCATGTCCAACCTTGGTTAAATCCATCCACACACCTACTCGATGCCTGCATCCAAGCAGCAGAACACGGCTGGAGAAGAAGAGAGCTGACTTTCCTCTAAACTCCTAGCCTCGAATCTCAAAAGGGTCCCATCACCACTCGGCAGCGCTATGATAGTTGTCTAGCTGCCTCGTTGTGCGTTCCCCATTCTCCCAAACAAGTGTCTCGTTTCTCCTCTCCACAGACCCCACTCCCGCCCTCAGTGGCCTTGTGCTTTGTTCAGAACATGGTCCCAATCAGAAAGCATGCCCTCATCTTCCCATCAGGACACGTGGCAAGCTTCCCATATCTGCACCCACACTCTGCCTCCCTCCCACTCAATGCATGGATGAAGGTCACTGCTCTGCCCGAGGCAACCCCCCACCACAGGGCCTGGATCCCCACCTCTCACCTGCTCAAGGACCTGGGGGGGGGGTCCCTTCTTTCTGCATCACCATCTTCTCCCTCTCCACCAGACCATCCATGGCAGGAGGTGCACCTGCTCCAGGATCTCTGGTAATACACAACCAGCTCCCTCCATCGCCACACCTGTCCCCAGCTCCCATCCCGCTCCCCTTCACTCCGGAATGTGTTGAAAGGATGGTCTGCAGCTCCTGTCTCCTCTTTCTCACTGGGCTTTCTGTCCACCATGGCTAGAGATGTGCATCTGTATCCCCAGCTCAGGAAATGATGGGCTCGTGTCCGAGAGGAGGAGGGAAGGGCAGCTCTGGGGGAGAGGAAAAAACCCAAACCATGAAGGGCCTCAGAGGTCACACAAAGAAGTGGGCTGTTCTCTGTAGCAGTCTTCAGATTTGTGTTGTAGAAAGGATACTCTGGTAGCACTGGGTGGGGTGGGCTGGAGGTCAAGAGAGGCGACCAGTTAGGAGGACACATCAAAGTAATCCAAGTGAGAAATCAGGAAGGCCTGAATTAGGCCAGACAGCAGACACAACGAAGGATGGATTCTGAAGACGGAGTGAGAGAGTGTAGCATCATCATCAGGACTAATGGACCAATTAGCATTTCCAGCATCAGGAAAGATCAGGAACCGACCTTCTCCTCTGCCTGGAACACTCCCTCCTACTCCTTAGATGCTCCTTTATCACCAGGTACTTTCTCATCATGAAAATGAGCAGACTGGCTGCCTCTCAGTTTGTTTGGTGACTGTCTCTCCCACACTAGCTGTGATCATTCCACTGCCGGTGACTTCTCACCACGGCCCTCCCAGCTCCTCCACCCCGCCCTCCATAGCTGGCACGTGGTAGGCACTCAGCACACATTCAAGGAAATGGTGGACGATATGCAGAGGCAAGAATGGACTGGAGTGGAGCAAAGGGAGAGGTTGTGGAGGTGTAAGTGCCTCTGCCCCAGAGCCTGGATTTCATCCGAAATGGGTACAAGGGAGACACAGAGGCGTTTAAGTACAGAAGTGACAGGGCCAGCTCTGTGGAGCCTAGAGGAAGAGGGACCAGTCTGAAGCCTCTTCTGATACTCCAGGCAAGGGAGGCTGAGGCCTGATCTTGGAAAAGCAGACAGAACAGAGAAGGAGGCTCAGCCTTAGAAATACCAAGGAGGTCAGATCGGCGAGGTACCAGGGTAAACTTGAATAGAGCTCATTGGTTAGTGGCTTAGGCAGCTGGGTAGATGGTGTCACTTGCTAGGATGGGGCAGTGGCGGGGGGCGGGGCAGGCGCTGTGATGAACTCCACTTTGGACATGTTGAGTTTAAGTTAACTGTGGAACATTCGGGGAGAAATACACTAGACTGGAGGGTAGAGATGTGAGTGTGATGCTCACGGTGGGGCCCAGGACTAGAGAGGAGAATTGGGAGCCGTGAGCAAGGAAGGTTGGTGACACAATGACAGGACGATGAGGGGGTCTCCTGGAAAGGTCACATCAAGTGAGGAGAGCAGCCAGTCAAGGACAGAGCCATGGAGAGTGCCCGGCTTTGAGGGTCGTCGGAGGGAAAGGATCCTACAGAGAGACAGAGGAGAAAAGGAAACCAGGGGGAAAGCCAGGACAGAGCGGTATCCCAGGCGTCAGGGAAGAAGGTCCAGGAAGGACAGGTGGGTAGTCAGTGGGGTCAATATGAATGGCAGGTAGAGGAGGCCTAGAAGCCTCCACTGGAGTTGGCAGCATGGAGGTCACTGGTGATCTTTGCCAAAGTACTTTCCAGGGAGCCGTGGGGTGGAGGGGGTCACGCAGCTCTGGCCCGAGGAGTGAGTCAGGAGTAAGAAAGTACAGGCAGCTCGATTACTTAATCCATGTCTTTGTTATCACTGTTACTCTGCCTTCCTCCAGAAAGAAGCAATGTCTCAACGGTAAAATAGAGATTACAATGGATCAAACGATAAAACCTATTTAAAGAGCTTAGAACTGTGCCAGGTGTGCAGTGCTATTCAGTACAGGTGAGGTGCACTTGACTCTTATATCAATAGGCACAGAGCCAATGAAGCTGTTGAAAATTAAAAATCATGTTCAGGGCTTCCCTAGTGGCCCAGTGGTTAAGAATCCGCCTGCCAATGCAGGGGACATGGATTCAAGCCCTGGTCTGGGAAGATCCCACATGCCACGGAGCAACTAAGCCCATGCGCCACAACTACTGAGCGTGTGCTCTAGAGCCTGCGAGCCACAACAACTGAGCCTGTGCGCCGCAGCTACTGAAGCCCATGTGCCTAGAGCCCGTGCTCCACAACAAGAGAAGCCACTGCAATGAGAAGCCCACACACCACCACTAAGTGTAGCCCCTGCTCGCCACAACTAGAGAAAGCCTACACACAGCAATGAAGACCCAATGTGGCCAAAAAAAAAAAAAGAAAAAAAAATCATGTGCAGATACAGACAAAAAAGAATTAAAACAGGGGCTTGAACAGATACTTGTACACCCAGGTCCATAGCAGCATTAGTCACAATAGGCAAAAATGGAAGCAACTCAAGGGTCCATCAGTGGATGGATGGATAAACAAAATGTGGTATATCCATGCAATGGAATATCACTCAGCCTTTAAAAAGGAAGGAAATTCTGACACGTAACAATATAGATGCTACGCTTGTGATGTTACGCTAAAGTGAAATAAGTCAGTCACAAAAGAGCAGATACTGTATGATTCCAGTCATATGAAGTACCCAGTTTTAGTTTATGGCAATATGAGAGTCACTTGTTCAGACTGCAAGATTATTTCTGGCAGAGACCATATCATACAGATCATTGATCCTCCAGGATATTGGACAAAATGCATATTTTTGAATGGATTTTAGCTTACTAGCGTAAAGTGTTTATATGCATTCAAACAGTCAAGTTCATAGAGACAGGAAGTAGAATGGTGGTGGCCAGGGGCAGGGGAGAGTGGGAAATGGGGAATTATTATTTAATGGGTATGGGTTTCAGTTCGGGAAGGTGAAAAGAATTCTGGAGATGGATGGCGGTAAGGGATGCCCAACAGCAGGAACATACTTAACGCCACTGAACTGTACACTTGAAAATGGTTAATATGGTAAATTTCACGGTGTGTCTATTTCACCATAATAAAAACAATGTACAAAATGAAAGCAAATAAGTATTACAGTGTGGGCTAATGAAATTAGTAGGACTGAGCATTTCTTTATGTTCTGAGCTTCCTAGTAACCAAGATATAAAAGGGAACGTTTACATCTCGATGTTTAATGAGTGGAAAAATATTACAATATTTTTATGGAAAAATATTTCAGGAGATCTCAAGTCCACCCACCCCCATTCCTGGCCAGGACTGGTTATAACAGGCATGTGCCTTAGAGATTCTCACAAGAGGCATTCACAAGATAAAGGGCAATTTATTCTACAAAGGTAGACGACTAACACTGTACAAGGACGTATTCATTACATAACCACTTGTGGCAGTGATTCTTGAAGAAATGTGAGAGAAAACTCAATAAAGCCTAATTCCAAAAAAACTTTCCGGTAGGAGTGAAGTTAAGAAGGTCTAGATGTGACGATTTCCAGTGTGGGACTTAGAATTCCAGAAAAAGAGTGTCACTCAGTGCCCGTAGGATTTCTAGGGGGAGGTGTCCAGGAGGCGGTTGGCCATTTGCTCCCAAGCTCAGGGGAAAGGTCTGGTTAGAGGTGCAGGTCTGAGCGCCATCAGCTCAGAGATGGTGTTCAAAGCCGTGGGCAAGAGTGCAACAAGCAGGATGGGTGTGGAGTCCTGGGAAATGCTGCCTCAGAAATACCCCCATTTCCCCAGGGCCAACCCAAGTATCGGAGCTGCAGGCAGCGGTGCAGAACAGGAGCGAGAACTCATGTCCTGACTCTCGGTCAGTGCACGCCGTTATCCCAGGGCCCTTCTCTGTTCAGGAAGAAGAACATGGTGCTGGAGGACATCAGCGGACCTGGGTGAGAATCTCACAGTCTCACTTCCAGCCTTGTGGCCTTGGACAACGTACCCGGGAAGATGGTGTCGACAGTGCAAGCACGCTGCATCTGATGAGTGTGTGGAGGCTCAGGTGGAGAAGCCCAGGAGTCACCTGCACTTGGAGGTCCAAAACCCCAAGGGGTCCAGGGGGAAAGAGAGAAATGGGATCATCGTCAGCATAGAGGTAGAAGTGGAAACGTTCAAAGGATTCAAGCATGAATGACTTTAACAGTGACTTCGATTGGGCATTAGGAAGGGGCTGGGGAAGATCTGAGAAGACTGGGGGTTTCTACACACATCAGAGTGTGCACCACACCCAGCCGCTCAAGCCCACGTGGGCTGGACCCTCAGTGTGCATGGCTCAGGCCTCTTGACGCAGGAGAGTCCGCAGAGAGGAGCCCTGCATTAGGTTGGACAGGCTTCCTCGCCGGACCCTTTCAGACACATCATCTCTTAAAACCACCGCCCGGATGGCTGTGCTCAGCAATCATGTGTTTAAAAAGCAATAAGACTAAATGCTTTTCCGTCTCCCCTTTGAGAGACCATGTATGATAAATGATAGGCAATTTCATGGTTGGAGTTTCAATTTCCGAAAATATTAGCGCTATTCCCCAAGCTCCACTTCAGAGATAAATTCTTTTTGGCAGCCTCCTCTGTTGTCTCCTAATTCCCTGATTCTGAATATATTTGGAGGTCTAGTGTGAATTTCATCCACTCAGTCCCAGCATCCCCCTGTCTGGGCTGCGTTGGAAAGGGTATTACCCATCTGCCACTCTTCTGGGTTCTTTCTGCATTGGCTTCAAGTCGAAGGTGTTTATTAAGTGCCTCTGTCTTCCCAGCTCTGCGCTCAGTGTTGTTATGGTGGGTGTAAGGCAACTACAATCAATCCTTCAATCGACAAACATCGGCCGTGGGTCTAGTCCCTTGAAGCTCAAAGAAATAGTAAGGCTACAGTACCTGATACCTCATGTTTGTTTCACACTGTCCCCATTTCATTGTTGGGGAAACTGAGGCTCAGCGCTAACCTAGTAGAGTTGGGATGGACTAGTGGATGAGGGCAAAGTGGGAGAGAGCAAGAATTTACTGAGCACCTAGGATGGGTCGGGTGCGGTGCTGAATGCTTGTTCAACCCTTGGCACAGGAGTATAAGCTATTCATCTGCACATAACTCTAGGTGAGAGCAATTATCCCTTTTTTACAGAAGTGCAAACTGAGGATCACAAAGGCTTGTCACCTTACCCAAGGATTCTCAACCACGGGACCACGCTGCCTCTCCTGGTGTCAGCAGGATGGATGGCGTCCCAATAATCGTCACCAAACCACGGGAGTTCTCTTGTTGGAAAACATCAAAGCACCAAGTCAAGCCATAGAAGGAGACTAACCCACCTTTACCCCTTTATCTCTCATTACTCAGCACCCTCTGCCTGCCCTAACCTTGGGCTCCCTCTTAAGTTTCCCAGGCCGGTGTCCTCATGTATCACTGCCCCTCAGGCCCATTCCCTGCTTCCTCTCATGTCAGCATCCTCCCCAAACCCTCCCCATCATGGGTCAGCTTAGATCCCTATGGCAATCTCTCTCCTCTCTCCCATTCACTCATCCTTTAGAGGATGATGTTTTCTTCTCTTACAATCTCATAGATCACTATCAAAATACCGAGCACAAAGCAGGTATTCCAAAAATCTTGAGGGAGGCACTGGAATAAAATGAAACGGAATGAAATGGGGCAAAATGAGATTGAATCTCTCAGAATGGAGCAAATGGAATGAATCGGAACAGAATGTAATGGAGTAGAACCAAGAAGAATAGCATGGCATAGGTGAAAAGAAGGAGAAAGAACAAAAATACAGAGTAGAACAGTATGGAACAGAATAAAAGAGGGTGGAACAGACTAAACAGGTTGAACTAGACTAAGACAGGGTGGAACAGAATAGACCAGGATGGAAGAGATTAGACCAGGTCAGAACAGAACGGAACAGGATAGAAAAGAATAGAACAGGATAGAAAAGAATAGAATTCAACAGACTAAAATAGAATGGAAGAGACTGGAATGGGTCTGAACAGAAGACAGTGCAATGGAATAATAGGACTGTGGCTAAATGTTATATAAGTGGGTAAAATAAAATTCACTCCATTCATTCAATAAATATTTATCGGGTGCTAATCCATGCCAGGTGAGAAAAAAAATAGACATAGTCCCTGCCCTCATAGAACATACTGTCTGGTGAAAGGGACCACAAAAAAAAAAAGACATAAGTAAGCATTAATAAATACATAATTACCAAATATGAGTGTTCATGAGATACCATGAAAGAATGGACAGGTGGCCATTATTAAGAATAATAGGATGGAAAAAAAAAGAAGAATAGGATGGATGTGATAATATTAATAATAAAGAGGTCAGGAAAGCTAAAGAGGTCAGGAGACCTAAAAAGTGAGGAAGAGCCAGAGACACTTGGAGGACTAGGGAAGAGCATTCTAGGCAGAGGGAACAGCATGTGCAAAAGCCCTGAGGCAGGAAAGTCTTTAACGTGTTCAGGAGCTTAAAGAAGTTCAGTATGAACAGAGCTCAGAGGGCAAGGCCTAGAGTGACAGGGGAAGATGGGGAAGGCAGGCAGGGGCCAGATATCAGAGGGCCTGTGGGGAGTTTGGATTTCCATCTAAGTGTGATGAGAAGCCACTAAAGGGAGCAACAGTAACTACGGTGTGTTTCATGCTTCCTCTTTGGCTGCGGTAAAGGAATGAATTAGGGCAGGGAGGCCATTTAGGTCTCTACTGTGGTCGACCAGATAGTGATGTAGGTGGCTGGGAGCAGAGTAGCAGTGGCACCAGAGCGGGAGAGATACAGCTGACTGGAGAAATACTTGTAAACACAGCCCAGGGATCTGCCAATGTTTTGGACATGGGGCTGGCAGAAAGGGCGATCTGAAGGCGCTACCGGGGGTTGGTGTTTCTATTTCCTGAGATGATGCTAAGGAGAGGTGGTTTAAGGAGGAAAATCAAGTTTTCTTTTAAATTCTAAGGCTCAGATGTTTAGGTCATGTCCAAATAGAGATGTTAAGCAGGTCTGGAGATAGAAGCCTGGAGCTCTGAGGTGGGAGGTCTGAGCTGGAGGTCTAAACTGAGGAGTTGTCAGCATATAAATACTGTGCAATGCCTTGGGATTGACTGAATCACACATGCAGTCGTGCAATGCAGAACTTCATCAAAGCGTGTTCCATGGGCTACTGGCATAGGAATCCCTCGGGATGTTAGTTGAACATGCAGATCTCTAGGCCTCCAGGCCACTGAAATGGATCTCTGGGGATGGGGCTCAGGGGCCTGCATGGTTAACAATCGCCCTGGAGTGTTTGGATGCCATCTAACGTGTGTGAAACACTGGTCTGGGGAGAGAATACAGGAGGGCACAGCCCCATCACTGAGAAAGGTGTACATTTGCACATTGAGGAGGAGAAGCCAGCAAAGAAGACAGAGCAGGAGTAGCCAGAGAAATAGGAGAGATATCAGGAGAGGATGGTGTGTCCGAGGCCAGGAGAGGAGCGGGTATCGGGACCTGGTGCTCATCTGGGCCTGCGTAGGCTCTGTTGAGTAGGCTGAGCCCAGAGCACTCCCGTGGGATGTGGCAATGCCCGCACCACCGGGCTGGGGATGGCCGGGGCCACACCAGAGTGGAGTGGACACGAGGAGGACACTCCAGCAGCAAAGTGGGGACGTGGAATGGACCACGTGCTAGACCTACTATCCAAGTCAATGGAACATTTGAGGACAGACCCACAAACATATTTCACTTGCGATTTTATCCGCTCTGGTACCAGCTCCCAGAGTCCTCTGGTTGAGGGGAGTAGACATGCTAGCACATACCAGGAAGGTTTCTTTTCCCACCTTCCTCACACCGAGCCCAGCATCCTCAGATGTCCCGCTCCTCCCGAGAGACCACGCCGCTGAGGACTTCCTTTAGGTCCCGTCTCCCTCCCTAGGCACGCTCCCACCTGTGCCTCTCCCCTCTTCTTTAGAGCGCTTTGCAGGCTGCAGTCAACTGGTATATGTACTACGGACCCACTGTGATCTGTGTCCGCGGGCTCCACCTCCCAGGAGCGAATGGCTAAGGCTGCAATACCTTGCCACAGCAGGTTGGCATTTTTTGGCAAGAAGGCCTTCCTGGCATCGCACAGATCTCCTTGACCACCACCCCCGCCCCCCAAGCAGCTGCCGGGTCCACCAGAGCCCTGATGCTCAGCTGGCAATGAAATGGGCATTTTTTTTTTTTCCAGAGAGGAGACCGAGGCTCACGTTTATTGATAACCATCAAGGCTTGGCGCAGGGTCCGGGGTGTAGAAATTGTTGCCTTGCCCCCATCTCCCCTCCTCTTTCCGGTAGGAGTGAAGCCCCTGGAGAAGGGAGGCAGGAGGGCGGCGGTGGAAGGACCCGGGAGACGCAGGGATGGGCTGCAGGGAGCTCGATGGGCAACTTTTAAAAGACACATTTAACTGCGTATTCAACTTTCATGTTCACGAAACAGAAACCAATAACCTATCTCTTGCATACCACGCACCTCAAACAGCAAGCCAAGAACATTTTCTTGTTGATGGGGGCTACTGGAAACAAGGAGAGATTTTCAACTGGGGACAAACCCCTGGGGGGATCTTTCAAAACCAAAATTGTTGGGGTGTTTATGTTTTTCAAAAGGTTAATTGATATTAGGAGGTAGTGACAGGAGCAAAGCCCAGCCTTGCTTCCCCCAGGTGGGAATTTCATTCTGTTACAAGTGTGCCTCTCCAGCCCACGCTCCCAAGGGGCCGCACACAGCTCAGAAGACCTGAGGAGGCCCTGCCATCCATCTGGAGGCAAATTCCTGGCAAGAAGCAGCACGGAGAGACTTCACAGCCCTCCCTGAACCTCTCCAGAAGAATCTGCTGCAGCAGAGGGATCTTCCCCAGGAGAGCAAATGACAACACAGCTCCTGTTTGTTTTTGATGCAGCGAGGAGCCAGGAACATCTGTTCCAAGAAGCCACTTGAAAGATAATCAGGCAGCAATGTTGGCAAAACAGCTGTGTGGTGGGCGGGGAAGAGGGTGGCCGGGAGCAGGGAGGGTGGGGGCAGTAGGAGGAGGGACCTTAAGCTCTGAGCTCGGAGCAGCCGCCTGGGAAGCCCCCCACCCCGGCCCACAGCCTTAGCGCTCAGAGGGAACTTCTGCTTCGCTGAGAGCAGCTCACATGGGAGACCCGCTCTGCTAACATCCCTAATTATCCTCACGGAGAAACGCTGGATCTATTTCATATTTCCTGCAGGATTCAACTCAGTTTTTAGGACAGGACTGAAAATGTTGAATTTTTCCTGAACCCGTGACCCTGGAAAACAGCAAGGGTTAGAGAAATCCCCCCATCCCTTTTCGTTTCAGAAAAGGTAGTTCATCATCATCCTTCCCCATGTGACTCAGAAAAGACTCATGATTTCCCCTGTTTACCCATGACAGAGCAGACACAGACCCTCCAAATTCCGTTCCCTTTCTTATAAATGATTAGCTGAACTGTTTTGTCTCCACTAATCAAATGGAACAAGATGCTTGTTAACCAAACAGGTTAAGTTTCTCTCCTTCCTCCAGGCCCCTGAACTTGAAGCCACCCTCAGCCTGAGCCAGCGTACAACCCCTCCTTAACGGCCCCTCTAAAGAACAGGCTGGCCTCAGCATGAAACATCCTCTGATCTACTGTCCCTTTGAACTTGGAGGACGGTGCAAGGAGGACAGATCACTCTTATTTGTTATTTCCGGGTCAGTCCATCACCATCATTCACACACACAGCCCTGATTACATTAATTAAATGTACATGTGTGTGTGTGTGTGTGTGTGTGTGTGTGTGTGTGTGTGTGTGTGTGGTCTTAGTTTGGCTCCTCCCAGAGGGAGACCCTGAGACAAGGATTTGAGGGCAAGTACTTCATTTGAGACGTAATCGCAGGAAACACCAAGAAAGGAGTGTAGGAAGGGGTCAGGGAAGGGAAGGTGGCCAGTGTGGGTTCCGTTAATGGGCAGGTGACTGCTGTGGGCAACAATGGCTCATTTGGGAGGTAGTCAGGTGGCTCTTACTTGTCCAAAATCTACCTATACCTTGAAGTCCTCAAGTCTCCCCTCTTGTGTGGAATTTCTCCCCATGGATATCCCAGAAGGCAGGAAAAGGAAGGGTCATTTAGGACTCTGGTTTTCAAGCTGCATTCCCCATGGAAATTCAGAACTCTGGGAGTTACTTCAATGGCTACTAGTGCCAGGGAACTAGTGGTCAGGGCTGCCATCTCCACCCTCACTTCAACTGGAACATCTTGATTTTTTTCTTCTTAAAATACTGGGCTTTCACTTGCAATATTTTTGGAAAGGTTCAGCAGCTTAAAAGTAAAGGTCAGGGGCTTCCCTGGTGGCACAGTGGTTGAGAGTCTGCCTGCTGATGCAGGGGCCACGGGTTCGTGCCCCGGTCTGGGAAGATCCCACATGCAGCAGAGTGGCTGGGCCTGTGAGCCATGACCGCTGAGCCTGCGCGTCCGGAGCCTGTGCTCTGCAACGGGAGAGGCCACAACAGTGAGAGGTCCGCATACAGCAAAAAAAAAAAAAAAAGTAAAGGTCAGGTCTACTTCTGGTTCCAGGTAGGTGGAACAGAGGTGCTTTCCCCTATTCCTCCGGCTAAGGACAACTGCATCCCTGGACATTATATATAAAACAATCATAGGCAGACTCTGAGAGGTGGATAGACAATAGCAGACCAACTAGGGATATCAGGACCCAAGGAACTACATACTGATGGTTCCTTGGTTTTTCTTTGTGCTTCATACATCCCAGACTTGGAGCTGAAAAAGCCAACAACCCCAACACTTCAATGACCACAGACCAAAAAAATTTCCAACGAAAGCTTGTTCTCTTGTCAAAGGACAGCTAAAGAGGCAACCTAGAAAGATAGGAAATAGTTAGACAATACTGTTCTACTCTAGGCAAACACCACAGGGAAAACTGTGGCCCCTTCCCTACCCATGCCAGCAAAGTTCAAGTGGGGAGCCTAGACTTCCACCCTACTCAGCAGTAACAAGGCATTCCTTCCTTCTCCCCACTGGGGTGTGGTGTTAGAGGAGGCCCAGTGGGGAATCAAGACTTTTACCGTAGCTCAGGGAGCAGGGCCACCCCCACCTCAGTAGCAACGGAGACTGCTGGAACTCCCAACCCCACCCAGGGGTGATGAGGGGTCCCCTCCTGATATGTCAGTGGAGGCTGAGTGCAGAACCTGGACTTCTACAGCACTTCGCAGTAATAAGTCAGTGTCTTCCCATCCCCCCCTGGCTGGAGTGGTGTCCAAAAAAGCCAGCTAACCCAGATCGTTTAAGATAAGATCTAGAGTCTCATAACACAATACAAAAGTATCCAGATTTTAATTAAAAGATTACTCATCGTACCAAAAAGATCTCAACTGAATGAAAAAAAGACAACCAATAGATGCCAATACCAAGGTCACAAAGATGTCAGGATTATCTGACAAAGATTTGAAGGCAACCATGATAAAATGCTTCAACAAGAGATTATGAACATGCCTGAAACACATGAAAAAAGAGCCTCAGGAAAGAAATAGAGGATATAAAAGAGAAACAAAAGGAAATTTTAGAACTGAAAAATATAATAACCAAAATGTAAAACTCAGTGAATGGGCTCCACAGCACGGAAGAGGGAACAGAGAAAAGAATTCGTGAACTGGAAGATAGAATAATATACACAACCTGAAAAGCAAAGAGAATATAGACAAAATAAATAAATGAACACAGCCTCGGAGATCTATGGGACTATAACAAAAGATCTAATTTCATGTCCTTGGAGTCTCAGAAGGAGAAGAGATAGAGGGCAGGATTGAAAAAGTCTCAAAGAAATAATGGCTGAAAACTTTGCAAATCTTAGTGAACCATAAACAGGACAAAGCCAAAGAAACCTATGCCAAGAAAAAGAAAACAGAGAGAAAAAAACAGAGAAAAGAAACAGAAAATAAAAAACAAAATTAAACCTTGAAATATAAATAATTAAATTAAATGTAAATGGTCTAAATATACCAATTAAAGGACAGAGATTGGTAGAGTGAATTAAAAAGCATGACCCAACCAAATGCTACCACAGCACACTCACTTCAAATGCAACATAGGCAGGATGAAATAAAAGAAAGGAAAGATACATCATGCAAATATTAATCAAAAGAAAGCAGGAGTGGCTATATTAATAATCAGCCAAAGTAGACTTCAGAGCAAAAAAAAAAAAAAAAAAAAACATTACCAGAGACAAGAGAAGGACATTATAAAACCAAGAAGACATAGAAATCCTAAATGCTAATTCACCAAAAAACAGTGATGCAAAATACATGAAGCAAAAGCCAATAGAACTAAAAGGAGAAATAATCAAATCCACAATTATAATTAAAGACTTAAATATCCCTCTCTCAATAATTTATATACAACTATAGAGAAAACAAGCAAGAATATAGAACTCAACACCATCAGCCAACAGGTCCTCATCAACTTTTATAGAACACTCCACTCAACAACAGTAGACTACACATTATTTTCAAGTGCCCAAAGAACGTATACCAAGATAGACTATATCCTGGGCTATAAAATAAACCTCAAATTTAAAACAATTGAGACCATACAGAGTGTGTTCTCCAACAACAATGAAACCAAGCTAGAAATCAATAACAGAAAAATAACAGGAAAATTTCCAAACATCTAGAAACTAAGGAAGTCACTTTTAAATAACACATAGGTCAAAGAGGGAGTCTCAAGGGGGATTTAAAAATACATGGAACTCAATGAAAATGAAAATATAACAAATCAAAATTTGTGAGACACAGCTAAAGTCATACTGAAAGGAAAATTTGTAGCACTAAGTGCTTACATTAGAAAAGAGGAAAACTTTCAAACCAATAATCTAAGCTCCCACCTCAAGACCCGAAAAAAGGAAGAGTAAAATAAACCCAAAGCAAGCAGAATGAAGGAAATAATAAATATAAGAGTAAATTTGATGAAATTGACAACAGAAAAACAATTGAGAAAACAAATGAAACAAAGAGCTGGTTCTTTGAAAAAATCAATAGAATTGACTAATTTCTAGAAAAACTCACAAAGGAAAAAAAGAGAGACAGAAAACACAAATTACCAACAACAGAAATGAAACAAGAGATATCACTACAGACCCTGCAGACATCAAAAGCATAACAGGGAATACTACAACAAATCTACATAAATAAATTTGATAATTTAGATGAAATGGACCAACTCCTTAAAAAATACAAACTACTACAATTCACTAATATGAAATAAATCATTTGAATAGTGCTGTAATCTAAAATTATTCAAGGAAACTGAATTCACAATTTTTTTTTAATTCCCAGGAAAGAAATCTCCTGACTCAAATGGGTTCACAGGAGAATTCTACCAAATGGTTAAAGAAGAATTAACACCAATTCTACACAATCTCTTCCAGAAAGAGGAAGACTCAACAGAGTAAAATTGTCAATGCTTCCAAACTAGTATATAGGTTTAACACAATTCCTATCAAAATCTCAGAAAGACTTTTTGTAGACAAGATTATTCTAAAATTTATATGAAAAGGCAAAGAACTAAAATAGCTAAAACAGTTTTGAAAAAGAATAAAGTGGGAGGAATCTATCTACCAGATTTCAGACTTATATAGCCACTGTAATCAAGGCTGTATAGTAAGGGCAGAAGGATAGACATATGTATCAATAGAACAGAACAGAGTGCCCAGAAATAGACCCACACAAATATGCCCGACTGATTTTGACAAAGGTGCAAAAGCAATTCGATGGAATAAACATAGCCTTTTCTACAAATGGTGCTGGAGCAATTGGACATCCATAGGCTTGCTGGGTCAGCTTCCAGACTCACCTGTGTCTTTAGAAAATCTAGACAATGGGTGAAACAAGCAGAACGTGATAAGAAGCCCAAGGGTATAAACTGCTCTACAAAATTAAAGGGATTGAGGGAAGGAGAGGAGAAAGGAAAGAAACAGAATGTCTGGGTATTGGAAAGAGTGTTTGTGGAACATTGAGGAGCAGACGTGTTTAGATGGGGAGAGGCCACGGAGCAGCTACAGGACTGAGAAGATCGGAGGAGAGGCGATGGGATTTTAAGAAGGGTCATCATGTGGACCTCCTTTAACGCCCTGTGAGAGATGCAATCTAGATTGGAATTGCTTTTATTTTTGTTTTCTGGAATATTTTCTTTGAATGTAATGTCGTGGTAAGACTGGGCACTGTGGGGCTCCACTTAATATTAGAGTTACACATTCTTCACGTCTCCTCTCCCTAAAGCTCTGTTCTGCAGTTGAACCAAGGAGCCATAGACAACATGGGCAACATGCCTCCTGGCTTGACCTAGACCCTCAGAACCATCTACCTGCAAATCATGCTCCCATGCCGCTCTTTACCGTCCATAAGGTGGCACACATTTTAGGGACTGAAAAGTAAGATGACAAAAGGGTGTTTTAGGAAGGTCATTTGGATAGTGGTGTGCCAACTAGAGAGATCTACCACTGGGTACAAGTTGTCACCCTAGCACAGTGTCTGGTGCAGAGTATAATCCCCGGAAATATTTGACTGATGGCTGGCCCAATCCATCACGTTACTGATGTGGACTAGAATTAAAGCAACAAAAACAGAAGAGAATAATTGACAGAACGGAACGTGGGGCCCTTGGAGAGAATGATGAGATAAGATAACCATGAGATTTGGGGCACTGGAGACTGGCGAGAACTTTTATTGCAATAAGGAAGCCAGAAGGGAGACCAGGGTGGACAGGTGACCACAGTTTGGGGTCTTCCAAGCTTGTGGTATTGTTGGGTTGTCTGAGTAAAGCTGTCCATTGGGCAGGTAGACAAGGGGTGCTGGGGTCCAAGAGGCAGCTTTGGGAATCTTCCCCAACAAGGTGACCTCTGGAGCAAAGGAAACAGAAGGCAAAAGGTCCTGGCAGGTCACGGAACCCCCTTTGCTGTCTATAAAGGGAGAAAGAGAAGTTTCCAGTCCTGGACCCATGTCCTTCCAGCAACCACACTTCCTCCCACAACCCCTCCATCCCCCAGAGGAGCAAGGCCCCACCAAGATCAGATAAAGAGGTTCCCCACGATGTCTGTGCTCAACGCCAAAGCTGGCATGCCTAGGTTGCTTTCTGACTCTCTCCTGCTTCTTTTCCTTTTCATCTCTCTCTGCCTCTCTTTTCTCACCCTCTCTTTATCTCTCCGTCTCTCTGTTTCTGCCTCCCTCTCTTATGCTCTCTCTCTATGCTCACACAAATTCACAAGAACATATGAATTTTTAAGAGACCAAGAACTCAGGGAGACTCATGGAAAGGGCTCTGGCCGACTGGCATCAGCGGGCCTCCTTAGCCACCTTCAGTGGGTGATATATTACGGAAATACATTAAGGAGCTGTCCTGATGACAGCAAGCTAAGGTACAATGTCAAGGTACCAGCCCTGAGATGATGAACGTCCCCCATAGATCAGGACACCATCACCCTGATTACACTCCAGCACTGTGTGTCAGTGTGCTGCCGGGGCATGATAGACGGTGGGGATCCATCATCAGCTGATGGCCCATTCCCAACACAACACTCATATCCAGGAGATGATTTAGGGGCAGAGCTGGAACCCCTCCCAAGATGCACACACAGCAAAAGTGGACTTTTTCCTTTCTACTAAAGGGAGAAGTTTGAGGAGAGAAACACTTGTAGAGTATAGCTTCAAGGTCAAGGGCTTGGGATTCAGATAGTCCTGGGTTTAAATTCTAGCTCCTCTATTTAAAAGCTACGTGACAGGGGGGCAAAATTTCCTCTCTCTCTGAGATCATTGCCTTGTATGTAAAATGGGGATAATAATACTAGCCTCCCAGGATTAAAGTGAGGTTCAAATGAAATAATGCAGGTTAAAACATACAGCACAGAGCCAGACTCAGGGTCCTGGGACAACCACCCTGACCTGTTCAGCGTGCACACAGCAGGAGTTGCAAGCCCCAGCCTCCAGCTGTTAGTGGAGGCCCAGGAGGCTGCAGCCTCCTGCACGCTCTCTTCAATTGCACCACCTTAACCTTTACCTTCCCTCTTCCTTCCCTGATGGCTCCAAGGCCCGTGGGAGAGGTCCTGAGGACACCCATCTCAAGTCAGCCACCTAGCCTTCTTTCAGGATTGCCCATCAATCCATCTCCCCATCCATTCTTCATTCAGTTGATAGGTATTGAGTACCCACTAGGTGCCAGACCCTGTTCTAGCCACTGAAAACACAGAAGTGAATGAAACAGAAGAAAACTCCTGTCGTCATGTGCCGACATAATTACTGAGTCCTTTGATCAATTGATACATCTGTCTGTGGGCAGTAGCCCTCTCAGAGGGCCCCATGAGCCCAGACCTGACCCAAATGAACTATGAGATGACTGTGACTTTTAACTGTGAGGTTCAAAGAGAATTGCATCATCACAGCTCTCAACGGGACCCTAGTCATGCCCTCATCAGATCCCAAGAGGCTGAAGTCCAGGGGTGCATGGTGAGTTGCCTAAGGTCATGCAAGGAGCATGAGGTTAAGTCAGGGCTAGAACTCAACACAGTCCCAGAACTTAAAGTTTACCTGTGGATCTTAATGAACACCAGCCCTATTCCTCCTCTTACAGGTAAAGGAGCCCCTTGGTTCCTGCCCTTAGGAAAATCCAGCCTCCCCGGAGAGAGGTGATACAGGTGCATGAAAAATTAGAACTTATATCATGTTCTCATAGGCTGCCTCATTTATTCTCACACAGCCCTGAGAGTCAAGGATCGTGATCCCATTTTACAGGTGAGAGGACTGAGGGCAAGAAGTTAAATAACAGGCCATGTTAATTCTGCCTCTCCTCCACCCTACATACAGAAGAGTAGCAAACTGAGATTCACTATACATACATGTGCACACCCTCACACACACACTTTTGATTATTTTTTAATTTTTAACATTTCATTGTAAGCATATTCCCATATTGTTAAATATACCCTGACATATGCTTTTAAAAACATATTCTACAACATAAATATACCCTATTTTATTAATCTTTTGTTGTCATATGCCTCAATGATTTCCAATATTTAGGTTTGATAAATAATGTTGTGATGAACATTCAGACTCTATCACCAGTGTTTTCTCAGGGTATATGCCCAGTAGTGGGATTGCTGGATCATATGGTAGTTCTAGTTTTTGTTTTTTAAGGAACTTCCATACTGTTCTCCATAGTGGCTGTATCCATTTACATTCCTACCAACAGGGTAGGAGGGTTCCCTTTTCTCCTCACCCTCTCCAGCATTTACTGTTTGTAGATTTTTTGATGATGGCCATTCTGACTGCTATGAGGTAATACCTCACTGTAGTTTTGATTTGCATTTCTCTAATGATTAGTGATGTTGAGCATTCTTTCATGTGTTTGTTGGCAGTCTATATCTTCTTTGGAGAAATGTCTATTTAGGTCTTCTGCCTAATGTTGGCTGTGGTTTTATCATATATGGCCTTTATTATGTTGAGGTAAGTTCCCTCTTTGCCTACTTTCTGGAGAGGTTTTTTTTTTTTTTTTTTTTCGGTACGCGGGCCTCTCACTGTTGTGGCCTCTCCCGTTGCGGAGCACAGGCTCCAGACATGCAGGCTCAGCGGCCATGGCTCACGGGCCCAGCCACTCCACAGCATGTGGGATCTTCCTGGACCGGGGCACAAACCTGTGTCCCCTGAATCGGCAGGCGGACTCTCAACCACTGCGCCACCAGGGAAGCCCTCTGGAGAGTTTTTGTCATAAATGGGTGTTGAATTTTGTCGAAAGCTTTTTCTGCTTCTATTGAGATGATCATATGGTTTTTATCCTTCACTTTGTTAATATGGTGTATCACACTGCTTGCTTTGCATATATTGAAGAATCCTTGCATTCCTGGGCTAAACCCCACTTGATCATGGTGTATGACCCTTTTAATGTACTGTTGGATTCTGTTTGCTAGTATTTTGTTGAGGATTTTTGCATCTATGTTCATCAGTGATATTGGCCTGCAGTCTTTTTTTGTGGCATCGTTGTCTGGTTTTGGTATCAGGGTGATGGTGGCCTTGTAGAATGAGTTTGGGAGTGTTCCTCCCTCTGCTATATTTTGGAAGAGTTAGAGAAGGATAGGTGTTAGCTCTTCTGTAAATGTTTGATAGAATTCACCTGTGAAGCCATCTGGTCCTGGGCTTTTGCTTGTTGGAAGATTTTTAATCACAGTTTCAATTTCAGTGCTTGTGATTGGTCTGTTTATATTTTCTATTTCTTCCTGGTTCATTCTCATATAGTTGCTTGTAGTAATCTCTCATGATCCTTTGTATTTCTGCAGTGTCAGTTGTTACTTCTCCTTTTTCATTTCTAATTCTGTTGATTTGAGTCTTCTCCCTTTTTTTCTTGATGAGTCTGGCTAATGGTTTATCAATTTTGTTTATCTTCTCAAAGAACCACCTTTTAGCTTTATTGATCTTTGCTGTAGTTCCTTTATTTCTTTTTCATTTATTTCTGATCAGTTCTCCATCAAATCTGAATGAGATCCTTGCTGGGTAGAGTAATCTTTTTTGTGTGTGTGTGGTACGTGGCCCTCTCACTGTTGTGGCCTCTCCCATTGTGGAGCACAGGCTCTGGACGCACAGGTTCAGCGGCCACGGCTCATGGGCCTAGGCGCTCTGCAGCATGTGGGATCTTCCCAGACAGGGGCACGAACCTGTGTCCCCTGCATCAGCAGGTGGACTCTCAACCACTGTGCCACCAGGGAAGCCCTATTTTCACTATTTTATCTTCCAAGTTACTTATCCGTTCTTCTGGCTCAGTTATTCTGCTATTGATTCCTTCTAGAGAATTTTTAATCTCATTTATTGTGTTGTTCATCATTGTTTGTTTGCTCTTTAGTTCTTCTAGGTCCTTATTAAACGTTTCTTGTATTTTCTCTATTCTATTCCCAAGATTTTGGATCATCTTTACTATCATTACTCTGAGTTCTTTTTCAGGTAGACTGCCTATTTCCTCTTCATTTGTTTGGTCTGGTGGGTTTTTATCTTGCTCCTTCATCTGCTGTGTATTTCTCTGTCTTCTCATTTTGCTTAACTTACTGTGTTTGGGGTCTCCTTTTCACAGGCTGCAGGTTTGTAGTTCCCATTGTTTTTGGTGTCTGCCCCCAATGGGTAAGGTTGGTTCAGTGGGTTATGTAGGCTTCCTGGTGGAGGGGACTGGTGCCTGTGTTCTAGTGGGTGAGGCTGGATCTTGTCTTTCTGGTGGGCAGGACCGCGTCCGGTGGTGTGTTTTGGGATGTCTGTGAACTTATTTTGATTTTAGGCAGCCTCTCTGCTAATGCATGGGGTTGTATTCGTGTCATGCTAATAGTTTGTCATGGGATGTCCAGCGCGGGAGCTTGCTGGTCGTTGGGTGGGGCTGGGTCTTAGCATTGAGACCAAGATCTCTGGGACAGCTCTGGCTGGTTGATATTATGTGGGGCCAGAAGGTCTCTGGTGGTCCAATGTCCTGAACTCGGCTCTCCCACCTCAGAGGCTCAGGCCTGACAGCCAGCCGGAGCACCAAGGCCCTGTCAGCCACACGGCTCTTAGCCACCTATATGCTTAGGAAGGTCGGAGAGCCATCTGTGACACAGCACTTTGCAAGGTCAAGATGCTTTCCTACAGGCCATGAAACTGCCCTTAAACAAACAACCAATACATTGTATCATTACCCCCAGTAGCCAGATAACTCAGGAACTTGCTTCCAATCCCAGCGACTCTGGACCAGTGAACTTGGCAGATTGATCACCAGTGTTTTCTTATGATGGATTCCTAGAAATAGAACTGTTGAGTCAAAACACATTAAGACTGTTGAAATTCAACAGATTGTGACACTTTATGTTCCAGCTTCATCACACGGTCACAATATTTATTTCATCATCATTGTCATCATCATCATCAATCTTAACAACTGAACAGGTGAAATAGAATCTTGTTTTATTTTGCATTTCTTTGGCTAACAGTAAAATTAAACATTTTTTCATATGTTAGCCATTTGTATGTCTTATTTTGTAAATGTTTTTTGCCAATTTTTCTCCTGAGATCTTAGTCTTTTTTTTTTTTTTTTTTTTTTTTGAATTTTTTTTGCCAATTTTTCTCCTGAGATCTTAGTCTTTTTTTTTTTTTTTGGCTTTGTAAGAGCTCTTTATATGCTAAGGCTGTTAACCTTTTGCCATATCTGTTAGTAATATTTTTCTCAATTTGTCATTTATGTTTTCATTTTTTAAAATATATTTTTGGAACTTTTGCATAGACAATTTCCTTTGTGATTTCTTCAATTCCTTTTAAGTTTAGATAGGTGTTTCCCACTCTACGATAATTTAAATATTCACTTATGTTTTCTTCTATTGTTGTGGGGTTCCTTGTGCTTAATGCTATAATTTATCTGAAATTTACTTGAGAAAAAAGTAAGGATCTAAAATGATTGCCTCCCAAGTAGTCAACTTTCTCAACATCAGTTGTTAATCCACCCCTTTCCCATTGAGTTGCAATGATTCTTTTTATCTCATGTGGCTTTTATACCCACAGTAAGGTTGGTTTTACGGTGATCAGTTATGTGCCGTTGATACTGGCTGGTTCCGGAGCCAGTGCCTTGCTATACAATCGCTGCAGCTTTTAAATACATTTGAATATTGTTAAACAAATCATGTGTTTTGCTCTTTCAAATATTTCCTAGCTATTTTTAGCTTGTTATTCTTTCAGGTTCATTACCAAGTTTCCACTGAGATTTTGATTCTAATTTTGCTAGATCTCCATATTAATTCAGGAAAAATGAATGTCTCTTCATCGTTCCTTTTCCCCAACCCAAAACATATTACAACTCTCTACTTATTCAAATCTTCTCTTACACAAAACTAATCAAGTTTTGTGGCTTCCTGCATGAAAATCCCACAGAATTCTCTCTGAGAATCATTCAGAGGCAGATGATGTTTTTGATTGCTTTTATCTTCAAACTGGTTATTGCGGGTATATAAGAAATTGATTGATTTTTGTATATTTCAGCTTGCATATATTTTACCTTGCAGAGAGAATATATTCACTAGCAATGTTCCCAGTGATTATTCACAAGAAAATGTGTGAGAGCAAAAGAAGGGCTCTGCTCCCCGGGGTTCAGCACTCCCCTTGCCGTGGGTATGGGGACAACCAGGAGGCACAAGATGCCCTCTCCTCCAGCCACCTTCAAGTCTCAGACACAGGGCAGTGGGGTCCACCGGTGAAAGACAAAGCGTAGGTGGGAGAGGAGACCACAGTGATGAAAGCACCGCCGGAATGGAGAAGTACCAGGGGACGAGCTGCCGCCATGAAAGTATAGCTTTAGGAAGAGGAAAGGATGTCTAGAGAGAATTTCTGCAAAACTATGTATTTGGATGTGTAAATCCTCTGGTCATAGCTAGCGCTCCTAAGAAATCCTGCAGTAAAAATCCACATGATTCTTCAAGGTTCCTACAGTCAAACTTAGGTTTCCTTTGAGTGTAACTCTGTTCTGAGACTAAGCCACATGGGACCCTGAGATTATTAGGGTTACCATTCCTTTGGCCACTTTAGCAAGTTCTATTATAAACTCTAAGAGTTTCTCTATTGATTCTCCTTGTTTTCTAGATATATGATTATATACCCTAAAATCCATAATAATTTTCTCTTATTTTCAATAGTTAAGGTGCTTTTCTTCCTGTACTTTATGAAATTTTGCCTTGGCTAAAAGTTCCAGGGAAATGTTTTAAAAGATATTGTTGACAGAGGATGTCTTTGTCTTATTCCTATCTTAAGATAGGTTTTCTTTATCACATTAGGGAACGATCTTCTCTCCCAAGTCTTTTGAGTTGTCTATGGGTTGGGTGTTCTCTCCTGAGAATGGGTGTTTTCATGGTCATTTCAGTGGGAAGGGAGGGAGAGGCATAACTCCAATAACTCCTGCGACACCAGCTATACCTCTAATAGTTACAGAGGAAGCATGGGATGGTTCTGACCACAGGGGGACCATGCTCATGGTAACATACAGTGGACCAGAGGGAGAGAACCCCAGACGGCTGCTCCTTTGTCTCTCTGCAAAAGCAGAAACAGCCATCTGGAAAAGCAGTTGATTTTGTGATTAACCCCAAGGAGCTGGTCCTTCTGTGGCATTTTGGTTCTGAGGGATCCAGATATGTATACCAAGTATTTGGGGCAAGAGATAGTCAAAGCTCTCGGGAGGATGAAGCAGATGCCAGTGGTTTTTCAACTCTTCTCGTTCCTCTGTTTTCTCTCCTTTTCTCATTCCCCTTTTTTCTCTTCTCTCTTTTCCTTTCTCTCCCCTCTCCCTCTCCTTTGTTTCCTCCCCCCATCTCCTCTCTCCTCCTTTCCCCCCTTTTCCTTTTTTCTTCTCTCCCCCTTCCAGCCTCCCTATAACTGTATCACTTCTCTGCCCGTTGCCTTGTCTTCCCTGTATTTCAACATCTTAACTTCTCCGTATATAATCTGTTCCTTTTCCTCCCTTCTCCCCTCTTTTTCTCTCTACCTTTTTCCTTTTTGACTCACATTTTTTACTTTCTTTCTCTCTTTCCTACAAAAAAAAACCAAAGCAAAACAAAACAAAACACACACACACATGCACACACACACGCATACACACACACAAACCACACAAATAAAACAGAGAGAGAAAGAAAACAATTTGATAATGTTTGGGTTGCCAAAGGCTGAAAGAGGCAAAGGCCATTTTACTACCCAAAGAGCAGCACCCAAGTTTCTCGTCAAAGCTGGAGGGAAAATTACTGAGCTGTTACCTCCTCAGACTTCAGGTTCAACCAACACAAAGCCAAACAGTCAAGCACAGAAGGGCTGGAGGCAGGTTCTGACACAGTCTCCTGCCCATAAACCTCCCCCTCCCCACGCCCACCCATGCCTGCCCACATGCTCGCCTCTTCCCCCCACCCCCCGTCCTCCCTGCACACTTCCACTTACCTGGCCTGGACACCTCTCCAGAGCCCCATGAACGTGCACAAACCTTCACTTCTTCTTCTGCCACCAACCTCGGCCTATGCTCCCCTCATCTTTTTTTTTTTTTTTAACATCTTTTTTTGGAGTATAATTGCTTTACAGTGTTGTGTTAGTTTCTGCTGTATAACAAAGTGAATCAGCTATATGTATACATATATCCCCATATCTCCTCCCTCTTGCGTCTCCCTCCCACCCTCCCTATCCCACCCCTCTAAGTGGTCACAAAGCACAGAGCTGATCTCCCTGTGCTATGTGGCTGCTTCCCACTAGCTATCTGTTTTACATTTGGGAGTGTATATATGTCCATGCCACTCTCTCACTTCGTCCCAGCTTACCCTTCCCCCTCCCCATGTCCTCTACGTCTGTGTCTGCTCTCTTCATCTTTGCAAATCCTCCCCAACTTCCCAAGATGAGTTCAAATCCTACCTCTTCCGAGAAGCCTTCCCTGACCACCCCAGCTATCAGAAACTTCCTTTCTCTAAACTCCTGCAGAAGCACAGGACTCCAGCACTGCAGGAACCTAAAACTCACCTAACCCAGCATCTCCCCAACCAAAACACATCTGAGATTTCAGAAAGCTAAATGACTTATAGAAGTCAGTAGCATCAATCAGCCCTTAGTGGTAAGAACAAATGAAAATATATCCTATGTGACTGGGAAATCATATATTACATTCTTTCCCATAGTTTCTCAAAGTATAAGCTTCTCAAAGTCAAGAATCACAACTTAGCATTCTTCTTATTCCCTAAAGTGGCCACAATGTAAATACTCAAGGACTTTTTTTTTTTTTTTTAAGGGCTTCAAATGCTTGGCTTTTATTTATTTATTTATTTATTTTTGGCTGTGTTGGGTCTTCATTTCTGTGCAACGGTTTTCTCTAGTTGTGGCAAACAGGGGCCACTCTTCATCGCGGTGCGCGGACCTCTCCCGTTGCGGAGCACAGGCTCCAGACACGCAGGCTCAGCGGCCATGGCTCACGGGCCCAATCGCTCCACAGCATGTGGGATCCTCCCAGACCAGGGCTTGAACCCGTGTCCCCTGCATTAGCAGGCAGATTCTCAACCACTGCGCCACCAGGGAAGCCCAATATTCAAGGACTTGAATGAATGAATGGCTAAATGATGGGATGAGCAGCTGAATAAATGGAGTGACTGTGTAAACAAATGAATGATTCAGAGAGTGAGTGAATAAATGAATGACTGTAGGAACAAATCATTGAGCTGTTTTGTTAATAACTCAGGCAGGATAAGAAATGCCAAGGAAACTTCATCAGTAATGGTATCCTTTTCAGCGATGCAGAAATCTGAAATGAGGATGAGGACAGACTGAGTTTGGGAGGTCTTGGAGTAGAGAGTGAAGAGCACTGGATTTCGATTCCAAAGACCTGGATTGGTCCCTACCTGCCTCCCTCCTAGTGTTGCGTGGGATCAAATGAGATCACGGATAGGAAAGCACTGGGCAAACTCTGAAGTGTTGTACATAGAAGTTATTGTGCCTTTTGACCATGATTATGAGGCCAGAGGGCGTCAATGGTGGGCCAGGCCATGTCTGCGTGTGAGCAGGAACCAGGCCGACATTGCTGACCAGGAGAGACCTTGTCCACACAGGTGCTGCCAGTGTCATGCCTTGGCTGCTCTCCAAACCTTAGACACTTGGGACAAGAAGGGACACGCAAGATGCAAGGGCCACGGAGCACGTGGGCTGACCAGGGACTTGCTCCTGAGAAGGGCTGCAGGCAGGAAAGAATTTTCACCCACAGTGTACCACCCACAGTGGAAATGTTGGGTGCCCACCCAGCCGTCCATTCTCGCCCACATCCCCTTTGGACCGTGGGACTTTTAGCATCTGCATTTCGCGGAAGCACACACTTATAGCTTCTTATGAAAGTGTATTGGGCAGAGGAAATGGAAAACCTGGGGCCTGATTCACACTTGCCAATACTCAGAAAGTCCCCAAAACAGCCTCCACGGTGGGGACCCACCCATCCAGCTGCCCCAGCTGCCTCGTGATGGATGTCCCAATTTGCTAATGGTGGCCACACGGACAGCACAGCCGTGCGCGCCCTGCAGGACAGCTCCCCTCACTGCAGCCAGGAAGGCTTATATATTTCACCAGAGCCTTGGACCCTCGATGTCAGCTACACCAGAGGTTGTCAAGTCCTTTTGAAGTAATGGAAATCTTTCTCTGATCAGAAGGCTTTAGGAAAGCCCAGTCATTAGAACAGATATAAGTGGAGTTGCCTCCAGTTGGATTGGGGGTGAAAAGCCCCGAATCCTCCCCTCCCCACCCCTAAAGCCACACACATACTTGTAGCCAAGCATGCCGCCCCTTGAAGGCACCTGAGACATTGCTACAAACTTCTAGGACAGTGCCAAACACAGAGCTATTTTTAAGGGTGAGTAAACTAAGACCTGAAGAGAAGACATCTCTGGGCCAAGATCAAGCAGCATATTAATGAGTGAGAATCCTGCCTCTTGTCTGTCAGCCCAAGACCAGTGAAGAGGCAGAAGGGCTATGACCGTGAGAATGACCTTCTGAGTCAGGGTGAGGTGATGATGAAGCACCAGTAGGGGTCATCGGGCAGTCTGCTTGGACCACGTGGCCTGACCCCGAAGCCTACTCCTAACTGCAATGCTTGTAAAAGTGCCTTGGAATCCTGAGTTTGTCAGGGAATCGATTAATCAGCGGGAGCACGAATGCCAGGGGCCTAAGTTCTAGCTTCTACTCTGCCTCTCACCTGCCGGAGACCTTGGGCCATTGCCTGTCCAACTTGAGTTTGATTCATGATCTTCAGGATGAATCAGGATGTCAGCCTGGTTCTTCTAGCTTCTGCGCTCCACATACAGGCAATGAGGTGAAGCTTTATCACCTACAGCTGCTACCAGCATTCCTCTAAGGCACAGAAGGTCTCTATTTGAGGAGATGCCTTAAAGAGCAGATGGTGAGGTCTGAAGGCGTGGGTGTGTGCCAAGGCCATGGGGGCAGAGGTCAGCCTGCTCTGCAGGAAATGAGGCAAGGATCAGGGATTGCTTAAAATGGGGAAAAGGAGAAGGGAGTGAGAGAGCCAGAGATGGGAGGAATTGGGGAGCAGAAGACGGTGCAAAAGCTGTAGCTGCCTGGAGTAAAAGGTAAGGGAGAAGCATGAGTGGTGGGGTGGCCAGAGGGCATTTTAAGATCGGAAACACCTAATGTTCAACATGAAGCTGTTTGCCTCGCTGTGGCGTAAAACCTTCCTTCATTCCCACCCCGCCCCACCCTGTATCTTCAAATCAATCTGCCTGACCCACAAATGCTTTGTGCCATAGAATTGTTCTATGGAAAATGAAACAAGGCTGAACTTCCCGTCTGGGTCCATGAGCCGTGAGATAGAGTAGGTGTGAAAGCAAGAGCCTGGGGCAGCGGGAGCTGATAGCATGTGATCCCCCAGAGGGTGTCAGGAATCTTGGGGTCCCTGGATCTCCATGGGGAGGAACTTTGGAGGTCTAAGCCAATCTTAGCTGGAACTCAAGAGGCAGAGACCACACATAACATATTAGCTGATTTCAATCATATGAAATACTTACGTTGTACCCACTGTGTGTCCAGCTCAGAAGCGGAAGGCAGTGGGCGTGACATTTTAGTGCTTAATCGGGACCTTGGGAGCTTGTTAAAGAGGAAGATTTCTAGGGCCAGATCTGACTTCAATGGGACTTAGACAAACACTAGGATGAGGTGGTGACATGATACCAGCCGTCAAGGGGCTTACGATGCCCCTGACTACTTTAGTGGCAGGACTCACCTGCAGGCCTCTGGCCATCCTCTGGCCACTGCCAGTTCCTATTGGTCAAGAGCCCCCAGTCCTTGCACAGAGCGACCAATCTTGACTGAGAGCCATGAGTCTTTGCCTTGGGATCTGAGCTCCAGACGCCAACATTACCGTCACTGGCACAGCGCATCTCTGCCAATGCTAGCCCTCGGGAATGCTGTACCTTCTAGATGGAAAAACCCATTGACTTGAGCTCTAAAATCCTGACCTCACATGCCTGATCTCACATCCCCGGTGTCCCAGCCTGTTTCCAGCACCTGACTCCTTTCCTACCTAGACCAATGGTTCCATCTGTCCTTCTCTGCCTCAGCTGGACCCTCTGGAATGACCTTGGCCAGCTTGCCTTACAGCCCTTCTTCTAGGACCAGTTTAGTTGGGGGAAATACGACAAAGAGGATTAGAAGACAGAAAGGATTTCTCCAACATAGCCAAGCAAGCCTGGGAGGCTGGAGCCAAACAGGGATCAGAGCATCCAGAGGTCGGGCCAATGGGAGGGAGAGAGCCCGATGGGCTGGAGGGGTTTCTGAGAAGGACTTTAAAAAGGAATCAAAATGGGGAAACGTAAAGTTTTGTTCATTCATTCATGCAGCAGACACGTGCTGAGGCCCTCTGCCTTAGGATACAAACATAAATTAGTCCAACCTTTTTCCTAAGGGGAGTGTACCATCTACCAGGGGGTGGAATAGATCCTTGAAGGTTGACAAGATTCTGAACAGTCAAAAGTTGGTGGAAGGGGACTTTCCTGGTGGTGCAGTGGTTGAGAATCCGCCTGCCAATGCAGGGGGACACAGGTTCGAGCCCTGGTCCGGGAAGATCCCACGTGCCGCGGAGCAACTAAGCCCGTGCGCCACAACTACTGAGCCTGAGCTCTAGAGCCCGTGAGCCACAACTACTGAGCCTGTGTGCCACAACTACTGAAGCCCGCATGCCTAGAGCCCGTGCTCTGCAACAAGAGAAGCCCACTGCAATGAGAAGCCCGCTCACCGCAACTAGAGAAAGCCTGTGCGCAGCAACGAAGACCCAACGCAGCCAAAAAATAAATAAGTAAATAAATAAATTTATTAAAAAAAAATTGGTGGAAGGGCATTCTAGGCAGGGGCAGCCGCTTGAACAAAAGTGTGAAGCAAATAGCAGGCTTGAGAGCCAGTGGGTTGACCGCCCTGAGTGGAATAGAAGTACGTGGAGATACATTCTAACTCAACAGAACTTTCCTGTGCTCTGAGCCAGGCCTGCACCTGGCGCTGGGGATGCAAAGGTGAATAATGCAATCTCTGCCCTGAATCACTAGAGCCTGTGTTACAATTCTAGAAAGTACAAGGGAGCCAGACGGTGGACGCCTCCTCTCACAAAGCATTGCAGTCCATCAGCGCGGGTGACACCGCAGACGCCGGCAGCCTCACCTCCCAGCAAAAGGACGGGTCAGCCGCTAACGTAAAGATAGCCAGCAGGGAGGGCTCCAGTGGCCTGAGAAGAGATGAAATTCAGTTTGGGGAGATAACCTCCCGGAGCTGCAATTAAGTCCCTGGCTCTGCCTGGGAGAGGCAGAGCCTTCATGAAAACAGCCCAAGAAAAACAAGGGGCAGCGAAAAATAAAATAAAATAAAAATAAGGTGGAAAAAAAACAAGTGGCAGGACTGGCGCTCTTGAAGACAATGTAACCTAAATGGACAAACATAAAGCACCCACAAAAGGCAGGGTGGGGTGATATCCCCAGATATGCTGCTTTCCCCGGCAGAATGACCCTGGGCAGAGCAGGCCATGGGGAAACGCCCCCCTCTGATTTGACGGTAAAAAGGCCTCTCAGGTCAGGGCTGGGGAATCGCGGAAGGTTTTATTAATTTCTGGGTTTGTTGCTTTGTTGCTGTTGTTCGTTCTCTTTTGCTTTTTTTGTTCTCAGTGAGGTCTGAAAAGTCAAGGTAGTTCTAGGTGGTGATGTTTTAAGCCCAAAGGCAGCCTGCTTTCACCAGCCAGCTTGTTGCGGGGTGGGGGGTGGGGGGGAAGGGGAGGAGCTTTAGAGGAAAATACCCTGTCCTGAGAATCAGAGAAAGTCTGGCCCCGACAAGCTGTGTGATATTGGGCAAGTCCCTTCCCCTCCTCTGGGCCCACTCCTCAGCTACCTTCCTCACCGTACTGTGCGAGGGTCTGTAACTATAAAAATAAGCAATTATTCCTTTCAAAGATGGAGGCGGGGGGCAAGAATGAGGGCCTAGGCAAAGCAGGAGGTTCTGGAAGCAGATCTGGATCGTTGGCCAGCATAAGTAGAGGTTGTTAGAAAAGGGGGCTGTGGCAGTAGGAAGTCTGAAGGGCGGTTCCCCCAGAAACAAACCGTGTGGGGTGGCGTGTGCATTTCATTTGGTTTGGGAGTAGGGCTTGGTTTCTAGCTCCTGCCCACCAACACAGCTTGAGGCTGAAATAACACCCTGTGTGTGTGCTGACCAATGAGCTGAGGACCTCTAAGTGCCCGGGGAGATGCTAAAGGAGTGAAATCAGAAGGACCACTACATCCAGCTTTTCCTTAACTCAGGGAGAGAGGAGATCCCAGAACTTTCTCTCTACTCTTTGCCAGTAGATGTTTTTTTTTAAAAAAAAAACAAAAACCAAAAACACACCTCATCAACAGATGAATGGATAAAGAGGATGTGTTGTGAGAATTAGAATGCATAACTTCTGTGAAAACCCCCATACAAAGCTGGTACTTCAGAATATCAAAGAGCTGAAGTACCTGCCCAGTGACGCCCAGCTCCTAAGAGAGCCAAGACTGGAGCCCAGGGAAGTCTGACTCTAAAATCAGAACTTTTTCACACCGAACTGCCGCACCCTGACCTGCTTGGAGATAATGTCACTGAACCTAACACTTAGTCACATGGTCTTTTCGGACAATGCAGTGACTCCCACCCAGGGTGCTCAGAATTCCCCACAGACCCCAACAAATAACGCAGGGGAAAAACAGCTCATGCTGGGATTCACTAGAGGAAATAACCTGTTGAGAGACTGGAGGAGGAGGTAGGGAGAGACCAGTGAACCCCAGGCTTCTCTTCAGGCTGACGTCACTAACTTGAGGCTGCAGAGGGACTTGGATTCACTGCCTCGGGAGCCTCTGCCCTGCTCCAGTACTACATGGGTTGTCACGTGTTGTTCTCTTTCCTTTAAACCATCTCAGTACCCCACTGGTATCGTCAGCCAGGAGCTGGTAAGCAGACCTCTGGTCACCAGGGAGGTAGGGAGCCAGGATCCAGCTCTGGGGGAGGCTGGGAGGTGTGATGGGGTGTGGGGGTCTGTCCCTCCACAGCTCTAGTTTATCTCGGTAAATTAAGGAAGAAAGGAGAGACTTTCCAATCAAGGTGGAAATTAACATCATTTGTATAATTCCCAGGACACAACTTTATTTTCCCTGAAAATGTGTGGTGCAAACAATAAGAGTTTCTTTCCTTTCACTAAACAGAGAGATCTGGGTGACCTGGAAGCTGCCTGGGGTGGAGATGAAGTGTGTTTACTGAGGGCATCCCTGTGCACTGCAGTCCTAAAGACCCATTCAATCCTCAAGCCCACCCACAGGAGAGGGAGGGCTTAGTCTCTTTCAGGTGAAGAACCTGAAAGTCCAAGAATATAAATGATTTCCCCAGGACACATCAGATTCCACTTTTGGGCTACTTACATTCAAAGCCAGTCATGGTCCCACTTTCTGGGGTTTTTTTAAGTTTCCCCAAACAAGAACCCATCTCTTCCCTCTGCACCCAAGGTCATGGTGCTCCTAAAATCTCCTGGATTTTAATTCTCTGCCAGCTCTGCGCTTAACTAAAGACAAAGATTGAATGTTCCTGAATTTGTTTTCAAGACCCCCGTCGTGGAGCGAATGTTAACGTCAATCATCAGGGCTGAAGAAATTTTCAGTGTTTTTATTACAGTTTATGGAAATTGATGTGCCAACTGGCGACCAAGTGTCAGTCCGTGCCCATGCCAGGCTTGATGCGGGGTTCAAATGAAGCCCAAGATGATGTTCTTAGTGGCCTGGTTGGTTAGATAAGACATGGGAAACGGCAGAGAACAACGTGTGGCTGTTTGAACCAAGAACACAGAAACTCGGCTTCACCGCTGTGTGTTTTAATCTCTCTGAGGCTCCGTTTCCTCATCTGCAAAATGGGAACGATGATGCTCTCTGCCTACAGAGTTATTGTGAGGACTGCATGAGACAGTCATCATAAACCATTTAGCACAGTGACAGCAGAACCAGCTTTAATAAATGCCCGTGAAGATCGTTGTTGTCACAAGGGAGGTTGGAAACTGAAATTTATTAAGCAGCTCCTGTGCATCTCTGATCATTCAAGACAACTTTCAATCCTCCGTCTAGTGAGTCCTCTATTATCATCTTTGCTTTCTAGATGAGAAAACTGAGGTTTGGGGACTCATCATGTGATGACTCACTAGCAAAGTGCAGATTTGGAACTAGGTCTGTTTGACAGTAAGACAGACATGAACAGATCAAAGCAAACAAACACAGTCTGTGGGGTTTTTTTGTTTGTTTTTTTTTTTGGTTTTTTGGCATTCTTGGGACCCTAAAATCTCTAGGATGTTCTGGACCAGGCTGTACTATAGAACATTCTGTGATGATGGAAATGTCCTAACTTGCACTGGCCAACACAGTAGAGCACTTGAAATGTGGCTAGTGCGACCAAGGAACTGAATTTTTAATTTTAGTCAAGTTTAGTTAATTGAAGTGGAAATAGCCACACATGGCCAGTGGCTGCCATATTGGATAGCAAGGTGTAGACTGCAGCTCTCCACCCTCTCTAAACTTGCTTCCAAACCCCCTCCCCACCCCTCCCGATGTCTCCCTGATGGTGACTCACTCGCTCAGGTTCCCCCAGCGCTGTGTTACCAACTCACATCCCATTTCAATCCCTGTCTCTGGTCCCCTGGGTTTTGGTGACACTCCCTGTGCCCATCACGCCAACTCCTCCTTTTGAGTTGCCCTTTAGCTTCTCTCTGCCAACTGTTGTGCTCTGGTTTCCTGCTGCATCCAGCTCCCCAAACCAGGCCCAGGACCCTCAGAATCTTCACGCTTACCTGAATAGCCATCAACATCCCAGGCCCAGGTCCAGATGCCCTGGAGGGGCAACAAAGGGGCAGAATGTTCAAAACTGACGTGACCAAGAAATCCCAAGATGTCTGGTTGTTTCCATATGAGAAGTACACTGAGGATAAGTGAAGGTGCACGCTTCAGGGAGCTTACGCAGTCAGCGGGGAGACAGGATACACTGAAACTACCAAGAAGCCTTATAGTTCCTCCAGGGCGAATGTGCTCCCGGGGCTAGAAGAAGAGAGCCGCATTCTGGGCTGGATTCCCCAGAGGAGCTCCCAGGAGAAGGTGAGGGCCCTCCCTGTCCAGGCTCCAGCCTCCTCCCTGCTGCTCTGACCTGTAAGGGCAGCTGGCAAGAAGGACATCGTGTCTTCCACCTGCAAGTTGGGTTTGGTCAAGTCGAGCAGCAGCAGGGGGTAGACGGCAGGAGGAAAGAGCAGGTCTCTGTGTTTCTCTGGCTTCCTCTCTGCCAGGTGGACCAAGTTCCTCTAGTGAAGGTGTGGCTCCTGCTTGCAGCCGTGGTTCTCTCGTGGTTCTGGTAAACCCTCCCTCCTCTCGGCCCTTCCAGCCAGGGATGGTAGCAGCTCCATGCTGTCAGCAGGCGCCAAGCCCTGCAGCATCACTTGTTGCTTCCCCTGTGCCCAAGTCACCCGCTTAAACGGTCCCTTCCTTAGTGCTCGTCAGTCATCCTCTCTGACGCATCATCAATTTCTTGCCAGGACCCTGATCGATACAGGGTCTATGCTGGGTCTTAAAGGATGAGTAGGACTGATGCAGGCAGAGAAGAAAAGAAACTCAGAAAACAGGAGATGACCAGGCAGAGGAGCAGGGGCAGAAGAGCCGAAGTCCTGGTCAGGATGGTGAGGCCAGGGGGCTGGAGAGGGGACTCTGGGTCGGGGGTGCTGGAGCTGAAGCTGGGGCCGGGCGGTGGAAGCTTTCATCATAGGGTTCAGAACTGTGAGAGTGGGAAACCAAGGGACCCATGTCAGACTAGGATGATGCCCTGTTTCAACGTCCCTTGTGCACTGAGTGTTTCTACGGAACCAGCTGTAGTAGGCTTCTGAGAGTCTCGTGAGCTAGGTGGTTGACCACACAACTGGCTTTCAAATACACATGACACCACTGGTGAATAAACAAAGCTGCACTTGAATAGGTTTCCTCTCTGGCTTCCCTGACAATCCAGTGAGAACTATTCCATTAATATTCAAGCTTATCTATCCTGTATCCAATTACCTATGGAGTCATAAATATATACTTCTGTCTGTTAGACAGGAACGTTCAAATCCTGCCTCTTCGTATCTTATTGGCTAAGCAAATGCAAGGACACATGACGTAGTACCCAAGTGTAGATATATCACTGAGATCACTGTACTTGTCAATTTTCCCCTGCATAATTCAGATCTACTTTAGTTTGGAAAAAGAAAATGTTTCTAATACATATTTTATGCCAGATGCTGTATGAACAGAGTATGGCATGCCTGAAATGTTACATGTAATGAGACTGGGGCTATTCTTTGGCCATACTCAGCAGCTCCTAGGAAAGCATAGTGACCTCTGCTACCTTTATAGCCAAGAGAATGTGGGCACCTGGGCTGGCATTTGCAAAGACCCCACTGGCAGAATGACCATTGCTCCCTTAGCTGAAGGGATACAGAATTCTTTAATGGGATGATGAATTCATACATACAGAACTATGATAATACCTAAAAAGACAGGTGAAAAAATTCTGACTGTATTTCTCAAACTTAAAGAAAAGATAGACTGCTTTGGCTCACACTTTGCCAAGATACCGTGATAACAGAAAGATTTTTGCATTATTTGCTTCCACCTGTTTACTTGCTGAGTGTCGGGGTGATGGTACTTTGATCATCAGCAATGTTTTTTAAAGAAAGATTTTATTTTATAAGGCTTATCCTTTTTCACAGGTTAATTGATAACCTGAATTAACCAAATAGACCTAAAATTTCAGGGTGAAGTGCAGTGCCTGACTTGTTTGCATTTTTTTCTGCCATCCTTATTAATTTATGCAGGTAAAAAGACCACGGTGAAGAACACACAGGAGGTGAAAAATACATGTCCCAGTGACCCATTAGAAGCATTACCAATTAAACCACTGCTCTGCGAAAATCATTAACCAGCGAAATTGACAAAATTGAAAGTATCCATGTATTTGCCAAGGGAGTATATAGAACAGTACAGCTGTCTACACTGTTTTTCCATAGAATGTTATCTGTTCCTTTTATTTTTGACAATTCCTGTCCCTGTCTCTTAAGCAGAACATTCTTTCTCCAAATTAAAACCAATTAAAAACTATTTAAGGAACACTCTGCGACAACAACTTCTAACAGAAATAACAGCACTCACTTCAGAAACAAGGCAGCAGAAGTTGTGAAACTTATCGATGGCTTCGCTAATGTCACAATGGAGACATTCAAAGATTGCTTCTCATTTTCAAATTTGTCTGTGTTGACTGACTATCTCATGGTGCTGACATGCTTTACTTTAGCGTATAAGCTTTGATGTTTGTTTAAATAGTTACTTTTTTTGTTCTATAGGATAGAATGGGATTTCATATTTAATACATTTTCCTGTTTTATCATATGTGGCTAAGGTGCCACATTAAACTTCTAACTTTGGAAGTTTTACAGATGATGCCGTTGCATTGAAGGAGAATCTAAAATGCTTATATTTGTGCGGTGAATAGCAAAAACTAAACCATTACACTTTTCAGGAGGGCAAAAGGGGGAAATTGAGTGTTCCGTCTGCGCTGTGCACTGTATCATCCATTTTACTGTATTATTAATTTCCATCTTCCCAACAGCTTTGTAAAGCAAGAATGTATTATCTCTTTGAACAAGTGAGGGGCCGCCTTCACTCAGGGAAGTTTAGCAGCTTGCTCAAGGTCAAGCAATATGGCTAGATTCCGACCTGGGTCTGTCCGGCTCCAAAACCCTCATAAGGTCAAAGAGGGCTCTTTCCCACGAACCCAGGATCACGGGATGTTTCCTGCCAGCCTTAATGACCGACTAAAATTGTGGAGCCAGCGGTCACTGAGGCAGAACTTGGCCTTCTGACGTGATCGGAGGGCACATTTGGCATCAGGCCAATCCCATGGCATAGCTCCAAGAGCTGCCCCATTTGAGTAGAGGGCACTCACACAATTAGCCCTACGATTACGCTTCTGTGTTAGGTGCTCAAAGGGCCAGGCAGGTGCAGGGGTGAGTCCCGGCTCTGCCATATATAGACCTTGGGCTAAGCCATAAAATCCACAGCACCTGCAAAACAAACCTTAAAAATCAAAAAAATAAAGTGGGTGGTGGGTGGGAAATAATCTATCCAACGTGAAAAGGCTGTCTGGAGGAATACATTAAATGATCGGTGAAAACTCCTTGGAAAGGAGCATATACACAGAAGGTGTACGTCGGCTGTACATAGAAGTTGTTAAGCCTGCAGTGAAGGAGTGCTGCCCCAGGTCCAGAGTGCTGTCTCGGATCCTCTCTGCAAAGTGCAGCCCACAGACCAACGGCATCGGCATCACCCGGGAGATGGTTAGAAAGGCAGGCTCTACCCCAGACCTACAGATTCCTTTCTAACAAGATTCAAGTGTACGCATTCGAGTTTGAGAAGCACTTCCTTGGGCCTCCTGGTCTAGCTTTCTAGGTCTCAACCTCCAGAGAGAGACGTTAGCAATTATTCCTTATCATAAAAATCGAATCAAAGGGCTTAGGAAGCTCATCCAATCCAGGAATGGTGAATACCTGGCATAGGTGCCACCTTTCCGTTCCGGGCAACCAGGACAGACATTACTAATCAATCAGGGAATTATTTTTCACTGAGCTCAGAAGGAGCTGCTGTATCCTTTACGATGCACTCCAGGAACTCACTCTTTCTCTTGGAGTTAGTATGGATATGAAACCTACTTCCTACCCTCCACCATGCTTTATTCATAAGTGGACCTTATCTCCCATTTAAGGCTGTTTTCCCAACTTTCTGACGAATGTAACATTTATCCCCTACAAAAATATTCCGTTATCTGGTTACCTCGATTCAGCAGAAACTGAGTGCTACCAAGGTTAAATGACATCCCCGAAGTAGAGAATCCTATTCTTCTGGCTCAACTCTTCTCTTTTTGTCCCGATCTGTCTCTACTCCACCATCCACATCAGTGTTTCAGACCAAGGGAGGGAAGACTGGAAACCTCACGAAGAACCTAGGACATTATACTGATGCACACAAAAGCCAAGGTAGAAAGACACCAGGAAATTTTTAAAAACCTTCTGAGACCTTGAAGCACTCCTATGTGCCCGGGCAACCCAGCCCTGTCTCCTCCTGGGAGCTTGAGCCGGCATCTTTGCCAGCAGGAAAGGATGGTATGCCGAGCCGGACTCACTCCTGTGGCCTTCACCCAGTTTCCCAGCCGCCTGTCTCAAATGCTTTGTGCATTTGAGCTCCAAAATCGGAGAGATTTTCTGAACTTAATTTTTGTTCACATGTAATAAGAGACAGATACCCCCACTAAGCTGCTGTGCCGGTCAGCTAGTGGGAAGCAGCCCATATTTTCGGAAGATAAATCATTAAGACCTGGAATACAGGGTAGGCATATATACCAGCTGGGTCCATTTTAAGTGAAAATTAATGGCAAATTCTTGTAACCACATTAAGGGCCATTGTCGTTCATTTGAAATCAGTTAAACATGAAAACCATCTTGAGTTCATGGAATATAAATATTTGTCTATGTTTTTTTTGCCAGTGCTCCAGAGAGACTAGGAGGGCTTGGCAGATCGGTGTTCTATAAACACACTCACAAAGGGCAAAAAATAAGGAACTTGACTCTTGTTGGGTTAAACTGTTTGTCAACTTTTCCATTTCCTCAGTCAGAAGATAATTAAACAGTAAGCAGATGTCAGAATCTAATTGTTTCAAGGAAAGATTGCTTAACGACTTATGTTGCCTGTAATTTCTGTGTATTGTCTGCAAACAACACTTTGGTGGGTACAGGAAGCAGAAAGCAACCAGTTAGTTGCTCTCTCCCTGGAGGCAAAGGCTCGCCTCACAAATACATCCATGCAGTCACTCTTGATATCAAGAAGCAAGGAAAAATGTCCCTGACACAATGCTTTGGGTGTATTGGACCAGAGAAAACGTTGGCTTCTCAGAAGAAGGAGAGAGGGAAAAAGAAGTAAGGGAGGGGGAGATGGAAAAGAGAGGATGGGAAGATGGAGAGGAGGAAAGGGAAGAGCTGGGAGAAGGAGGGAGAGAAAGAATAGGAGAAGATTCAGAAAAAGGCAGTGTTTGTGGAGGGAGGGGACCGGATATGGTCCCATCCAAAGGGCCTGGTCTTCAGAGTCAAGCCCACTGTTTGGTTCCATCACTTTCCACATTTGGGCTATTTATTTATTTATTATTATTTTTTTTTTTACCGGCACACGGGTCTGTCACTGTTGTGGCCTCTCCCGTTGCGGAGCACAGGCTCCGGACGCACAGGTTCAGCGGCCATGGCTCACGGGCCTAGCTGCTCTGCAGCATGTGGGATCTTCCCGGACCGGGGCACGAACCCGTGTCCCCTGCATCGGCAGGCGGACTCTCAACCACTGTGCCACCAGGGAAGCCCCTGGACTATTTATTTGACCTCCCTGAATTCATTCCCTCAACTGACAACTGGATGTATTGATAGTAATCCCTGCCCTAGCTCGATCACAGGCCTGTTGTGAGCTATAAAGAGTAATATATATGAATGTCTCAAAATTGTGAAACACTATACAATTGCTTTAATTTTTCATAAAAGAGCAGAGGGGAATTGGGTGGAGAGTTGAAACAAAATGAGGTGTGTTGGGGGGTGAGGGATGCGCTCTTGTAGGGGTCCCACAGCAGAGCTGCGTGGGATCCAAGGTGTTTCAGAATTTAATAAAACAGCTTCTTCACGTTCTACGGCAGAGCCCTCCCCTTAAAATACACACACACGCACACAAACACACACACACCGCCCTCCATGGGATTCAAGTATGTGTCCAGGAAGTCAGGTGGGGAACAGGCTTGAGAAACAGGCCCCATGCTGCGTTCCTAACTTCCGGTCACTTACAACTGGGTCAAAGGCATTGCTAGTGGCCTCTCCCCTCAGGATGAATCTCTTCCCTGGGGGTTGTCAACCACCCCTTACAAACAGACCCCCCAACTAGGGACCTCCACAGGTTACCAAACATGGCCAGCATGGCCAGTAAGACTTAAACTCAGAATCCTATTATGTGATTTATTATGTAGTCTTTCCAAAAGAACCAATTTACTAAGGAACTATGGGGCCCACACTCGCTCTGGGCTCATCTCTGACACTCCCTTACTGTGTGGTCTCAGACCAGCACCAACCCTCTCTGAGCTTCCATGTTCCCATCTATGAAATAAAGTTGAACAGCTTGATCCTAAGGCCCTTTCTCCTCGTGACATTCAAAGTTCTCATCACTTACCCATCGGAAGTCTAAGGTATAAAGCGTAGTCCAGAGTCCTCTGCGCCCTCCCGCGCCTTTGTAAAGAACCCTCCTCAGGGGAGTGGGGGAAGTCATGGGTGGTCAGTCACGGGAGACTGACCCATGAGAGGCATAGCTGGTCCAATGGGGCCAGGGGTGAATGAACAGAGGGACCAAGGGAGCAGGCAGGCCTTTGCAAGTTTGTCTGAGAGAACGTGAAGAAGTTTAGACGGACAAGAAGGGGATGGGTGAGGGCATTTTAACCACGAGTCAGTGTGGGAGCATCTGGGATGCCGGCACACTCTAGGAAAGGAGAGAGGCCTGGCTGCCCGGAGGGAAGACCTTGGTGGAGAAGGAATGAAGGACATGGGTGGCCAAATTGTAGGGGGCTCGAAGGCAAAAATGAAGCCTGGGACGTTATTCCAGGGGCAACGAGAGACTGGATTGTTCTAGAGCAGGGGACTGGCCCGCTCACACGGAGCCATTTTAGGAAGGATAAGCTGGCTGTGGGGAGCAGACCGTAGTGTTTCCAGTGGGTAGCCCTGTGCAAAGGGCACGCGTGCTGATGCCACTGGTGACTCACCCACCCCCCAATAAGGGAGCAGTGAAGGCAGAGGCAGCGCAGGTGTTACCCCGCCCCAAGCAATCTCACACTCGTGTCAGCCTCAAAAGAGCAGAGAGTGAAACGCATCGCATCCTGAAGATGAAAGGGAAAACACATTCTTGGAAGAGAGCTCCTCTCCAACCCGTCCACCCACAGCCCCCAGAATAAGGGATAGGCAATCTGCTTCTCCTGGCATCAGATTCAAAATACTCCTGAGGCCAAGAGGACCTAAAAGGGTACCTCTGCTCACGTGCGTGAGAACAGCCCAACAGGGGGACCATCTGTCTCAGGATGGGCCCAGTGTGGAGGAGGAAACAGTAGCCCCCAAAGGGGTCTATTTCAGTTTCCAGGAAAGCATCCCATGAATACCCCCAGCCACTAACGAGATCTCTCTTTAGCTCCCTGCTTAGCTCTTTGCTAAGTGGGAACCGCCCGCCCCCGCCAGTGGTGGGGGCCACTCTCTACGAGGTTCCGTCACTGGCATCTCGGCATGGACGTGTTTGAGGGAAGAAGGAGTCCAAGGGCTCTGATCTCCTGAGACGATGCAGACCCAGCAAGCGAGAAGAGTTAAAAGCACGCGGGTTCGAGAGGCAGAGGCCCCTCAAACTACCTGCAAACACTTGTGCTCAGGACTAGCCCTACATCTCCTCCTTGGAAAGGTTGCTTTTAGTCCCAGATGGGCCTGGGAAGGGGCCCTCCTTCCTCAGGGGGGCTCCACAGCCTACTCTAGGGTCCACTTCCCTGGCCATCCCCTGGTGATGGGAAGGTTGCTCTAGTGTTCTCGGGGGGGTCACGATGGTTGCATGGACCAGAGAGGAAGCAGTTGGAGAGTTTGGATGAAGACAGGAGGGGAATCGGTGAGTTAGGAGGAAAACTAGAAAGTGAGTGTCATAAAAACCAGGAGGAGCAAAGTAGGAAGAAGGGGTCAGACGCCTCCAATTCTCATGGGGGGCGAGTATCATGACCACAGTTACGTAGGTCATCGATGATCTCTACAAGAGCAGTTTCAGTGGAATGGAGGAAACCAAAGACTGATTTCAGCATCTCACCTGCCCTCCGAGGGAGATATGATTATCCCATTTTATAGACAAGGAAGCTGAAGCTGAGAGAGATGATCTGACTTATCCAAAGCCCAGTTACCTGTTACCTAGTTACCTATCAGACTATTACCCAACTGCCTGTGACCATGGGGCCATTGATGGGATGTCACAGGTGAGGTTGATGGAGACTTTGGTGGGATTGACAGTGATGACGATGTTGATGTGGTTGGTAATGTTGATGATGATGGTGACGGTCACAGTGATGCTGCTGGCGGTTGTTCAGATGGGGAAGTCGATAATGACAGTGATGTGAAAATTCACTGGTCTGTGGAATCAGACAGATCCAGATCTCTATCCCAGACAGTCAGCAGCACATAAGGTCTTCAATTTCGGAGGCTTTTTGTTCCTAGCTGTAAAGTGGAGATAATATTACCTGCCTCAGAGGACTGTTGTGAGAATGACATGGATGGGCAAGCACCTTGAAGCACCTGACTCCTAGTAGGCTCTCAGTTAATGTGTGTTGAATTCATTTGTCTACAGGCCAGATTTAGGGAGCGCGGTGAACGTCGTTGCGTGAGCCTTACCTTCCCAGCCAGACCCATCCCTCTCGGGTCAAACTCCACTCCCCAACCAGAGTTAACTCTACCCTCAACGTCAATCATGGCCATGTCGGTGGCTGCCTGCTCTCCAGCCCCACCACTTTACGTGCTTGCTCTGAGGATGCTGCCCTGCCAGAAGCCCCGCCCTCATGTCTGTCCACCCTGGTGGATGGGTGCCCAAGAGACCCTACAAGGAAGAAGGATGGGCATGGAACAAACACTTACTGAGCGCTAGGATGCAACCAGCTCTCTGGGCTCATTCAGCTGGGAAAGCGGGAGTGTAGGCTTATGAGTTTGGGCTTTGGAATCAGACATGCCGAGAATTAAGTACCTCTCCTCCTTCAATTCCTTACCCAAATGACACCTTCTCCACGAGGCCTACCCTGACTACCCTATTTATACTGCAGCCCCATCCATAAGGCTTCCCCTCTCACCCTTATCCTGCTCAATTTTTTCATCCCCCTTTTCACTGGCAACATGTTTTTCTTATATATTATGTTTGTCTGTCTTCTCCCACGGGAACGTTGTTCCAAAGGGCAGAGACTATTACCTGTTTTGTTCACTGATGCCTCCTCACACCTGGCACACAGGAAGCGCTCACTAAACATGTATAGAATAAACGAAGCGCCAGCTCAGTCCTTAGCAACACACACGTAACAAACAGCTTACCAGTAACTCAAGTTCACCAGATCTGTCTGGCTCCAGACCCAGGGCCCTTGCACACCCACAATTTCCAGTTGTTTTCCTGGTCACAGCCCCTCCACCCAATCCCACCCGTCATCTCTAGAACCCTTTCATTTCGAAGACTCACTCTTACTTCAATCCATTGAAGTATTACAGGGTCGGGCTGCTATCTGAGGAAGATGGAATGTTTCCTACCCTCAAGAGAACCTCAGGCCCAGCTCAGGCACTTCGTATGGCGGCGATAGCACAGTGTGCTTTGAGGGAAACCAGTGGGAACGGCCTGACCCACCCCGGCCTGGCTTGAGGGAAGCCCTTTCAGTTTAAATGCTCCACAGTCAACTCAGGTCCAAGGGGCAGAAGGCAGGGCTGCTCGGTGTTTGCTCCGAGGGGTCCACCTACTGGGAAAATGCAGGTAAGTCAAACAAGCCTGTTTGTTCTCCCAGTACAGCAAACAAAAAACAGAACTAATTCTCCTCCAAGGCTCCCCGCTGGACCCAGGAGGCGTGATTAAAGTAATGGGAAGACAAATATTTTCCTGGAGAAAATGATAAAACTGGAGGCAGGAAAAGCAAACAGCGTCTTCAAAAGGGCAGCTGTGGAGTTGCCCCAGGAGCAGTTAGGGAAGGTTCTGGAATGGGGGTGGGGTGGGGGCGGGTGGCCTGTGGGCTCCTGGCTTGGAGGAATGGACTGAGGGGAGAGAGGTCTTTTCTGAAAGCAACCAGCACAGCCGGCATAGGGGGAAGCTGTGTGATTCACTCTCCCCATCACTAGGATTTCGTTATTGTTTTGGAGGTGGAGGGAATTCAGGTGACGTGGTCCAAGACAGGCCAGAGCTTGAGCTGAGAGCCAGACATGCTTGGGCTTGAATTCTATCATTCATTCATTCATTCACTCGTTCACTCCTGTGGTCCGTCAGTCAGCCCTTTCTTATAATACATCTATACCGAGCACCTCCTGTGCCCTAGGCTCTGGCCCATGCTCTGTGGTCTTAAGTGAGTCCTCCATCCTCTCAGAGACTCTCTGTTTTCATCTGGTAAACAGGCTGGTGCAGGGTTGTTGGAAGCCCTGCTGCAGGTCCCATCTTGCCTTGCATCCTTGGGACTGTAGCTGGGAACCCAATTTCCTCCTTCCTTTTCGGCCTCATGTATCCTACCAAGACCTTAAAACTCCACTTCAGCAATTCTTCCTCCAGGAAGCCCTTCTTGACGCCCTCAGGCTGGGTTACCTGTCTTCCCTGTGCTGCTTCCCAGAGATCCGAAGCTTACCTTGGCCAGCACATCGCCCCACCTGGCATGGACCTGCCTCTCGCTCTCATGGCGAGCTCCTCCGGGCCCAGGAACATGGGGCATTTATCTCTGTGTCCTCAAGGTTGAGGCAAGGGCCTGGAACTTGGAGGACTCAAGAAAGACATGTGACTTGTGACTCAGGGCTAGGCCCTAGAGCTGAGACAAGAGGTGGGGCTCTGACAACATGGGACAAGTGGACTCACCCCCATCAACTGGGGTGCGGGGTGGGGAGGGGTGTCATGGACAGCGGCCAAGAGAAGGAAATGCTCTGAGAATGGAAGGAAGAGAAAAAATTAGCCAGAGACAGCAGGTGGGAAGGGAAGAGCATGTGCAAAGGCCAGGAGGAGGCTCTGATGACACCTGAGAGGTTGTGGATGGACTGTGGCCAAGAGACCTCTGAAGTTCTCTCTGGACCTTTTCCTCCAGGGGTGGAAAGGCCCTGGGGAATCCTGAGCTAAGGTGGGGCCTGATCACACTGTGTTTTAGAAAGACCCTGTAGAGGGCTCTGTGGGTGGACAAGGGGGTCAAGAGATGTCACATTCTTATCTTGCAATATTAGCTCAAACCATGAAAACCACAGTCCTAACAAATGTCAAGGCCTGCATTTGGGGTCAAAATGATGAACTACCCCAGGAGAATCATGACTTGGCTGCAGTCCAGGTGAAAAAGACCTCAGGGTTTTAGGTGGTCCCACAGCTTCATGTGAGCCCACTCAGGGCTGCCGCTGCTTCAGGAGTGAAAGCCGTTCTGGGATGGGAGATGGAGGATAAAGTTCAGGCCAATGGAGGTGACAGGCACAGGGCGCAGACTTCGTTTGGAAAGGTTCCAGCCCTGGGTGTCACTTCACTAGGAACACAGACGAGAATGTCACCCAAGGGGTGAGAAGTCAGAGAACCTTGCTTCTTGAAGAGAGAAGCAATTCTCTCTAGAGAGGATTCGATCACAGGGCTGGACAGAGAAAGGAAAGGCGTGGTTGAGCGTGGGCACCATCTTCAAATACCCATCATGGGCCTGAGCCAGCCTAGAGAGGCCGAGCCATGTCCACATGCCAGCTCCGCCCCTACTGAGCTGGGGGACCTCAGCAGGGTACTTAGTTCCCCTGAGCCTCAGTTTCTCCATTTGCAAGATAGGAATATGGAGTTGTGAAAGTTAAATGGGACGGCGGAGCTGGACACACGGCAGTGCTCCATAAAGCTTAATCTCCTTGCTTCTCTAAGATGTTGAAGGCCTGTGTTGAGAGGAAGAGCGTGACTGTAAGCGGGGGGCGGGGGGGGGCGGGGTAGCCAGCATGCACTCGTCAGCACATTTGCGGAGGGCAGAGTCCCAGGGAAATGTCCACCAGGATTCAAGGCCCCCAGAAGCTCTGCAGGAGGGACACAAGGTACAAGCAGCAAGGATTGACGGCTGCAAGTGAGGAGGGGGGACCTGGGGAGTCAGGGTTCACTGAAGACAACCCTCTCCTGCTTCATACCCCCCTCAAGGGCCCACCACTCTCCCCACCTGCTCTGCCGTCACCCACAGCTAAACTCCATGGCTCCACGGAAACAGTCATCTCCAGGGTCTTGGTTTGGGTCCCCCCAGAAGCAAACCCTGAACAAGGACACGGGTACATGATTGGGAGGCGATCCCAGGGAGTGAGGATGGGAACAAGGGGGTTAGAAGGGAGTGGGACAGGGAAGGAAGAAAAGCCAAACAAGTGAATTTAGGAGCAGGTCGCCACTGTGGGCAACTGAGAGCCATCCCGTGGGCCCCCTCTGGGGAACTGAATGGACGGAACTCAGAGGCAGGGAGGCTGGGACACAAAAACCCCAATCGCATCCCCCAGGGGTGAGGGTTGCCCTGGGACATTTGCTCCCTTGCGTCTCCAGGCTGTGCCTGTCTGCAGCAAGCTGCGCTGAGGACAGCCCTTAGGCAGAGAAGCAGAGACATGCTGGGCGTTCTCACTGTGCTCTGGGAACAGCCCACAGCTGCAGGATAACTCTGGGGAACCCAGAGGGGTTGCGGTAGGGAGTCCACGACTTTGCTAGGGTCACCACTGACCCCACGATGGCAATCAATGGCCTCTTCTCAGTGCGCCCCTTACAGCTCCTCACTGAGCTGCCACCTGTGCTCACCGCCTGCCTATTCCTCAGGATCCCAGGAATACCACCCCAGGCCCGTCTTCCTCGTGCTCATCTCTCCCTTCCCGGGTGTGTTTGTGGGCTTCTGTCTTCTCTTGCCCTTAAGTGCTGAGATCCCTGGGGTCTGCCCCTGAGCCCTCTCCCTGCCTCACTCTCCTTCAATATGTGTCACAGGTCTAACTACATGAAACCCTACAGGGGAGCATGTTAAATGCAGGTTCCCAGGCCTCACCCTCCAGCCCTACTGAACCAGACTCTCTGAAAATGGAGCCCACGAACGTGCCTTTTTTTTTTTTTTTTTTTTTTTTTTTTAATGCGGTACGTGGGCCTCTCACTGTTGTGGCATCTCCCGTTGCGGAACACAGGCTCCGGACGCGCAGGCTCAGCGGCCATGGCTCACGGGCCCAGCCGCTCCGCGGCATGTGGGATCTTCCCGGACCGGGGCACGAACCCGTGTCCCCTGCATCGGTAGGCGGACTCCCAACCACTGCGCCACCAGGGAAGCCCGAACGTGCCTTTTAACAAGCTCCCTAAGTTGAGTTGCCAGATAAAATTCAGGATGCCCAGAGATGCATGCCACATCTGGGACATACTAAAAAAGTCCTTGTAGTTTATCTGAAATTCACATTTAATGGGGCAGCCTGTATTTTCGTTCGCTAAACCTGCCAACCCTATCCCAAGGTGATTCGGATGCACCATAATGTTCAAGAACTTTTTTTATTGTATTCTCCCTGGGTTACCGTATCCATGCCCCCAATTTCAATTACCAATTACATGACAGTGACTCGGATTCCTTTCTTGCCCAGACCCCTCCCCCGAATTCCATAGATCTGATGGCCCGCTGGACATCTCGAATTTGATATGTTCAACATAGAGAGCTCATTGCTCTCCACCTGCCCCCCACACCTACTCCCCGAATCTGCACTTCTTCCTTCTTTCTCTGTCAGTAGCCCCGCCATCCACTTGCCCAAGCCAGTAACAAGAGGGGTTGTCTCAACCACTCCTTTCTCACCCCGCTCACCCGCTAGTCAGTCACCAAACTATTGTCTACATCTCTCAAAATCCCTTGCATCCTTGTGGTAGGCTGCCTTCCAAATATATCCACCTCCTAATCCCTGGAACCTGTGAATGTTAATTTATATGGTAAAAGGGCAGTTGCAAATGTGATTAAATTAAGACCTTGAGATGCGAGATGATCCTGGATTATCCAGGTGGGCCCAGGATATCCACTGTCCTTGTAAGAGGGGTGCAGGAGGCTCAGAGTTAGACAGAAGATGAAATGATGATGGAAGCAGAGATTGGAGTGATATGGAGTGATTTGTTACAGCAGCAAGAAGAAACTAATACCGTCTATCATCTTTCTCCTTTCACATTGCCCCTGCCTGACTTTATTCTCTGTCCACTGCAATCTCCCCATGAGGGTCTTCTGCTTCCAGCCTTGCATCCTCCATAGCACGAGCAAAGTTGTCCTTCCCCTGATTCATGCCCTTGGATGACCCCCATCACTAAGGAAAAGTCCAGACCCATCATCAGCTCAGCTTTCTGGGTTGGGCCCCTCCCCTGTCTCTCTTCATCTCCCTCCACTAAATACCTTCAGACTGCTGGCTTCTGAACTCAATTCCTGGTTTAATAAACCCTTGTTCTCCTTCTTTCTGACAAGAATATTTTCCCCCACCTTTTTTTCTTGCCTAACTCCTATTCATACAGCAAAACCCAACTCAGATATAATTTCCTCCAGCAAGCCTTTCCTGGCTCTCTCGCCACCCACAAAAGAGTTAACGAGAGCCCACTCTAACCTCATACAACTTTTATTCCTTGACCAAATTCCCACTTTTGCAGTTTCCCCACTAGTCATTGTCTCTACTAGATTCTGAGTTCCTTGAGGACTGGAAAAACAGTTTCTTGTTTGCTTTTGAATCCCCAGGACCTAGGAAATAGTCCATACATGTTTGTTGAATTAGCACAAGTAAACGTTTCTCTCGGTTTCAATATTCAATGATTTTTATGCTACTGTTTCTTAGGCTTTTCTCCAAATCAGCTGTTACCTACAAAGGAGCAGAAGGACAATTATTTTTTTTTCCATTGCTAGTTCCTGTTAATTCACTCAAGATAAATAAAAATTAATAGGCACTCATTTGTCATGTGGACTTAAGAATCCAAAATCACATTTGTCTTGGCCCAGAGTGTTAATACAGCTCATAATATTTGTAATTTACGAAGAAAAATTTACGATCCTGTGTCTCCCTCACTTAAATGAATACACACATGCACACAGTCACAACAGCTGGCCTGGGGTCTGCAGGAGCTAGGGAAGGAAAACAACAAAACTGTGGACTCCAAGAATCCCTAAAGAAAGCCCCACCCAGACCAGGACACTGTTCTTCATCAACAATGTCCCCAGTCCTCAAACCAAAGCTATTCGAGGAAAAGATGATGAAGCTCACGGAAAACTGTAGTCAAAGGGACACAACTTTCTTTTTAGCTCCATTCCTAGATATTACACCTCGAGGCCCCGCTCCTCTCCAAAGGAGTCTGGTCACTGCCCTATAAAAGTCCCCCACCAGAGTGGAAGGAAAGAAATGAAGGTCTTTTTCTTGGCATTTCCTTCCCACAATCCTCTGCGACTTGCCAGGACTTTCTGGGCTGATAGGAAGCATCTCCCCCGCCCCCCTCCTGCTTGCTGTTCTCCAGAACCTGCTGTTACCCATCCCTGCCCAGGGAGGACAGAAGACGGACAGTCAGCAGGGTACCGAGCAGTCCCACAGGACCCTCCATGTAGAGTGGAATTATGTGTAATATTTGAATGAAGGATTCTGCTTCTAAAAGAACCTCAAAAACTACAGGTTGGAAACTGACACCTCGAGTTGTTTGAGTTTGATTCTAAAGTGAGAAGTATTATTTCAGAAGAAGGAAAGGGTCTGAAGGTTTAGTCCACAGTCAGTGGCCCACAGCCCTCCATGTCCTCTGATGGTTGAAAGGATTTCAGACGATTCTAGAGCAGCAGGGGCAGGAAAAACACAAGTTCTTTAAGAGGAAGTTGCACAGGGGTCAGCATGGTTTGGGAAATGGAGCAGAGGATTTGAAAGCCTGCAGATCTGAGTTCAGACGCCAGCCTTGCCCCGCAGCCGCCGTGCTGGACTGTCTGTCATCACCTGGGCATCCCGCCACCCTCCTCCACAGTCTCCCCCAGGAACGGGGCTCCCAGGTTCCCCTTCTGCACAGTGTCCCAATGAGATGCTCTGCTAATGAAACCCTCATGTGATGTTTGGAAGGCAAAGGAGGGGAGAGGCCATTCTTCTCCAGAGGCACTGGAGGCAGACCCGCTGGCAGACGTGAGGTTTGCAGGTGCTTCCCGGCCAGCGCCTGCCCTCACCTGCTCACAGCTGTAGGGGTCAGCACGAGCCTCCAGGAGGTCCCACACAGCTTCGGGGCCGGCTCTGGAGAACCATCCATTTTGGAACCTGCCGGATGACCTTCAATGATGGCTTCCTGACCTTCGTTCCTCCACCCTTCCAGCAGCTGCCTCAGCCTCTAATTCCCTGAATGAACAACCTGTGTACTTGGAATGCACAGCATCAGTACGGAAGCTCTGCTCCGGCCTGGCCACCGTCTCCTCCCCGACCACGCCTCCGTTTCTCTGCCCTTTTACCCTCCCCCCGCCCCACCCCCCAGACAAAGGCAAATGGCCATTTTATTTTGTGGCCGGTTCTTTGTGAGTAATCTTGTCGATGAGACTGACCTGCTTGAGGCTCAGCAAACAGTTAATACTATTACCAATAATAAAATGGAAGAGCTGGAGATGAAAGGAACGAGGCAATGGAAAAGAAGAGGTTGGACATTTGAGAGGGGACCTAATCCCTGACGGGCCTGGCAGGGGAGGGGAGAGCCAGGGCGCAGAGGAGGGGCTGATGGTGAAGCAGGAAGGGCGCCTCCTCCAGCGAGAGCACAGGCAAGGAGACCAGGGGTTGTGGACACCGCAGGTGTGTAGACAGAGCAGGACTGGTTGTTGAAAGCAGTTCCCACCTAACGGCTTCATTTCCCTGCAAGGCAGGCGGCCCGGCATTGCACTTGGCCTTCTTCACAATCCAGAGACTGGTCATGATTGCTTGCCTGTTTCCCACTTCAGGCTGGGAGCTCCAGGAGGGCAGGGGCCCTGTCTGACTTGCTCGGCACATGGTGTACAAGGTGTGGGTGCTGGGATGGGGGATCGAGGATAAGAGTGGAAGCTAGCGATGGCTGTCGAGGGGACTGGGGGACGGGGCTGACGACTCGTGAGAGGATTGCCGGGCATCCCAAAGAACTCAAGGGGGCGTGGATTCCTTGCCTGTGTGTGTGGCAGCCATCCCGGGGGACGGGAGGAGTGGCGAAGGCTGCCGTCCGGTTCTGTCGACAGGTGCAGTGGGAAGCAAGCAGGGTACGAGGGAGCAGGGTATGGGCGCGAGCGCTGATATGCGGCTCCTGCACTCCAGGCTGATGCAATGGACATTGACCGAGACAGGAGGAAGCCGATGGACAGGAGGAAAAGAGAAGGGTCAGAAGCCTGGAAGACTTGATGAGGGAACCCAGTACAGTGAGGGAGGGGCCTGGAGGTGACCCGTGTGGCAGGGGGTAAGCTGCTGTCAGGCTGAATTCCAGAGAGAGCCACAACGGAGGATGACAAGATCCAGGGGTCCCCAACCTGGCTGACGATCAGCACGTCACATCTAGTTCCTGTGTCCCCTTCCTGGAGTTTCTGGCACCTGGGAATGTATATTTTAAAGCCCCCCAAATGGTGTTGATGAGAGCCAGCTCGGGGAATCCCTAGCATTTAAGGTAGAACTGGGGGTGTGTGCAGTAGCATGAAGTGGTGATGATGGCCAACAGATCTGAAAAGGTCTAGGAGGTCCGTGAGGTATGGGTGATGGATGCGTCACGCACAAGGATGCTGACGTCCCCTGGCAGGATGGCAGGCCTTTGGGAGGAGGAAGACGGTGGTCGGCCGCCAAGGCCTAGATGAATATAGGGGCGTATTCTCACAGGGATGATGAGAAGTCGTCCTGGCGGCCGGAGCCTCCGTCCCCTCAGAGCTACCAAGCAGTTCCACAAGCTCTTACCAGGTTTAGACTCTGTACCCAGCCCTTGGTAAGATGCCATGGGACTGCAAAAGGGAGACCCACGTCTACCATATCAGGAGCTCAGCATCTTGTGGGGAAGGGACGGCGTCTGGGCCCTGCCCAGTCCTTGGACTATTTCCAGCTCCAGTAGGATGCAGGTGCTGGCCAGAGGTCTTGAGGAGCTTTTAGCCCGAGGCCCTCTCTAGGATTTTGTGCAGTTTTAGGGTCCAGGGGCAACTGTAAAACTGAGTTGCACAGAGTGGCCCCCCATATTCTGCCTGGGACCTCACCCCACCTGACACCGCTTCGTGGCAGACACACCCAGAGGCAACAGCCTCGTCACAGACGACGGCTGCAACACTCAGCAGCTTCGGGAGCAAACGGCATGGACGGGTGTGGGACGGGACAGGACAGGAAGTGAGTGGTGACCACGGCGTGACATGGCGCTTTGGGGGAAGTGCTCGAGAAGACTCTGCAGGCAGTCCTGCCTGAGCGGCTGGGACCCCGGGGTCACACGCATGCTATTCCGTTTCTCAGTGGGCTGTCCACATCACAGTCCCCACCTGCTTATCTAGAATGCACATTCTTGGGCTCCACCCAGACCAAGTGCATCAAAAGCTCTGGATAGAAGGGCAAAGAAATCTGCATAACTATGCCAACACTTCTGAGGCACTGCCTTACCCTGACTTCTTGTTACTTCTGAGTAAAGTATTGTCAGACCCATTATACAGACGAGGAAATAACAGCTCAGAGAGGTTAAGTCTCTGACCTGATATCTTACAGCTATTAAGTGGCTGAGTTGGAATTCAAAGCCAGGTCTTTTGATCCCACGTTCTTTCTATTAACTCTCCGTCTCTCAAAGAAGGAAGAGATGGTTGGGAGCTGGAGAAGTAAGGTCATCAGAGACTCCTGTAGGGCTGAACTTAGGCTGGGCCGTGAAGCTGGGCAGGGTCAGGTGGGTGAAAGGCAAGGGTTATCGAGGATGGACACTTCCTGAGTGCCTGTGACATTGTACACAACACCATTACCACGTACACATCCCACCGCATCGCATCCTCATACCAGCCCTATGGGCTAAATGTACTGTCGTCAACTTGCAGGTGGGACAAATTATGCTCAGAACAGTTGTATCACCTTAAGGGGATGTGGCCAGTAAGTGGAGGGACATAGATTAGAACTCGGTAACTCCTGCTTGAGAGTCAAATCATTTTCTATTACAACGGTAACTGCTCTTTTCTTAAACAGCACAAGCCTCTACTCAGCTAAAACCTGCCACAGAATCTCAGCATGCGAGAGAGAGAGGAGAGAGGTCCTCTGGCTGGAACCATCGTGCAGAACCCAGAGCCGCCCTAGCTACCCACCTCACTGCCCCTGAGGCTTCTCCATCCACAGCCACAGCCCCCCTTCACACCACCTTCCTGGCAGGAAGAGAAATATACCAGCAGGGAGTCAGGAACAGGCCAAGCAGCCTCCAGCCAAGTCTCTAAAGAAATAGGGCAGCAGGTCTGAAAAGTTTTGAAGGTCTTCCGTCGCCCTGTGAGACATCGTCCTTGGCGATGTGGTGTCTGCGGCAGGTTTCTCGCACACCTTCTCCTAACCCCATCTAAGAGACAGAGACGTGAGGAAGGCAGGGGGTGAGAGCGAGGCCCCCATCAAGAAGAAGTGTGTGTGTTAACTTTGGAAAAAGCAAATAAAAAACGAAAACTTTCTACCTTTCTGCAGCTGCTTAAACACACTAAAACTGCCCAGCTCTGCTCTGACTGCCCACGTCCTTCCTTCCTGACAATAAACACATTTCCTTCCTGACAACATCTGAGCACACAGGAGTCTTCCCTCCCCCTAAGGTGCCACCTCCTGGAGCTGAAGCCAATGGGTACAGTGGGCAGGACCCGCATCGTCATGGCTGCCTAGGGATGGCCCTCCCTCTCCTGTTCCCATCACAGCAAAGAGATCAACATGAAGGAAGGGAACACGCTTCAAGCTCACTTAATGGCCGGTGTCCTTATTGTCATTGCTGATCTACCCCAGCCTGGCCATCTTGAGAGCCCAGCCTGGAGAGGAAGCCTCCAGGCCCTAAGACGTGGCCAGAGCTGTTCTGCGCAGGCTCCCTGGCCATCTTCCTGCCCCAGCTTAAGGGCTGGCAGCGAGGACGGTGGTTATGACACAGAAAGCCCCGGGCACGGTCTCTGCCAGCCCCAGGCTGTAAACACTTTCTCTCTTGCCCTCCCAAGGGAGGACCAAAGGTGAGCCTGGAGGTGACCCTGCAGAGAAGCCTGTGCCCAGGGAGGGCCCTGTGGCTGGCGTGCCCTCCCCTGGGGCCCAGCCTTGGCTACTTGCAGAATTCAACAGCGCACAGGCCAACCCCCGGGTGGCAAAGAGGAGGACGGAGAGCCAGGGACAGAGTGTTATAAATAGGTGTGTGTGACTGAGAAGGTCACCGGCCAGAGTGAAACATGCCAGAATTCTACAAGAGAGAGACAGATGTAAATTATCTGAGCATCTCACAAGCTTTCTCTCTCGGGATGAACTGAGGGTTCCAAGACAGTGCAAGGGTGAGTAGGCAGCCACAGATACCCAGCCAACAGCTGAAAAGCCTCTTCCACTGAAGAGGCACTTAGACATGACATTTATTTCTTAAAGAGGCTGGCTTTTCTGGGCGCTCACGAGAGACTGGCCATCCGAGCTGGAGAGTGGGAGGGTCTCACCCTTCACCCTGCTCTTCATCCTGGGTCTCTGGCAATGTCTAGAGACATTTCTGCTTGTCATGCCTGGGGAGGGGGAGATACTGGCATCTAATGGATGAAGGCCAGGGATGTTGTTCAACACCCTGCAATGCACAGGACAGGCACCTCACGACAAAGGATGATCCAGCCCCGACTGTCAATAGCTCCGAGGTGAGAAATCCTGGCCTAGCCCCCCTCCCTGGCCCCTCTACCTCCAGACACCACCTCCTCTCCCATTCATTTCCAAGGGCCCTGTCGAGGCAGCCGGAGCCACAAGTACGCGTAGCTACGCAAATAGCAACTCCTTATTTGCCGTGTTTGCTCAGCCAATATTGACTTTGCAGCCTAACACTGGTGCTATTGAGCCAGGGTTATTCTCAATATTGTTTGAGCAGCATTAGAACAGCCTGTGATAACCGGCAGCAGAACAGGAAGCTGCACCCCATCCCCGGCACACCCCCTTCCCCAGCCGCACCTCCTCCGGAGGACACTCCCGTAAAGACAGAGAAACCTGTGTGCTCGTGGAGTCAAGCGGACCTAATGCCCGCTCCCTGGCTGAGCAAACACACAGAGGTTAGAGCAGGAGCACGCTCTCCGCTCTCTGGCTGAGTCAACACTCCAGGGAAGCTGGAGCAACCGAAAAAGTTTACACGGGGGCTGGGCAGTGAAAAATCATGGCGAAGCAGCCCCAGGCTATACACCAAACCCTTCGGTGGGGAAAGACCCCCAGAGACTAGGGTTCTTTGGTTCCTGGTGACTAAGCAGTAGGATGGTGAATCCATCCATGAACCGAGCACCCATTAGGTGAGGGCCTACTAGGTGCCGGACACCGTGCAGATCAGGACCAGAAGCTTAGAATGGGAGGGCCCTTATGGATAAGCTAAGACAGCCGCCATGTTTGAATGATGAAGACCATCGTGGGCCTGGTCTTTGCTGTAAGGGAGTAACCAGCTCCTGGGCATGAGTTCAGAACTGAGAACAACCTGGTCCTTAGGAAGCACTCTCCCTGCCAGCTGGGCTCAAGTCCCTTTAACAGGAGCCAACATTGAATGTGCTATAGTGAGAGGCCTTAAACTAAGTCCAGGAGAGGAACTATGGTCATCTCCATTTGAATATATCTAGGTATAAGGATGGTTGTCACGTTCTTCCTGAGGGCCATCTTGGAGGGGTAGAGGGATCAGGGCAGAGAAACCAGTAGCCAGGCCTGCACAAGCCACACGGGTGATAGGAGGAAGGCATAGCTCCTGCATACCAGAGGGGAATGAAACGAAACTGTGAAACCAATGTGGAATCAGGGCTCCTGAGGGATTTGAATGAGAATCGTGATCACGGCCACTGCATATGGCTGTGTACCACCTGCCCAACCACAACCAGCAGCTCCGCAGTAAGACCAGACAAGACAGAGAATGTTTACAGATGAGAAATCCACATGGAATAAATGGGGCGGCTTTTCCTTGCCCACAGTGAAGTAAATCTAGGCTTTACTGGATCTGGGCCCACGTTATGTCTCTAGGTCAACATTAAACAAGTTGCCAGAATCATTGAGTGGGCATTCTGAAAATTAGCTCTGGCCAGCCCTAGTGGCCTGAGAATACCAAAATGGTCATTTGCTAAAATTGGTCATTAACATTTTCTACTAACTGCTCTCTCCAAAGACTTGGAAAATGAGGGGGGGAAACTCCTCACAGATCAGCTATGACGTAGGCCCTTATGATGACCCGAACTCGAAGCTTCAGAAACGATTCATTTTTAAAAGTATGTGGTGGGCATTTTCCACACATGGTGGAATATTTTTATTCAACAGCCAAGTCATTCCACTTTTCCCCCAAAGCGGACATGTGAGCCAATGTGCCTGCCAGGTCTGTGCCCCCTTCTCTGAGGAACACCTTCCCACCGACAGGAGTGGTCCCTGCTGCCCTGTTTATCACCTGAATGCACCCTGTTGGAACAGAGACAGACACCTGACTAAAAAGAGATACCCCATTGGCTGGCCACTGACTCATCTGATTCCTTCCTCTGGGAATTAGGATTTAGACTCTTGGTGTCAGGTCCATGATCTGAGAGATCACGTCCCACTGGAGGCGAACATTTTTGGACCTAGAGAAGGCCAGTCTGCAGAGAAAAGAATGAAACAGACCAACTGAGAGAGACTGAGGTAAAAGACCACGAGACCACAGAGAAGGGGAGACACAGAGTGCAGGCAAGCAGCTGTCTGGGGCTCTGATAACTTTCCAGTAGCTCCACCTTGAGCATCTCAGGCGGACTGGTTGTCATCCCTGCCCTTGGGTTCAGTGAGATTCCTCATAGCCTTCCAACAAATTTATTATTATTATTATTATCGAGAGCTAAGTCTATAATCGCTCTGATTCTTGCACCAAACAGTTATTGACCAAGACACCTAGTAAGAAATGCCCTGTTTTCTGGACCACACTTGTTCATCACTGAGCATCTCACCCCATCTTCTTCCCCGCCCTTGGTCTGACTTGATTCCTACCTCTCCTGGCATTTCCATGGAGATGGCTCATGCTTCCTTTGAGTGTTTCAGGTAATAATAACCCACAGTGCACCCCAGCCATGAGCAGCTGAGTAAGCTGTGTAACCTAGACACCACGTTCCACTCAGTGGTTTGTTTGCTCAGCCTACTTCAATAGAGGCTGTTAGACTACCAGTCAATAATTAGTCATTCAACAAACATCCATCAAGCTATACCCCAACCCCAGCAAAGACATGTTGAAAACACAAACAAACTTTTAAAGACCACAGAGCAAATGTAAGCACATTTTTCCATTTTCCTGTCACAGGAGAGGAGCAATTCTGATGTGCTATCAGCCCTAATGCAGCTAGAAGTCATCAGTCACACCAACTGCCCAGTCGGAACGAGAAGTGACAATAGAGGCACAGCTCTTGCTTTGCTACCTCTGGAGGGGTATTAGCTAGTTGTTGCCCGTGAAGGGAAACAAATAGCCCCGTTAATCCCCAAGATCAGTGGAAATATAACTGGACCACCTGTAGTATCAGGGCTTCCTTCAGGGGCTCCCCACTGCCCTGAGTCCCCACTACAGGAGTAGACCTAGAGGACATTCATCCATCCTATTTTTATTGGGTACCCTTTTATTATGTCATAAGGAACCTCAAGGAAACATCTCCCATCTCCATAAGCTTTCGTACTGTTCTACCTCTCAATTTTATTATTACTATGATAAGATTATAACTATTAACATAGTAATATAAACATTTAAAACCATCTAACAAATGACTCAGCCTTGCCTTTAAGGCAATCAACAGTCTTTTCTTTTTTCTTTTTTTTTTTTTTTTGCACATTACCTTCCATAGGTAGTATTTTTACATAGACGTGACTCTAGCAAGCATATCAGATTGTAATTTGCCGTTGTCTTATTTGCCACTTTTCTACGCGTGAGCAATGTTTCTCAGGCTCGTGTTCCCCACCCACGGCCTCCCACCCCATTCAAAGCTCTACCCACGTATGCCCACACGGGGTGCCCGTTTTCCCCTCCTCTACTTCCCCAGCTCCCCTTTGGTGCCTCTGCACTTGCAGAGCTGCAGGATGGTACTGCACTCTTTCTCCCAGGGCCCAATGCCCAGCCAGGGAGGCCCCTTCCAGCAGGCACAGCCACCCTGCTGCCCGCCGCCCCTCCTGCCTGGACACTCTACACATGCCCGTCACCTACCCACTGCCTTCCTAGGTCCCATCATTTCCCCAGAGCACTCTAGCCTTTGCAGGGGCCATCATTCTCTTTTCTACCTTTGAACACCCAGCGCCTGACACAGAACGTAATGCATAGCAGATGTTCAAAAATATTGGGTGAAAAAATGAGTGAATAAATTAACTAACGGTTTGTGATGAACAAATGAGCCATCGGGGCCCCCGGCTTCTTCTTTCTGCACCTGTTTCCCCTCCATCCAGAGCTCTCTGCCACCCTGGCCAAAGTATGTACTTTGAGGGCTTATTCTCCAGACATTCACGCCCAGGTCCTGTAACCTGCACACACAAGAAGGGCCAGGCTGCAGGGATGTGGGCCTGGTTCAGTTCATGTGGTCTTGACAGAAAAAGAAGCAGCCCAGGACTTTTCTCACGGTTGCCTCTTCCCTCTCACTCCTTCCCGTCCCAGCTCTAGCTTCCCTTCCCATCCTGCCAGGAACTCTTCCCATCACATCTGGGCATTTCCCTTCCCTTGTCCACTTAAAATAGGGACTGAGCACCTGCTGTGTCCCAGGTATAGAGACAAATCAGAGAGAATCCCTGCCCTCAAGGAGCTCATCGTCCGATCAAGGCCCAGAATGAAAAGTAATACAATAATGTAAAATCTTCTGGAGCAGGAGGTAGAAAGCCTCATTACAGAGTCAAAGTGGCATCTTCGGCTGTTGACATGAGTAGCTTACATGCCAAGCTGTGCTCGGGTCCCTCAGGGGCCTGCAGTAGGGTCTCATGTTCTGGTCCAGAGCTGTCCGTTCAGGTTAAGCATTGCCCTCCTCCTGCATCTGCCTTCAAAGGTGAATCCCTACCCCCATAGGAGACACCACACAGGCCCTCGGACTCAGTGGGGATCAGAAGCTCTCCTCCCTCCCAGGAAGGGTTAAGGTTGCAATAAAGTACACGCTTGCTGGGAGATGGGGAGAAGTGTAAAGGTGAGAAAGACACAGAAAGGGGGCCCGGAGGCTCCAATGACCCACTTTCACAGGCAGGATCAGCTCCAGGCAGGCTGAACAGCAGGTACTGGCCGATACACCCAGGTCTCTGCCTGCCTCCCCGTCTCATGACCTCGTGCCCTGAAAGATGTCAGAGACCTCATCTCCAACCGTCAGCACAACTCCCACCCTGTAAGGGAATCTGGAGCCCTCTAGTCTGACCTGCTCAGTTTACAGCTGGAGAAACTGAGCCTAGAGAAAAGTAACAGGACAGAGTCTCTCTTTCCCTTTAATTTTACATTGACTCCTGTTTTGCAAAATGACGTTGGGACATGTTTATCTCCCTTGATCAAATCATTCCATTTCTGAGACTCTCCTCTAAGGAAATAGTAATCCTAAGCACAGGAAAACTTTGGGCACAAAGACGGTCATCACAGCATCATTCTAGCTAAAAGTGGCAGAAGAGAGGGCAGGCTAAGCAATTCCCCTTGATGGAAAACAGGTTGCAGGCAATCCACTAAAAATTATAGTTCAGTCCAGCTTTTAATAAATGGGAAAATTCTGGTACGATATTGGAGGGGAGGAAAAGATACCAATTTTTATATGAGCCTGACTATGTGAGAAAAGCAACTGCAGAGAAGCAAGACTGAGAAGAAAAAACTGGTTTTCTTGTGTGTTCCTTTTGTTCCTTGTGTATTTTTAAGTAACTAGCTACAATAGGTAGTGAGATTACAGGAGAGTCCCCTCAAAGAGACATTCAGGGCTTCCCTGGTGGCGCAGTGGTTGAGAGTCCACCTGCCGATGCAGGGGACGCGGGTTCGTGCCCCGGTCCGGGAAGATCCCACATGCCGCGGAGCGGCTGGGCCCGTGAGCCATGGCCGCTGAGCCTGCGCGTCTGGAGCCTGTGCTCCACAATGGGAGAGGCCACAACAGTGAGAGGCCCGCGTACCGCAAAAAATTTTTTTTATTTAAAAAATAGCAACATTCAGATTGGGAAAAAATTAAAATTATATTTTTTAAATGATTATATTGGGGAGCCAATTTACTAGGAAAAGAAAGGCCATTTCTGACAGCCTGGGGAGTTAAAGTTGCTTCTCAAAATTATTATAAAGGCCACTGTCACAGCCACTCTTTCTTCAGACCATCTTGTAGGACCCTGCTAGACACCACATACTCATTGAGATACATTCATTCAAGAAAATTTCCTAAGTATCTACTGGTGCAAACAGTGCCAGGCACTGTGCTGGTTGTTAGGGATACAAGAGTAAACAAGGCCGATGGAGTCTCTGCCCTCATCAAGCACACTGTCTAATGACAGAGACACTAAAAGGGTCTGCACATCACTAGCATAAACTATGATAAGCACTACAAGGATGTTCTCTCAATTGGGATTGAGTTTGGCTACCAGGAATAGAAATTCAACTACAGTGATGAAAACAAATGAGGGTTTTAGCTCTTACAAGTCCAGAAATAGGCAGCCCAGGGCTGGAGTGATGGCTTCCACAAAGCCTTCAGGGACCCAAACTCTTGCCATGCTTCTGCTCTAACATACAAACATCCTTCATATCCTTAACCTAAAGGTCCAAGACAGCTGCTAGAGCTCCAGCCATCACATCTGTGTTCCAGGAATAAAAAAGGAAAGACACAAAGAGCAAAATGCAAAGAGAAAAAATAATCAGCCCTTTCTCAATTTCTCAGAAGCTCTACCCAGCAATTTCCTAGCTGTCAGGAAGGCTATGAAAGGTAGTCTTTTAACTGTACACGTTGCTTCCCTGTTAAATTGGGATTTGATAAAACAAGAAGATAACCATGTATGTCAGAAAAGGGCCAGCAATCTCTGATCCAGATGATGTTGTGAGAGCAAAACACAGAGAGGTTCAACCAGGTCAAGGAGGGGACTCAAAGCCACAACGTTTAAGCTGAGGCCTGAAGGATACATGGGAGCAAGAGAAGCAAAGGGGTAGGGGAAGAATTCCGAGCAGAGGATCAGAAGCTCCACCCAGTGGACAACTCTGCTGTGAATTCAGCAAGGCCACGGGGAGAGCCTGAAGTGAGGTCAGGAGACATGGCTTTAAGGCCTGGCTCTGAGGAAACATCACATCCCCCTCTGAGCCTCTCCAGCTGTAAACTGAGTACTCTGCACTCGAATCCTATGAAATATTTATCAGGGCCTCTGCTGGGTTATGTGGGGCAGGGAGAGGGCACACCACCTTATGCCATATCCCCATTCTCTCCGGGCTTTCGGACAAGACAGAGGGAGGAAACTCATACAATTTGAAAGCTGTAAGGGGAGAACTGGATCAGGCAAAGAAACCAAGCCCCACTGGAAGGTTCAGAGGAGTTCACATCTGAGCACCACAGCCTCACATCAACCCTGGGATACAGGGACCACAGAGACCACAGCTCTCTCTGCAGGGGTGTACGGGGTGGCTGCAAGCATCCCTGAAGGCCTCTACCTGGACAGGAATCTTGATGATGCCACACAGTGGGGTGGACAGTGGTGGTGGCGTGGGGGCGACCACCACTTCCTAAGCATGTTCTGCATGCCAGGCACTGGGCAGCTTTGCGTTTATCAACCCGTGTAATCCTCCCAAGGGAGCCACTGGATAGGTATGAGTTACTTCCATTTCACAAATGAGAAAGCTAAGGCTCAGAGAGGTAATTTGTCCGCATGATGATTCAGAGTGATGGGAAACACTGGTGAAATCACGCTGGTGAGAGTCCTTTGAAAGCCTAAAGCTCTTCCCGTGACCATGTGACTTTGGTCAAGCTTCGCCTTGGGGCTCAGTTTCCTCATCTGTAAAATGAGGTCACTTTGGTTTGCTACTCACAGCTGTTGCAGCTCTCATGCCTCCAGTGTCTGCCACATGCAGCCGCCTTCCCCTCGGTGTTTTGCTGCATCTTCACGATGCAGCCCTTCCGGGTAGGGGTTGTTCGCCCCAGGTCATGGACAAGGCGTTGACCGGGTCCCTCTTGGCTCTCTCTCCACCACGACGGGCTGGCTCGTGGAGATCCACCTGTGCCAGGTGGACGCTGCCCCCTGCTTGACCTTTGTCCTCCCGAGCATCTGGAGCAGGGCGGGGATGCACAGATGGGCCCATGGCTCGTGGGCCAGCCATGGGAAGACACCAAAGGAGGCCCATCACAGTGTTGCTATTCAGGTCAAAACACCTCCCTATGTTTAAACAATTACAATCCATAATTAGTTGCCATCGCAGTGTAACAAGCCCGCTGCAGTTTCAAAATCACAGTGACTGCTTTATTTAGCTAAAGCGACCGCAGCTGGGGACCACTGGATTATTTGTCAAAGAAAATGTCTCAGCTTTGGCTTCCCAACCTTCTCTTAGCCTGTCTCTCCTGGTTCCACAAGCACACACCCACCCCACCCATGGCCCCCTGCTCTACCACGGTCTCAAGCTGGGCTCCTCGCACCCATCCTTGAGCTTTTCTATAGCTTATCCTTCCTCCTCAGCACTTCTTCAACCCCTGTCCGTCCTTTAAAGCCCAGTCTGGGGCCTCCTCCTCCTCCAGGAAGTCTGCCTTGACTACTGCAGCCCCATTGGTCTCTCGCGCCAATCCAGTCCCAATGCTCCTTCACACACTAGTTAGCTCACTGGTCTCTCAGTGTGGGGGCTGGGAGGAGAGAAGGAAGAGGAAGTAGACTATGGAACGGGAGGGAGAAAGATGGGCCACAACACAGGCCTTGGTACCAAGTTCCTGTGCTCCAGGGAAAAGGGAGCCAAGCTGGATGGGGTGGACATGCTGACGGAGCCAGGCCGATGGGTCCTTCCTGCTTGGGTCTCGAGGGGTCTTAGCAGGACTAAAGCTCTGTATTTCTGAGGGAGGAGATTATCAGGGAAGGTATATTATCAGGGAGGAGAGGCTGGAGATGTGCCCTGGGACACAGCTAGGTTCTCTCTTCGTGATGCGGAGCTAAGACAGTGCTTTCCTATCAAAGGCCAGGACTTGCAAGACATCAGGGGTGAGGACAAAAGATCCCCATGGTACTGAGAGACATAGAGTCACTCACTTGCCAAACGTTAGCGGAAATTTTTGAATTTTTCTTAAGAAAGAACAGCCCAGTGTATTTCCTCCCAATATGCTTTTCTAACAGGGATCTAGTGGTGGTGGACATCAGGCCTTGTAATCCTTGTTACTCTGAGAGGTCGGTCTACAAACAGTCAACCTGGCCCAGGGAGGCTGGGACAGGTGGCCGGTCAGAGAGGGGCCCAAGAGAAGCTGATGTTTCTCCCCCTTGCTCAGGGGGTGACCCCTCCCACACTGCTCACTTTTGGACTTCAAGCCTTGAAGAGCCTCCCAGTGCTTCCAGCCCAGGCTCCAAACCAGACACACCTAAAATTACAGGGGGACTTCAGAAATCAGGCAGCTCAACCTCCCTCTAATCATGAAACACTTCACAACCTCCCTGGTGAGTAGTCATCCAGGGACAAGATTATTATCCCTTTCAACAGATGAAGAAACTGAGGCTCTGAAAGGGCAGACAACTCTCAGAAGCCTGTGAAGAGTCCCGCGCTGTCCCGATTCTTGGGGGCTGTACCCCACTTCCCATTCCCACGGGGCCTGGCTCTTAGCTGCTTGGCCATTGACCACCCCTCAGAAAAAACATATGGCGCCCAACAACGGCTTAAGGCATCAGGTCCAATATTTCTGAAAGAAAGGCATGCATCACTAACATGTGATAGGTGGTTCAGGGAGTCTCAGTTTACTGCCTGGAGTCTGAGCCTCCTTCCCTTGCAAAGGTCAAGTTGAACTAGCCTCCCTTCAGTTCCAACATTCTCTGGTTCCATAAAATATTTTTAAGAAGGGGCGGGGGCTTCCCTGGTGGCGCAGTGGTTGAGAGTCCGCCTGCCAATGCGGGGGACACGGGTTCGTGCCCCGGTCCGGGAAGATACCACATGCAGCGGAGCGGCTGGGTCCGTGAGCCATGCTCCGCGAAGACTAGGGAGCTTGCTCCCCCAGGCTGCCCTGTCCCAAGTCAGCCATCACGCTGACAGCAGATGGGACCAGTTGAGGTCTTCATGGCATTGCTGACCCAACCGGCCAGGCCTCCCTTTGAGCTTTATTCAACTCAGACTGCAAGTCCAACCTCCTCCATGCTGCCCCCGAGTTACCCTACTCCCCAGAGCTGCTTCCCTCCTCAGAGCACCTTATTTTATGTGTCACCCAGGCTGCCCGCTGTGCCACCTCATGGAACGCTTGCTGATTGACGGACTCCAGCGCCCAGAGCAGAGGCCAAGACCTGAACTGGGGACAGACCAAGGAGGGAAAATGAACCAAGCTCTACTGGGGAGTGCCAGAATGAGTCAAAAAGAGAAGTGTCCAGCAGACATTCATCCTTCCCTGCCCTGTTGTCCCAACTTCATTCATTCATTCAAAAGTGCTTAGCCAACACCTGCTATGTGCCGGGCACAGTGCTAAATGCTGGGCCACTGCAATGAACAAGACACATCCTCTGACTACATTGTTTTTATAGATCAGTCAAAAGGGCAGACATTAAACAAATAATTACACAATGAATTAATTAACTGCTGTTGTAACTCATGCTGTGAAGAATAACTAAGGGCAGGTGCTAAGAGAGAATGCCTGCCAGGAGGAGCCTACCTGTAGGAGGGTCACAGAACGTTCACAGAAGAAGGGATATCTTAGCTAAGACCTAAACATGGTCTTTAGCGGGGACATGGCAAAGTAGAACCAACCTGTGCAAAAGTCCCGAGGCAGGAAGGAGCATGCAACATTTCAGAAATCTGTGGAGAGTCAGCGTGGCTGGAGCTCAGAGCCACGCAGAGAAGAGGGGGCTATGACGAGGCTGGGGCAGCAGCAAAGAATCTAGTCTGGGTGGGTGAGGAGCCCATGAAGAATCTCAGCAAAGAAAGAACTCTCTGCGTTTTAACTTGGCCATGGCAAATTTTTCTTCCGGCCTAGCCCATCTCTCTTCTAAAGGTCAATAGACATTGGGACTTGCTCTTTCTAACCAGAATTTGGGCCATATTAACAGCCTACATCTGCACAACTCCATGAATGGTTACAGCGCTTTCCCACACAGTATTTCTTTCCATACCCACAGGAACCTCATCAGGGAGGCATTTTTAGCCCCATTTTGCAGATGAAGACATTAAGACTCAGTGAGGGCTTCCCTGTTGGCGCAGTGGCTAAGAATCCGCCTGCCAATGCAGGGGACACGGGTTCGAGCCCTGGTCTGTGAAGATCCCACATGCCGCAGAGCAACTAAGCCTGTGCACCGCAACTACTGAGCCTGAGCTCTAGAGCCCGTGTTCCGCAACAAGAGAAGCCACTGCAATGAGAAGCCCACGCACCGCAGCAAAGAGTAGCCCCTGCTCTCCGCAACTAGAGAAAGCCCGCGCACAGCAATGAAGACTCAATGCAGCCAAGAAAAAAAAAAAGACAGTGAAATTGATGAACCTGCCCAGAGGTCACCCGCACAGTGTTCTGTTCAAGATACCATGGTGGCCAGATGAAAGGGCAAAGCAGAAGAAAAACTGGTCTTCACTAGGTACAAGTATGCAAATAGACACAAATGTAAATGAAGGCTACTAAGAAGGAAAATCTAGCAATAAAAAGTATCACACATTTCAAAGCAAATGAAAATATTCAGAATGAATCTGCTTTTTGAATTGCCTACTAATAGATATAGGTATAGGTACAGATACAGATACAGATGTAGGTGTAGCAATAGGTAAGAGCCACAGAAAGCCAAGGGTTGAAATAACTTAGGTTTTCCTAGACCTCTAGACCTTAAGCTGCTCATTTTGGGTGATTAGCAAATGTTATGGTCCTATGTGCTGGCAATGAGATGGTTCTAAACTAAATTTCAATTCTTAAATTTAATAAATAAATACATCCAAGGTTAGAGCTCTTCACTTATAAATGCGATTTCAATGTCTATTGCAACGTCAATGAAAATGATAAATAATAATAACAGGGGCGTGAATCCTAGATCACAAGCCCAAGTAGGCAAGAAGTACCACTTTCTTCCATCCTTCTAATTACCCAAATGCAAGGTCCCGAGCCCCCTCAGAGGAAGGGTCTGAGCCTCTACTCCATCAGGGATCCACTCTCATTGCCCATATTCAAGGGCAGACACGGAGTAAGCTTGCAAAAGGAGAGAAGACAGAAACTGCATTGGAAGAGAAAGCCCACCTAGGAAGCAGAGCAGACAGAGACGGATTCAGGGGCAGGGGTAGGGGGTGGGCAAGCGCATCCTTTCCATGTAAAGTACTGAGGGCTGGAGTCGGGCTCGGCGTTAGGAATTTGACACTCATGTGAAATTCTGCTGCCGAAACTGCTGTGCAAAGGCACAGGGAAACTGAAATTTAAAAAACGAATCCTCAGTCCTATGACAAATTGGCTTTTAGCCAATTGATTTGGGGCATCTAGGCCTGCTCCTGGAAGGCTGTCTACTAGCCAGGAGAGTGTGCAGAGGCTGGTGGAGGAGAACACACCTCCCAGGGAGCAGACCTCTCCGCTCTGCCCTCCACAAGAGAGACCTCCAGAGGCCCCCAAGTAGACGCGATGTCAGGGGATGTGGGGAAGCCTGGTTGCCTTCCAGGGTGGCCTGAGGTCTCAGTCCATGGGAAGCGGCTCTCCCACCCACATAATGGACCTTGAAGTCATTTATGGAGAGTTAAACCTCAGAGCTTAATCTGTAAAACCAATGATCCTCCGCACCTCTGTAATCTTCTGCTGGGCTGCCCGAATCTGAACATCTGTGTGGATGCCGCCTGATGAATGGGGTGCACCGGTGCAGGGCCCTGCACTTGAAGCACACCCACCTGGGCCCTCCCGAGTCATGCAGGGCAGAGGGCTGGCAGGGTCGCAGAAAAAACCACTCACACTTGAGGGGAGGCATCCAAGCAATTTGTTTATCCACCTGTTATTTTCAGCCAGAGTGCATGCTCTCCAAGGCTTCCTCCTGCTCTGATGTTTTGTGATTCTGAGGCCCAGAATCCTGTGGGTTACGACCTCCATAAATCGTAATAAAATAGAGTCAGGACAGTCAGTCAGCAAATCCTGCCCAGCCAGCCACTCAGCCGTCATTTAGACCAAAGAAGAATAAGTGGCGGACACACTTTGATGGATGTCCTGCTGCGTAGACACGTTACAGAGGGATCCATCCGAAGAAGGGAAGCGTGGGATGCAGCCCAGAAAGGTGGGCCGATGGTGATGATGTTGATGAATTGACATCAGTGGAAGAGGAGGAGGCATCTTTACAGTCTTCAAAATTCTCTCACACCCTCACCGTATCTTCGCAAGGCACACAGGACAGGTATTGAGTACCATATTGCAGAAGGGGCAGTTGAGTCTCATCAAGGTTAAACACCTCATCCAAGCTCACCTACCCAATTTGAGCCCAGGTCTTTCATACCCAGGAGCCAGCTGTGTCCACCGAGCTGCCTCTGATGACCACGTGTGGCCCTGGGGTCCTCTTACCTGCACAAAGAGCAGTGACTTTGCCCATGTAAATGGCTGATATGCCATTACTGTCAGATAACAAATGAGGCAGCCTCTGGGGTCAAGACGACAAAGCAGGAAAACCACCCTAGACACTACTTAGTATAAACTCTTTCCCACCAGAACGGAGAGAGAAGGAGTTCCTAGTGTCACAGACTCCCAAGCAGCAGAGCCTACTGACCTTAGTGCAACATCAGGGCTGGTGGCCGCCCCCTTCCCCACCAGCCTGGAGCACTGATGCCCACCGACCCATCAGTCCCACCCTTCCCTTTCCCCTGCAGACAGTGAGGGGATGGCATAAATATGGCCAAAGGCAGGCTCTGATCACAAGCTCTGCCCATTTGTTCTGCCCCCAAACACTTAGTATTTTATAATCACAGCATCTAGTGAGCATTTTGTCATTCTTTGTTGAATGAATGCATGCGTGTATCCATGAATGAGTGAATGAATGAAGAAAACTCTGGCCTACGTATAGCACTTCCTCCCTTACACAGGACCTTTGCATCCAGTATCCCATCTTATCCTTGGGATACCCTACTCTTCATTGCTGCACACAGGCTTATTGTGGTGGCTTCTCTTGTTGCAGAACGCAGGCTCTAGGCGCACAGGCTTCAGTAGTTGTGGCACGCAGGCTCAGTAGTTGTGGCGCACGGGCTTAGTTGCTCCGCGGCATGTGGGATCTTCCTAGACCAGGGCTCGAACCCATGTCCCCTGCATTGGCAGGCGGATTCTTAACCACTGCACCACCAGGGAAGTCCATCATCTACTTTTTGTTCTATAGATTTGCCTGTTCAATTCTCACCAGTCTTTAAAACAAAAAAGTCCCCTCTTTGACCCCTCAGTCATTCATTCATCGAAGTTTTCCTGACCACACATTCTACTGGGCACTGATTGCCCAGCGCTGTGCTCAGGGCCGTGCAGGCAGGGTGGGCACGGCAGCCTGACTCTCAGGGGTCAGCACCACAGCCAACGTCCTCTCCTGCCAGGCGTGCCAATGACCTTCCTGCCAGAGGTCAACCCCAGGCTTCTCTGCCTTAGTCTTGGACGTGTTAATCCTCCTTCACAGACTTCCTTTGACCTCCGTCACACCATCCTCAGACTCTGTTGCCCACTCGCTTCCCTGCATCCTCTACCCCCTCATTAAATGCTGGTACTCCCCAGAGCTCTGACCTGGGCCTTTTCTTTCGTCTCCCTCTATTCAGCCCCTTTAATCATCTCATCGACACCACAGGGATTCAAACACTACCTAGATGCTGAGGACACCTAAGTCAGTTCTCCAAACTCTACACCAAATGCTTGTTGGGCATCCTCTCCTGAGGTGGCCACCGGCATCCCAAATTCAGCACATCCACACCTGAGTCCACCCTCACGCCCCACACCCAACCTGCTGCTCTTCTCCCCAAGCCTGGAGAGTGAGGGGTGGCCCCCCTGCAATCAGTCACTGGAGTAAGGAACCTGGGGGTCAGCCTCAGCTGCTCCCTCTTCCTGGTCACCGTGTCCAAACGGTAATCCCATTGGATGGCTTCTACCCATCCAGTGTCTCTGAGAGCTGTTCTTCTACTCCTCCCCCTGCCTGCCCTAATTGACCTCCCCCTCCTCCTTTCTGAACTAGAACACTAACCTCCACACGGCCTACCAGCCGCAGCCGAACTGGCTGCTCTAGCCTACGTCCCAAGGCCCTGCTCCATCCAAGTCCCACCTTCTTCTCGGCCTCATCTCCGCCCCCATGTGCGTTGGCTCCAGCAGACCCTGAACTCTCCAGTCCGAGAGCAGACCCTGCTCTCTCCCCTGCCAACTTTTGTGTGCATTTTTCCCCTTTCCTGGAAAACTCTCTCCCAGCCCTCCACCCCCACCTAGGGAATTCTTACTTCTTTTCCTTCAACACCCAACTCAAACCTCACCTTCTGTGAGACCCTCGCTCCCAGGCCCCTTACCTGCAAGGCCCCATCACTCGCCACCCTGAACCGCAAGACCCATTCAACTCAGCCCCTTCGAGGACCGTGTTCTGCTCCTTTATCTCTCTGTATGTCTAGTCCCTGGTGATGTTCCACCCACGGGGGCCTCAGTGAATGAATGAATGAATGAATAGTGCAGGTGGGTAGACTGGATAGGACACAGAGACATTCACCAGGGAGGGAGCGTGACAGCACCAACAGATCAGGAGGAAGGAAAACGCCCAAACCCCTCTGCCAGGTAAGCTGTTTACCACCAGCTCGTGCAAGACCAGACTCAACACATCAGACACAGAGGAATGGCTTACAGGTAGCGCTGCGGTGCCCTGATTCCCTCTAGGGCTCAGAGGAACCGGACACGGGGGAGAGCTGAGGAAGTCTTCGGAAGCAGCCTGCCTCTGTGCTGCAGCCCAGCCTTCCAGGATCTGAGCAGAACGAAGGTTGAAGGGTTGAAGGAGACGCTGCTTCTCCAGGGAAGTCGCACCCAGAAGGCGTCTTCCAGAGCTCCAGGGCTCTTGCTGGGAAGAGTTTGGTGCCTCCTTTTCACCAGGGAGCCTGACTAGCTGGTGAGGGTCAGGGAAGGGGCGGCAAAGGCATTTCAAAACCAAAGGCGGATGTTCCCCACCCTACCCCACCCCCAAGGTCATGGCCTGGAGTGTCCATCTGCTTGACCTTGTGGAAGACAGGCCTGACTAGGGCTCCAGAGACCAAGCCAGACGCCCTGCCCAAGTGGCAGGGAAGCAGCACCAGGACACTCAGGAGGCGAGGGGCAGCACTTAGGAGAGGCAGGAAGGGAGGGCTGGAGACTCAGGGGCCACTGGCAACCTCTTCTGTTTGACTTTGGGCCAAGGTTACATGTAATGCTCTTCCCGACCTGAGTCGCACCGACACAAAAGGAAAGCAAGTGGACACGGGCAACCCAGCCGCTCCTGGCAAATGTCACATCCAGCTAGCGACTCTCAGTGGCCCAAGTCCCCCCTGGCCTGCACCCTTTTCCCTCCCGGTAGCCCCCTCCTCTCCTTCCTCCCTCCCCTTCCCCAGGGCCGGGCTTTGTCCCTGTTCCTGAGTGGGAAAATCTGCTCCCAGAAGCATAGGTGCCTGGCCCCAACCCCCTTTTCACAGCCGAGGAAACTGAGGCCCAGAGAGGGGAAGGGACTTCGAAGCCTCACACAGCGGCCCGCCCCCCAGGACAAAGCGCACTGGGCTGTCAGTCTAGCAAAAGCTGTGCTTAGCCCCGCCTCCTGACCTCCACCACATCCTCCCACCAAAAAGAGAAACAGGGCTGCATCTGAACACAAATGAAAGCTGTGCGCTAAAGGGACAAAGTCTAGCGGGGGAATTCGAGGCATCAAGAGCAGAAGCCTCGGGGAAGACCTGAGCTTACCCTGCTCTGTGCCCAGGTGGGCTGGCTGTGTGTCAGCCATGCCCCGTACACTGCATCCCGGCTCCTGCCGGCAGCTTCCAGCCTGACTCTGGGCTTGATGTCTAACAACTAAAGCAGAGCCAGGCCAAGAGAGAAAGAGTGAGAGAAAGACCTGCTCTTTAGAAGCTGCAGCGGGGCCCCACGGCTCCTGGTCCCCAGTGTTCTCTGAAGCCTGCTGAGGGGCGAGGCTGTATCATGCAAACACTTGCCCAGAGGTGCAGTGACACGGAAAAGGAGCAGGTCCTGAGATCACTCCCTGCTTAGCGCCCGTGTGCCACCCTCCTCCAGTGCCAGCTTCCCCAACATCAACACCCGGTGATGGCACTGGGATGGGGAGAGCAGACACAGGCCTCTGGTGCCCTCTGCTGTTCAGCACTCCTGTCCCACAGCCTGAGAGATGGCACTGAGGCTGGCAGGAGACAGTAGAGGAATGTCACCAGTCCCTGGGGTTGCCCTAGCTCGTAGCAGCCCCTCCACCTACTTTCCAAAAGGAGCCAGGACAAACGCCACACTTAAGCCCTGAGAAGGGCAGTGTATCAGTCAGAATACACCAGGGTGTGTCACGGTAACAAACACCCCCTAAAGTGAACCAGCTTGTAACAATTTTTATTTCTTGGACCTGGGTTGTCTGGGGGTGATCCTCCATGTTTCCTCCCTCCAGGATCCAGGACAAGGGAGCAACCACCATCCTGAATGTTGCCCGTGACAGTGACAGAAGGCAAGAGACTGAAGGGCCTCCACAGACCTTTAAAACGTCCACTCACAGCTCATTGTGCAGATCAGGTCTGATGGCCCCGTCCTATACAAGGGGCCTGGATATGCAATCCTACCAGGTGCCCAGACGTCTGGGGGCTGGAAATATTCAGAGAACAGTATGATGACTAGTAGTTAGTTTGCTCTCCGGGTCACCAAACATTCGGCTCATTCTTCCTCCTACAAGCAAAACACACTCACCCCTCCCTGAGGAATACAGCCCCAAATTCCACCACCACCACCCCGCCCCCCAGCATAGTATCGGCACAGGAACAGGACCTCAGGGTGGCCTGTGAGGGTCTCCTTATCAGCAATGAGATGCAGTAATCCCTTTATCACTCACAGATGGGGTGCCTCCTGATCCGGAGACCAACGACCTGAAAATTAAAATGATTTGCCTCCCTCAAATTCAACATTCAATGAAATAACAAGTACAAGATAACTTCAACGATACACCCAGTTAGAAAAGATAAGTGGGAGATGCCCCTCGGCAGACGCTGTTCCACAGTTATCCTGACATTCCACGGACAGACGTTTTAAGGGTCCCTGCCCTAGGACTGGGGCACCTTCCTTGCTCAGGGACTAGGACCGTCCCTCGGGTATCTCTCCCCGTGGTTCTTTGTGCCTCCCCTGTCTGGCTGGCTCCCTGGGTTTCTTCTTACTCAGAACCTTGGGATGTATGTTTGTAATGGCCACCCCACCCTTGAGTCTACTTGACCTCCAAGTTCCAGCATGACACCAGTTGCAATGTCCCTTAAGTCTCAGTTCAAATTCCAGAGAGAAGGAGCAAGAGAGAGAGAGAGAGAGAGAGAGAGAGAGAGAGAGAGCCTGATTGGCACAGTTGTGTTATTTAGGACCAGGCACACGAGTCGTACTTACCCTCCAGCTTATGAATGGACCTGCTTGGGAAGGGGTCATGTGCTGCCTGCACAGCCTGGGTTGCCCTGGAGGTAAAAGTAGGGAAGACAATGGATGCTTGTTTTCTCTGAGACAAATTGCTTGGAGTTGCCTTTGAATGACTCTGAAGAAAACACACAATCTGGGGTGAGAAAGTGAGGTTTGGCCTTCTCCCACCTCAGACTGCTAAATTGTCTTCTTTATTTCCCTAAGTCTCAGTTTCCTCATCTGTAAAATGGGACAACAATCTCTGTCCCCATCTCTGTCTTCCACTCACTCCCTTTGTCCTCTCAGTCTCCCAGTGGAAACAGTCCCAGGTCCCAATTGCCTGAACGGGAACACAGTCCAGACTTACCTGTCGCCTCTCTCAAGAACTTTTGCATTTGTGATAGAGAACTCTCAGAGACTGAATAACCAAAGGAATACATCTCTAACAGTAAAGCGTAAGGCCATGAGAGAGGCGAAGGGGGAAAATATTTTGGCAGAAAGGAGGGAGGAGAGATGGGGCACTCAAGGTCACCTAGATATGAAGTCTGCTCTCTATTGCTGACTTTCCATTTCCTCCTTTGTAGGAGAAGTGAGTCAAGGCCTATCTTGAATGACGACTCTCGTTACCAGAATCCTTGGGTCATTTTCAGTGGAAAACTTGCGTTTGAGCCATGTGTCTGGGCATGGTGTCCATATAGGTACACGCTCTCCTTCCCTGTCCCCTGTCCTCTAAATTCTACCCAAAAGTGATTCAGGCAGAGTTTTAATGATAGCGAAACTATCGCAGCCCCCATTTCTCAACCTCAGGGGTTTTCTTTGGAAAACTCTCTTTCCTCCCTCGTCTGTGGTAGTCTGAAGATATGCTTTGTGTGTTTATTTCACCCTGTTTCTGAAGCAGAAGTCACATACCAGGGATGACTTGCACCATCTTTGTGTCCTTGCGCTCAGAGCCCCAGCATGGGTTTTGGTAAACATCTTTTTTAGGGCACATCAAAAAAATAATAATAGGTAATGTTGGTACAAAGCTTTCCAGTCTATAAAACATGGCCACACTTATTATTTCATTTAAGACTACTGATAACCCCAACAGGGCAATTATTTTACAGAAGCAGAAACTGAGGCTCATAGAGGTTAAGTGACTTGACTAAGATCACACAGCTAGTAATAAAAATAATAATTGAGATTAAAATTCAGGTATTTAGACCATGTGCCCCTTCCACCTTATCAGATGGTATCTCTCCCACACCCCCGGCTTGATGGCCACAATCCTTATTCCCCAGGGAGAGCACCTTTCATACCAGAGTCAGCAAGAATAGACTTAGGGTGTAACTTTCCCCTGGGAAAGGGGACAGAGGGTCACAGAACATCACCACAAAATGAGTTGCCTTGGATCTTAGTGAATTGTAAGGAAAGAAAAAGTTGATTTTAAAGCCTGTCCACATGCTCTCCTATCACTGGCCTGGGTCTCTTTGCAGCAGCTGAGCTGGTTCTAATTTTCAAGACCAGGTTAATTGGTGCCCTGTCCACCCACTGTGACAGACCAGGGCTTCCCTGGGGCCAATACCTGCAGGTCTCTCCTCCCCTGCACTCCTTTCCTGGTTTGCCACAGTCAGAAGCTAGTTGTACCCTTCTCTGCACCTCAGTTTCTCTCTCTGTAAAATGGGAATGATCTCTGCTTTCCTGTCACAACTCTCCAGTAGGAGTGGAGAGGAAGATGAGATGGCACAAATCACGGTTTCTTACAGAACTTTGGTCTTTTTATAGAAGTGATATCTGAATAAAAGATAAGAGCAAGAGTGGCCTCAATGCTACCTGATTAGAGGACTCCAGAGGAGAAGTTAATTCCCTGGCACATTCTGGGGAACTGAATTTTCTAAATGATTAGAAGTTCCTTTGATTCCAGCCCATGTGGCTACAAAGCCTTCTAGTATTCCAGAGAGAGAACCTTGCTGGGACCGTGAGCTGGAGATGGTTTTGCTGGTGTCGATCCTGCCCGGGTCCACCCTGCCCAGGGCGGGACCAGGGGCAACGGCAGGAGATAGCGGCCAAGTGAACCTGGAGCTCAGATGCACTCAGGAGTCACTTAGCTCTGAGTCCGTAGTTGCTTAGTTCCTTTGGTTCTTTCTCAAAAGGGTCGAGTTGGTAAAATTCCAAGCTGTGGAGGGGGAGGCAGTAATTCATTCTTTCACAGCCATAGAAAAGTGTTTGTACTGAAATGTACATTTCATGTACTGAAATGTGTATGAATAGCTGTGAATATCTGTGAATAAATATATCTGTGAATATAGCTGTGAATATCTGTGAATAAATATATAAATATATCTGTGAATATATCTTATATCTGTGAATAAATCTTCCTGGTCACCATGATCTGGTACCTCTGTCACTTTGATAAAAGCTCTCAAAGGCATGGTTTCCCCATCTGTACAATGAAAGAGTTGCATTTCATTGTCTTTGAGGTCCCTTCTAGAGTGTATACTTGCTTGGAATAATAAAACACCAGAGCCTTTAAGACTCAGAGGGAAAGAGACTCCAGGTTTAGTGGGCAGAGATGACGTTGCCTGGCTGAACAATCTACGCCTATTTCCCTCCCTCTTGTCTTTCCTTTGGAAGTCTTTAACGCATAGCCCAACGTTGCCACTGCTCACACAGAAATTGGCTACCATATTGGAACCCTAGGCTGTCTCCTATAACTGTCTGCTTCTGTGCTGACCATCCTCCAGCAACATGTTAACATGTGAGCTTCCTGAGAGAAAGGAGGACGTCTCCATCTGTATCAGTCAGAATTCTCCAGAGAAACAGAATTAATAGGCAATAAGATAGATAGATAGATGATAGATAGATAGAGGTAGACAGATAGACAGATAGATGGTAGATAGATGTGTATATGTATATCTGTATATATACTGGGGGCTGGGGAAGCAAAGGAGGGAGAGAGGGAGAGAGAGAGAAATAGATTTATTTTAAGGAATTGGTTCATAGAGTTGTGGGGCTGGCAAGTCCAAAATCTGTAAGGTAGACTGACAGGCTGGAAAGTTAGGTAAGAGTTAATGTTGCAGTCTCGTATTTAAATGCCACAGGGTAGCAGGCTGGAAACTCAGGCAGCATTTCTATGGTGCAGTCTTGAGAATTCCCTCTTCTTTGAGAAACTCAATCTTTGTTTTTAAGGCCTTCAGCTGATTGGATGAGACCTACCTACAGGATGGAGGGTAATCTGCTTTACTCAAAGTCTACTGATTTTAACGTTAATTGCAGGGCTTCCCTGGTGGCGCAGTGGTTGAGAGTCCGCCTGCCGATGCGGGGGACACGGGTTTGTGCCCCCGTCCGGGAGGATCCCGCATGCCGCGGAGCGGCTGGGCCCGTGAGCCATGGCCGCTGAGCCTGCGCGTCCGGAGCCTGTGCTTCCCCACGGGAGAGGCCACAACAGTGAGAGGCCCGCGTACAGGAAAAAAAAAAAAAACTCACTAATTCAGAGCTATCAGAGAGGGCAGTCAATAGCTGCAAGTCCACATTTAAAAATCATTTTAAAATAATGTCATTTTATTACTTTAAAATATATTAGTCAATCCAGGCTAATAAAGTGTTGCATGGTGAGCCCTTGGGGGACTTATGTTAATGAACAAATAAGAACAATTTCAGGTTAGTCTATCAATTATTGGTGTGGAAAAGGGTGTCTTGGAAAGTACTTGAAAACAGTGTATTATCCTCTGTAGATTAAGTGTTCCTCCTGCAATCATCTTAATGCATTTTATTAATTTAACAACTTCTCGCTACCTTGAGAGTGCTTCAGGCAACTTGGGTGCAGGACTGACTGGGCTTCTACAAATTCTGACTCGGCGGTGACTGAGTATAAGATATTTCACTGAGTTAGGTCAAGACCTTTATTTCGTGTTCTTTCCTTTTCTTAGAAGCGTGTCTCGGGGTGGCCATCTTCACGTGTAACTCCCAGAGGTAGAACTGTCTCTATCAAATAGCAAAGAGCCTGGACTTGGAAACCTGGGCTCTGGACTCAGACAGACCTGGATTCAAATCCCAGCTCTGGCTCTTGCAAGAGATCTTGGGCAAGCCACTCAGCTTCTCTGAGACACAGTAGAGTGGAGATGAAACAACCTCCCTCACAGGGTTGCTGTGGGATTCAATTAGGTGATACGACAAAAGTAGCTGAAATATTGGCCCTGGTACAGGTGCCCATCTAGAGATGAGTCAGGAGGTTATAGGCATGGTCCGAATGAGGCTCTGAGGGTAGGGAATGCTGAATTATTAGTCTGCGTACTGGGCCAGTCCTTGGGTGAGTGACTAAAGTTGCCTAAAGACAGACTATGATCTCAGGGCAGGAGCCCAGGAATCATTGTCATTATTATTACTAGCAACAAAAACGACAATTTATAGCTCACAAGAGCTATCCAACTTCTCACAAAAGCTCCGCTGAGACAATTTATATTTGAGGAAGGTTGTACAAGGGCCGCAGTATTGGTCTGTTTCTCTAGGCATTCCGAGTCTGGATTAGGTTCGCCCAGCCCCTGCAGAAAGGCCTTCCCTGAGCGCAGGTGCAGGTTAAGCCCTTGATTCTACCGTACATCACGGTCTAGAACCACCCGTGAAGGGGAGTCTCATGGGAGACCCTGGGAGCACGACATCAGTACTTCCTCTGGGGAGGGCCGGGAGCTGTACAATCCCCTCACTCTGTCCTCACTACAGCTACATCCGGCCACTAGTGCCCCCACCCCCAGTTTCTCAGAGGAGGGAGCTGAGTCCTAGAAGGCAGGGGGACCTGCTCAAGGTCACAGAGCTGGTGAGGGAGTGGTGATTCTAGGGTATGAGCACAGCATGTTGGCCTCCAAAGGATGTTCTCTCTTCCTGTCTCAGGTTCTGCGAAGGCTCCCAGACTTCTGCGAGACCCCTTGGGGCAAGTTCTCTCCCCCTCCTTTAACTGCCCAGACAATAACCACCTGCCTCTCCCTTACAGCTGCCTCTGCCCTTCCTCTGATTCCAGCCACACTCCTGAATGTCAAAATGGACCCGTGAGGGTAGACCTGGGTCTTGTCTGATTTTGTTGACCCATGGTGGCCAGCACGAGGCCTGGGCCTAAAGAAGGCCCTTAGGGGGCTTCCCTGGTGGCGCAGTGGTTGGGAGTCTGCCTGCTAGTGCAGGGGACACGGGTTCGAGCCCTGGTCTGGGAAGATCCCACATAGCGCAAAGCAACTGGGCCCGTGAGCCACAACTACTGAGCCTGCGCGTCCGGAGCCTGTGCTCCGCAACAAGAGGGGCCGCGGCAGTGAGAGGCCCGTGCACCGCAATGAAGAGTGGCCCCCACTTGCCACAACTGGAGAAGGCCCTCGCACAGAAACGAAGACCCAACACAGCAAAAATAAATTAATTCATTAATAAACTCCTACCCCCAACATCTTAAAAAAAAGAAGGCCCTTAACACCTGTTTGTCAACTGTGTTGACAAAATTAGTAAGAATTTCCCCGAGGGCCTGTGGGGAAGCATTGAACCTATCTGCTTCTGTTACATGACCCCGCTGTAAACACAGCTGACTAAAGGTAGATGGAGGGCAACCCCAGGGACTGGTGACATCCCCTCGTGGATTTTAATAAAACTAAAATATCAACAAAAGGTACAGTTCTTGATGAATCCACTTTCTGAATTTTGTTCTGTCTTCTTAAAACACTTAAAGAATAAGCTTCAATTTCAAAAATCTTATTAAAACCCAGTAAAATATTTCCAGCATAAGCTAAATTGTGCACTTACTAAACAAAAATATGACACCTCACAGTTCACACCCTTGCACTGTTTTAAATTTTCAACAAAAATAAACTCCAGCGGTCCCCTAGAATGACTGAATTAAAGAACTCAGGTTACCTTTTTCCATTTTACAACCACTGCACTATCATGGTTCATTTCAAATCTACTTTTTAAGCGCAAGAATGCTCAATACCACAGGGAGTTGGAGACACAAACTGTACCCAGAGAGAAAGCAAACAGTTCTGCAGCCTGACTCTCAAAACAGATGCATATGGGTAGGTCCATGTTTGGAGAGCCAACTCTATAACTAGGAGTTCTCCAGATTAACTTCTGTGTACAATAAAATGTTTATTAAAGGACAAGTAATAAAACTGTCCTAATGTGAAGGGTATATTATTATTATTATTATTATTATTATTATTAAACCCCACGGTATGACTACAATTGTTTACACCTTAGGCCAAGGAAAGATTGCTCATGGAGGAGAATTTTATCACTGACATTGCTTACAATTGTCAGTGTACAATGGTAATAAAAGTAGACCAAATTTCAGTCAAATGTATTGTTTTTTGGGGTTTTTTAATTTTATTTATTTATTTTTGGCTGCATTGGGTCTTCGTTGCTGTGCACGGGCTTTCTCTAGTTGCGGTGAGCGGGGGCTACTCTTCGTTGCGGTGCACAGGCTTCTCATTGTGGTGGCTTCTCTTGTTGCAGAGCACGGGCTCTAGGTGCGTGGGCTTCAGTAGTTGTGGCACACAGGCTCAGTAGCTGTGGCTCGCGGGCTCTAGAGCACAGGCTCAGTAGTTGTGACACACGGGCTTAGTCTCTCCGTGACATGTGGGATCTTCCCGGACCAGGGCTCGAACCTGTGTCCCCTGCATTGGCAGGTGGATTCTTAACCACTGCGCCACCAGGGAAGCCCAAATGTATTATTTTTTTTAACTCCTCTGCACCTGCTTATTGCTTGCACTAGAGGACTGTACCCATCGCTCCACCCTTAGTACACGGGCCAAGATACCCTAAATAAAGCCCCCAGAGTTGTCTTTCAGATCTGGCCAGAGGGAAATGTTATATCTTTTTCCTTCATAGACAATGAAAATCATGTGACTGATTATATTGCCCTTACTGCTTTGGCACCATGAAGCTCAGAGCCAAATTCATGGCTCACTTTGTAGGACCTTATTCATTTCTCCCCTTTAATTTCTCCCCCGAGGGCTTAGGTGTCAACCTAATGTATACCTTCCCAATATTCAACTTATTGCTTCCAAGTTTTCAAAATGACTTCCCACACAGCCTCATTAACTTGCAACATCCTTCTGTTTAAATTTTGTCTTTTGCGTTTCCGTGGCTTTAGGTGGGGCACAGAGCCTCCAGTTTACCACAGTCTCCACCACTCCCTTATGCACTGCCCTGTAGACTGTCTCTTTCATATCTTCTCTGCTTAGCCTCTGACAGCCTTTGAGCTTGCAACCCATGTGTGGTGGTTTTTTTTTTGTTTATAGATTATTGTAAGCCAACTCATCTCTTTTGTGGAGTGGAGAGGGAGCTCAGTGCAGCTTGGTCTGGTGTGAGACGTGCTGTGATCTGGGAAGAGGGGCACCGCGTATCCAGCGCTGCGCCAGCCTCTTTTGCATCCTCTCATTTAACCCCTCAATAACCTGCTGAGACAAGCATGGGTGCCATTCTATACGTGAGGAATCGAGGCTCTGAGGAGTGAAGTGCCCCATTCCAAGTCACACAGAGCCTTGGTAGCAGAAATAGGATGGAAACCCAGAAGGGTCTGGGGCCTGCTCTGAGCATTGGGTGAGGGCGGAAGTGGACTGGAATTCTCCCCCAAGGCAGCAGGGACGCCCTAGGGATGAGGTGAGCTTCTATTCCTCCTGCCCCCCACTACTTCCTGGATGCACACAGCTCCCACAGAGGCCTGGCAGGATCACCGCACCACCAGCGAGCTGTGCAGCCTCTCAGACCCTGTCCTCAGAGGGACACCTGTTGGGTTCAACGCTCTGCTGTTGTCATCTTGAAATTCTCAGTTTTTGAATGAGGGGTCCACCACCCCCACCTAGACTCTCAAGTGACAGTAGCAAGGTGACCCAGCCACCACCAGGCTCCCCTGCCCACAGTGCCGTTGGTGTGTGGGGGACACCTTGCACTAGCAAAGGCTTCTGGGAGGCAGCACTCATAAACCCAAGCTCCTCCTCCTAGACTCCTAACAGCCAAAGTGCTTTGGTGTCATTGATACCCTAAGCTGCCTGTGCTTTGCTCTGGCTGGTCGCAACAGCAACCAGAGGTTAGCCTGGGCCACTGAATGAATCGGCAAATAATTATCAAGCACTGTGCTAGCAACTGTGGCAGAAAACAAGCAGCTTCACTGGACAGTCCAGTCTTTAAATAATTTTAGGAAAATATGCCCTAGAAGAAGGGGGAGGTAACATTTGTAAGACTCTTTCTCTCCCATCCTGGAAACCATGAGGTAGACACAACAGGTAATTTTACAGGCACAGACTTTGAAGCCAGAGACTTTGGGGTTCAAACCCCAGCCCCATCACTACTAGCTGTGCATCCTCTCTAAGCCTCAGTTTCCCCTTTACAAGGTGAGGGCACTCACCCCTGCCCACCTCACAGGGCTCTCTCTTTAAGGATGAAGTGAGCTCATGTATAACAAAGAGCTTTGTTGACTGTGCAAATGTTAGGTTGTTCTTTCAATAAACATTTATTAAGCATTTACTCTGAGCCAAAGCCCCAGTTAGGCATTACAGCCTCTCAAATGTAAATGTCCTGGGCTCTCTGGGATTCACCCTTTTTTATTTCCAACTGAGGTGAAAGTCATGTAACATAAAAGTAACCATTATAAAGCGAACACTTCAGTAGCATTTAGTGCGTTCACATACCACTATCAAGTTCCAAAACAGGAAAAGCCTGTACCCATTACACATCCCCCTCTTTTCAGGGTATATTTTCTCTTGCTATCATTCTGTTCTTCTCAGGAGTTAATTTCCTGGGCTTGATAACATCCTGATGTCCCTCTGATCACCTGTGACTCCAAGCCAACCCCTGGATCCAGACTCAAGCTTCACAAGATGAAGCCCAGTTTCCTTTGCCAGCACTGGAGAAACCGGAGCCCCAAGCCGGCCATTTTTAATTACACTGGGGCTGGCTGAGCAGGTAATCGCTGTGTATTTCAGTAAATTACCTCTCATAAAGGAGCTATCATGTTTGCTCGCGTGCCCTTCTTTCCTGCAATCAGCTCCCTGTCTGCTACCATGGCCTCTTCCCAGCATCCTGTGCACTTGGCGAGTGTCCATCTCGTCAAACCGAGGACAGTCAGGTGCAGAGGGAGGGGACGGCGTATGGGCAAATATTGGACTTGGCCACACTGGCTGTCCATATCAGGAACCTGATTGGCGGTATTGATTGACAGATGCGGGGACCAACTGTTTGGAGAGCTGAGCCCCCTCGGATTGGGGTAGGTGTTTCAGCAAACACCCGTAATACTGGGCAAACAGGCCTGTTGGAAGAACTGCCTGGCATGTCAGCAGAGCAAACCGCACGCTGAGCAAACAGCTTAAAAGAATGTGGCCACCTCCACGTAACCTCAACCGAGGTATTGATCCCACTGGAGGCGGGAGAGGGGCTGAGCAGGGAACAGAGAGGTACAAACCCCGGCAGAATGTAAATGTTATCTTTAAGCTGCGGCTGTCAGGGCCCTAATGGGCATCTGTTTGGAATTTGTCTTCTTGCAAATCTTTAAATCCAGGTCAGGGCCACGCACAGAATTTAATAATAACTTTTCAGAGAGATCGGGGCTTGGAACTGATTTCATTTTTCATAAGCCCAACTGGGACTTTCTATTCTTCTTGGAGGTAGCAGCCTTGCATGGAAACTTTCTAGGTGCAAGTCCCAAGCTAGGAAGAGGCAGATCTTCTGAACATGAGCCAGAAGGCTACCAGAGAGAAGAAAATCCAGAAATAAAGTTTCTTTCTCTGATCCCTGAACTGGCCATGCATGAGAGCTGGTCGAACGGAAAGAATCCTGGAATCAGTGCCAAGAAACCGGGGCTTACGACAGCTGCTGGGTGCCCCCGGATGGGCCTTCCACCGTCACCTCCCTAGGCCTCAGCTTCTGCATCTTCCAAGGGGAAGATGCAGACCCTGCCGGGGATACACGAGGGCGCAGTTCAGACAAGCCCACTCAGGCTTGGGAGAACACTCTTGCCAGAGAACACTGCCCCGGTATAAGGAGTTGGGCTGTTTGCTGTGAGACCGTGAAGGATGCCCTTCCTGGACCCAAGACCCTCTGAGATCACCATGTGACAATGGAATGGACCACAGCCATGACTATCATCTGTTGTTTTAGACAAGTGGCTACCTGGATCTTTCCTAGAAGCTGGGCAGGAGGAAGGAAATATATGATTTTGGCAAATTCCTTGAAAATCTGAAAACCATGCTTGCTTGCCTTTTAATATCTCTGTAAAAGAATAGAGTGGGAGGGCTTCCCTGGTGGCACAGTGGCTGAGCGTCCGCCTGCTGATGCAGGGGACACGGGTTCGTGCCCGGGTCCAGGAGGATCCCACATGCCGCGGAGCGGCTGGGCCCGCGAGCCAAGGCCACTGAGCCTGCGCGTCCGGAGCCTGTGCTCCGCAACGGGAGAGGCCACAGCAGTGAGAGGCCCGCGTACCGCAAACAAACAAAAAAAAGAATAGAGTGGGAGATGCTTGCTCCTCAGTGTCCAAATGATGTAAGAGGGCTGTGGTCAGATGTCACCACTGGCCCACAACTTCTCTCTGAGAATAGTCACAGAAGAAGAAAACCTTGCCCTCCACCTCCTTCCCCTGACTGGCCTGGTCCCCTAGAAGCTGCCCCCACCCCCAAACAAGGAGGGGGCACACCTATGCTGGATCTTGGCCAGTTCAGAGGACTGACTCCTGTCTTTAATGGAAGCCATGAGCAGTGTGGCTAACCCCAGGGTATTACTTTGCACTGCATTTTATGAATAAAAGGAGCTTATAAACCATTCTGGTCATCTCTGACTTTTGGCATTAGGTCTCACGGTGATAAGAAGAATCAGAGAAGCCTGTGGCTCAGAGAAGGGAGCGTTCCTAATTTTTTTTCTTTTTTTTTTTTTGCGGTACGCGGGCCTCTCACTGTTGTGGCCTCTCCCGTTGCGGAGCACAGGCTCTGGACGCGCAGGCTTAGCGGCCATGGCTCACGGGCCCAGCTGCTCCGCGGCACGCGGGATCTTCCCGGACAGGGGCACGAACCCGTGTCCCCTGCATTGGCAGGCGGACTCTCAACCACTGCGCCAGCAGGGAAGCCCGCGTTCCTACTTTTAAGGGATCTTTAAACAGACACTTAATGGAAAGATGTAGACCAAGTGATTAAGAGTGGTGGGCTTCAGAGTCGACTGCCTGTTGTAGAATCCCAGCTCTGCCTGTCACTAGCTGTGTGGCCTTGGGCAAGTTACCTAACTTCTCTGAGCTTAACACTCCTCCCTGTAAAACGGAAATACTAATACACTCCTGAAAGGATTGTTGTAAGGATTCAATGGGCTACTGTGTGTAGGCCCCTCGGTGTAGCCACTCACCTACGTAACCCCTCAGGAAATAGTAGGGACTCATTACTTCTGTCACATGGGCATGACAGACCCTAGTGAGAACACGCTGTCACATCCATATGTGACTAGTGGAGGACACCCCGTTCTCAATGAGGAAGCCCACCAGTCTTGCCTAGAAAACCGACTGTCAGACTGGGGTCAGCACAGAGATTCTACCAGGCAAGTCGGGAAAGGCACTAAGTTTCTAAGAGCACAGCCTGTGAGAGCTTTTCAGGTGGACTTCCTCCCCAGAGGGGACACTCCAAGGCCTCCTGTTCCTGTACCCTCAGTCCCACCTGGACGCCAGGCAGCCAGGAGGTTACATGCAGTGGAGACAAAGAGTGCCTCAGAGAAATGGGCGCTCTGTTATCCTCTGATTAGAGACGGGAAGCCCCAGCAAGGGAGGGACTTGCCCAAGTTCACAGAGAAGGTCAGCTGCCCAGCAAGGTATTTGTGACAATAAGGAAATGGGTGATAAGACTCGGTCTTCTAAGCCAGGAGCACTGAGAGGTTATCAGGGAGAAGCTAACGCTGGCCTTCAGAGAGGAGCGGATGGTGACCTAATTCATTCCCCTCACCAGAAAGTTCTTAATTAATTAGGGTTTCTCAGCCGCAACTAGAAACAAATAAGTAAACTGCCCCTGTTTTGATACTTCTGGTCTCATCCTGGTGACTAACCCACCCTCAATGACACGTCTGTCTCCACAAAGGTTGTCTCAAAACCATTTGCTTTGGGAACAGAGTAAACACAGGGACGCACTAACACAGGGACAATCTATGATATGTATTAAGTAGAGACAACGCGATTTCCCACATCTGCACAGCCTGACATCTGGATAAATACAAAAGATCCCCCTCTTAAGGAGAAGGCTCTTAGCCATGGTCGTGCATTTGGCCAAAGTCCACCATGGCCATCCCACCTCCCGGGCCTCAGGCGCCCCCCACTGCCCTAGTGGCCCCAGAGCTCAGGCAGAGCCAAAAGGTTCCAGGACCCCCTCAGACCCCTGCTTTCCCTCCCTCCCAGCTCTCCACCCACCTCTTCAGAACGATGACATGGTTAAAAGTGAAAAGGGGGAAACTTGTTGAGTAAAACCATGGCTGTTTTCAAGGGTCCAGGAAGCATGCCCTCACTGGCCTGCAAGTAGGAAAGCAGGGCACACACCCATCACTCCACCCATCCCTGACCATCGTCAGGTTCCAGACCTTACTCTCACGTCTGTCGGGCAAAGTCTTCTTTTCTTGAACAGGGAGACGGCCGCTGAGCGCACCTGGAGGAGCTTTCGTTTGGAGGAAGAAGCCCAGCCGCGCGTGCGCTTGGTAAGGGTTTTGGACGCCTCGGCCCAGAATGGATTAAGGAAAAGATAGACATGGTTCAGAGTGGATCTGTAACCCCTCCTCCAACCACGCTGGGCCGCAGGAGCCCGGAAATCCCATATCAGGTGCCTGCTTTACCTCACCTGCAGGGACCACCCCCTCTGAAAGCCTAAATCAGGAGGTAGGGAAAGCCTTGGCCCCTGTTTCTGCTGCTGCTGCATCTCCAGGCACATGCCGCGTTCTGCCACTGCCAAGATGCAGGCCTGAATCCAGGAGCCTCGGTTCCCCACCCCCCACCCCCCAGCATGTCCCCACTCTCTCCCCACATCGCTGTACTCATAATTACCAACTGTTTACAGCAAAGACAATTAGACTGAATCCCCTGATAGAAGGGGTTAATTATTACAAGCCAGGAAAAGAGGGACTTATTGCAAGCTGACCCCCATCTACCTGGATACATAGTAACTAGCACTGCTTTGGAAAGCACCCAGGTTAGAAGAGGGGGTTTCACTTGAGGAGCCCCAAGCTAATTACAACCATAATGTGAACTCCACAGCACTGCTGATGAATCCTTGAAAAGGCTGAGTGACGCCCGAGAATGTTCAATTAACCATCCACCTCTGTAAAAATGCATCTCCACGGCCCGGTGCCTAGCTCTGGTGTATTCTACTAAAATTATAGTCCTGTCTTAAATCACTGGACCTTCCATACAGACTCTCAGTATCTTCAGAACTTTGAAATAAGTAAATAAACATATACACTGAAGGAGGACCGGCCTCATGGGTCGTGGGTCTGTGATCCACACAACCACTCAGAGCCCGAGCTCAGAAGGGCCCCTCACGTGGTTTAATGCTCTGCTGTCTCTCTCTTGACATTCTTAATCATTTCTGAGCAGGGGCCCCCAGCATTTTCACTTTGCACAGGGACCTGCAAACGTTGTCACCGGTCTTGCACCAGACTCTTACAGGAAGAACAGGGTGAGCTGAGAGAAAGTGAGACACAGGAATCCATACATCAAGCCCCTTTGCTCTCATTTGAATCAAAATGCTCCATTCTTTTAAATTTCCGAGCAAGAGGACACCCGATTTGCAGAATCTTTTCTGGGGAAAGGATGTGATTACATTACAAAATTCCTAATGAGTAGGTCTGACCCTGTCCTCCAAGCTAAGCCCTCTCCTCCCGGCCAGCCGCTGTCAGAAAAGCACCTTTCTGACCTGTTGTATCTGCAGATCGAGGTCAGGGAGAGTCAGTCTTTGCCAGCCTGCTTCTCAGTTGTTCAGAAATATTCACCCAGAGTCTCTACGGCAAAAACAAGTTTTGGAAACTCTAGGTCAAATAAAGTTAATGTTCTGAATTGCAAGACTTCTCAGAACCTTTAAAGAGTTAGCAGGAAATGAGATTCTCCACGACTACGCAGATAGCACTTCCCAAGCTTATTTGACTACATCAATCTACCACCCACCCACTCAGGGGAGTATTTACCATCAGGTTCATGCAACTTAAACTTCAGAGCCTCTCACCTGCCTAGGTCATTCCAAGGCTCTAGAAGGACGCTATCAAAGTGTTCATCAGGTCATACGTTTTTGTAACCTTTGAAGAAGTAAGATCTTGCTTTATCTATCTTCTTAAAGAGCGCCCCCCAAATTGTACGAGCTTTGGACCCTGCAAAATCTGTACCCTGCTCTGCACTCATTCCCACCTCTGGAGGCCCCAAATATCTTAAAATGCACTCGCATCCCCCCCCTTTAACGTGATTTATAAATAACTCTAGGAGTTGAGTCGGAGATAGCATAATGTCATTTGCTTAGTAGACTTTTAATTAAACATTCTTTCTTATTGGTTTTGCTCGGTTACAAGGACTGTTAATTTTGGAGGCAACTCTTTTTACATTTCCACGTGGCAATCATTTTCTCAGGCCCTGGGGAAGCTGGTGGGCCCTGAGTACCAAGCTTATAATACGCAATGCATAAGATGGGGCTGTGCTTACCAGCCTCAACAGTTTGAGAAACGCTGCCCTAGATTATTTTCATAGTTGCTTCTAATTCAGAAGAAATATCTATCCAGTGTCTAATTCAGACTAAAGGGAGATTGGAGTGGTGAGGAGAGAGGAGTCTGGACTATAGAAATGGAAATTTTTATTGTCAAGAGTCAGCAGGTTTCCTTGAACCGGGTTAACAAGGTGCTATCTAAGGAGACCTGGGAGGCTGCTTTAATGTTAGGACAAGACTGTTGTGCAATTAGCTTCTCAATTCGCTATATGGAAATAAAGGCTTTTAAAATATTTGAAAACGGCTCTTGCTCTTAACTGAACTGTTTCCCCTTGATGTTCTTCATTCTCTCCTGCTTAGACAGTTCTTCCTTTAACTAAGCATTAAGAGAAATACACCTTGTACAAAGCGCTGTGCCCAGGGGGAGAAAATATGAATAAGACCCAGTCCCTGCCCTCTACCAGCCCACCGTCTAATCAGGAATTGGCAACCTTTTTCTGCAAAGGGCCAGATAGTAACTCTTCAGCTTTGCAGATCATCTCTGTGTCGAGAACACAGCTGGGCCCTTCTAGCACAAAAGCAGACCACGGACAAATGAATGAGAGGAGTCACGTTCCATTAAACTTTCATTTACAAAAACTACCTGGGCTACAGTGTGCTGACCCCTGGTCTAACAGAGAGACAGACCCATAAAGAATTTGCTAGGTGAAGGTAAAACCTAATTCTGTGCAATGACAGAAGTGCTGGCCAAGGACTCTGGATTGCAGAGGGGAGGGAAGAAAAAACTGATTGCCAGGGGCAGGTCAGAGGCTTCCTGGAAGAGGTATCTGAGCGTATGGGGCCATTGTGTCTCAGTTCAGGCCTTTATGGTTCCCCAGTTGCTGTGTTCTTGCCCGATTTTCCTCCCAGCGAGGCTGGCACTCCTGAGACCTGGCATCTCCTTGCATGATTGACGAGGCTTAACTAAAATGGGTGCGTATGTCCTGCCTACAGAGTCTAGGTCAGCATCCAGTCAAATAAAATCAAGGTTGTAAGAAGGAAACTCTGATACCAGGCTCTGTGCCCCAGGCTTCAGATAACCATTTCTTGTTTGGGAAACCAAACCACCTGTGCCTTTGAGGGGAATTAGACGATGTAATCTCCTCCTGGGCTGCAACCTTGGCTGTAATTCCTTTATTGTTCTTGAGACACTTTGCAGTTCTCAATATCCAAATGTCATGTAGTTTATTGTGACTTGTTTGCTCAAGGCTGGGCAAATAAAAGAACAAAGGCGGCTCTATCACCCCAGCCTTTGCTATCACCTGCTCTCACCCTGAGCTCAGCCTTCAGCACCCCATTCCCTTCCAGCCTGTGGGCAAGGTTGCTTGAGATGTGGAGCTACCAAGATTGGACAGGAGACAAGGTACTTTCTGAAAGGACTCCCAATAGCGTAGCTTCAATTCCACCAGGAACCGGGAAAATGATGACACCCTGGCAGTAACAGCAGGTAAATGACTTACCCATTACAATGGATGGAACTGATAATACCAAGAACCAGACGTGGTGGGGTCAGAGGTCTCACCAAGAGACGGCTAAGGGGGGTTAGTCCCTGCACCATCTCCAGCAGCACCCCTGCAAAGCCTCTCTGAATTAATATCTAATCTACCTGTGAGTGCAGTGTGCTGGCTGCACCACCCATCTGAGTACAGCCCCTGAGCTCCTCCTCCAGAGACATTCTGGAGTCCCCACTGTCCACTTATGCCTGGTTTACACCTGGAGGGAAACAACGCTCACAGGTGTGACTCGCTGCCAACACGTGTGGGACTCTGCAGGAAGCTAGAGGAGGTCAAACCAGAAAATGCTGGATCCAAAATGTACCTCCTCTCGGTATATCAAATGCGGTTAGCACGTGCAAGCACCCTGCCCCTCCCCTCCTAACCAGTTAGCACCCCAAGCTGCCGTTTTCTCATCTGCAATAGTGAGGAAATACCAGTGACAAGCAGTCCTTCAGTTTCGAACCCCAAACCTTGGGTTGTGGTGAGATGTAGCTGAGAGGCCAGCACAACTCCTGACTGAAGGGGACTCCCTCTCCCGTCAAAAACCCGGCCAGGGTGGTCAGCATTCCACAGAGGAATCTCTCTGCCTGGATGGCCCTCCTGCTTCCTCTCCACCTTCGCAGGTGTTGCCCACCCTTCAGGCTCCAGCTCCTGGCTGCCTCTTCCGGGAAGTCTGCCCCATCACCCCAGCTCTCCCACACCAGCCCCCTCTCAATACCCTTCCCCTGTTTTCAGGAAGGCTCACACAGCGTCAAGTTTAATAACACCCTGTCCAATCTCGCAGTCTCATTACTCTGCGTGTGTTCATTATCTCCCCAGAGGGTGAGCTCGTTGGCTGGAAACTATGCCTTCTCTTTTAACCCCCTAAGTGTACTGCACAGGGCTAGACAAACAGCAGGTACCCAATAAAGACTAGCTGATATAAATCCCAAGGATTTAACAAGGGTCCAATCCCAGCTTCCTCCTCTTTTAAAAGACATGACCATAGCTGTAACCAATACCTGGAAGGCATCGCATATTTGAAAGATATGCCACCTTCATTATCTCGCTTCATCCGCAACCCAGGGAGGTGGGTGGAATTAATCCCACAAGGCAGATGTGGAAACTGACAGCCAGTGAGAGTGGGTGATTTGCCTGAGAGCACAGCAGTAAGTGGCAAAGTCACAATTTGAACCTAGGTCTTATGACCCCCCCAAGCCCATTCTTTTTTTTTCCATCATATGGGGCTGTGAGCCTTCAAGACCAAAAGAGGGTTCAAGGCATGACCGGCAGTTCTGCTAGAGAGAAAACGGCAACCGTCGTTACAGGCGCGCCAGAGAAGACAAGTTTCCACCAGACCTCGAAGAAGTGATGGAATCTGGATAAAAAGAGAGTCAGAGGAGAAGCGGCCGGAGCAAAGGCATAGAGGGAGCAGCAGAGGCAGATGGCGGATGCCACCCCGACAGTGTGGCCAGAGCTGGGCTCGTGGAGGAGCTGTAACAAAAAGGCAAAGCTGGCGGGGAGTTAAAGCAGAGGCAAACTTTAAGAGGGTCTCAGATCCCAAGTAGAAGATTGTGAGGATGGTGTGAGCAAAGAGGAGAAGGAGGGTGGGGGGCACTGGTGAGCGACCCCTTTGCAGGACTCGGGAGGGACCGGACGGGGAGGGGAGCAAGTAAGAATAAGACAAAGTCATTCCAAGCTCCCAAGCCAGAGACATTGCTAAAATGTAGGTGTCATTAACCGACACGGGGGTGGCAAAAATCGCCACTGATTTTGACTGGGAAGGAAACAGGCAGTATCACACAATGTCAAATTTAATAATATCCTGTCACCGGGCACTATCTCATTATTCCACACATGTTCATTATCTCCCCAGATTGTGCACTAGCTGACTTCTAGAAACTGTACCTTCTCTTTTAGCCTCTACAGCTCCTTGTGCGGGGCTGAGCAGATAGCAGGGACCTAAGGCACACCAGTGTGTGTAAACTTCCAGACCATAAAACAGACCAAAACCCCAAGGTCAGCGAAGGGCATTACAGAGAGATAGACGGCAACTCAATGTTTTCTTAAAAGCGCTTTGCAGTAGCAGCCAGAGGCATCCAACATAGCCCAGTAATGAAATGCTGCCCCTTGAGGTAGAGAGCTCCCCATCACTTGAGGTATCCAAGCAGAAACTAGACAATCGTCAGAGGCTCCATGAAAGGAATTCCTGCATGGGAAGGGAGACCAGACAGAACAGCTCCTACAGCCCCCTTCATCTCTCAGACGCTATGGTTCAAAAATGCTGTGAATTTGATCTCCGGTTTCCTTGGCATGTCCCATTCAGAAATAGCCAGACTGATTTAAAAAAAGAAATCTCCAAGCCTCTTTCTATTTCTTTCAAACCCTTTAAATGTCAAGTTCCAGACCACTGCTCTGCCTTGCTGGGTAGTTGGATACCAAACCCATGAGTGCTGGGTTTAGAATAGCACGGCTGGCGTGGCCAGAGGAGGGGGTCTGACTTCATGCATTCCTAATGCACGTCTATTTTTAAGCCATGAGACATGTCGCCTTCCTTCGCTGTTCACATCAATATCACACAGGGACGCTGACACAGGGCCATCTGTCCCCGCAGACACATTTTTGGGGGAGAGGAGGCAGAGGGAACCAGAGGGAGATAGATATGCATTTTTGTTCAAGTCTGAAAATTGATTCAGGATACGATAGCTCCCAAACTCAAGCTGGCCAGAGATGCCATTTGCCAATACCTCTTGGGAATAGAGTGTCTTATTTTTTCACCGCCTTCTGAAGTTTAGCACAGTCGGTCAGTCCACCCACCCACTCATTCATTCATTCATTCACTCATTCATTCATTCATTTGTCTGAGGCGGGCCAGGTCTGGGCCACCCATCCTCTCACCATGCTTGACTCTTCTGGGAGCCCGTGATGCAAGAGGGCATGGAGAAGAGAAGGGAGCATGACCGAGAGGGTGAAGAGATGAAGCAAGTCTTTTCTGAGCACCTCCAGTACATCGAGGCTGTGCCCAAACTGAAGTCTGACCAGGTGGAGTTTTCCCCCGAAATAAGGGTTCCCGAGCTGAGACAGAAGATGAGTCCAGACTTGGGAGCCAAAGAAGGAGGGACTTCTCGTGTTCTTCCCAAGAAGAAACTAAAAGTTGTCACAAGGGAAATGGGGGCTCTAGGTCAGTGTGGCTATGGACCCCAGAACTGGCCTGAGCCTGCTGTTCTGGGAGGGCCCCACACTCTGCGGAAGAAGGTCTAGGAATGAATTTAAAGAGACACAGTGGGCGCCCACCCATTTGGGGCTTGTTACGGACTTCGATTCTTAAAGCCTTTGAGGGCCCATCACGCTTTCCCATCTCCCTTCTCTGATAACGCATCCACTTTTCCCTTGACACGCTGCTCCCCCATCCCTGGGGGTCCTGCTGGACCAGTCAATCATACGAGTCCACCTTCCCTTGGTAATTGTGCAGTGTCAGGCCCAGCCAATCAGAATAGTCCTCCACAAGGCATCAAACGCAATTAATTCAGGGAGGCACAAATGCTCCGGGTGTGATCAATTAGACGCTGTCCTGGGATGCTTCTGCCAGAGCTAACGAGGAAGACGAACTCTCTCAACTGCTGTTGCTAAATTGAGAGAATATGAGGCTGAAACCACTTGTTGCCCTCTTGCCTCCTCCATGAAAAGGACCTGTTTTTAGAATAGAACCAATCAGAGAGCACACAGGCCAAGAAGGAGAAGAAAATCTTGATGATTTCAACTGACCCCTGGGTCCACCCTGCAGAGGCCAACCCCAAATATGGCCATTTATGAGAGCCAATACATTCTTTTTCCCCTCTTCCTCAAGTGAATTCAATTTGAACTTGCAGCCAACCATTTCCTCACTGATTTGCACTGACAACTTCCTCGGCCAGGTGGGGCATTAAAGAACAGGACCGCAGGATGTCTTGTGCTCGCCCTCTGAGAATCCCCGAACCCTGATCTGGCAGGTGTCCTGGGGTAGGATGCAGCACCAGGGTCCCCGGTCCAGCACCAGTACTCCAGTGAGGCAGCTGCAGTTCGCGGAACATCTTCTTAGACCCCGCCCCAGACTTCCGCTGTCCCTGACTTGGAGAGAGTCTCGGTGGCACTGCAGTTTCTAGATGCAAGGAGCATCTTCTGGTCTCAGGAAGCTGTCCCTTTGTTCCAGCTCTGGGAATGGACTGGACTGGCCCCTTGCAAGGTTGGGGAATGCCTGGACACTTGGGAGAAGGGGGCCTGAGAAACAGGGCTCCTGGGGCATCTGAGCGTATGGGGCCAAAACCTTCCTCTTTCAGCCATTACTGGAAAGAGCATTATTCATCCTCTGACTCTGAAGTTAGTCACCCCGCCAGGTCCACAGGACTGCAGGGAAGAGACCAGCCTCCAGGCTGCGAGTTGGGCCGCTTTCACTCCAACACACGGCCAATTTAGGAGTGGGGAGGTGACTAAAAGCCACAAGACACACAAAGATGAAGACAAGATGGTCTTGCCCTAGAGGAGCCCACGACCCTTGGTTAGGAGACTCTCTCCCGAACAGAAAGCTATAATTCAGTACGGACTGAGGTGCATTTTTTCATTCAAAAAAATTTTTGTGGTAAAATATACATAAACATGAAATTTACTATTTTAACCATTTTTAAGTGTATGATTCATTGGCACTAAGTACATTCAGAATGTTGTATAACCATCACTATTATGTATTTCCAGAAGTCTTTTATCATCCCGTATTGAAACCCTGTACCCCTTAAGCAATAATTCCTGTTTCCCACCCCAGGCCCTAGTAACCACTACTGTGCTTTCTCTCTGTGTGTATTTGACTGCCCCCGGGTACCTTGCATAAGTGGAATCATACAATATTCATCCTTTTAAGCCTGGCTCATTTCACTTAGCATAATGTTTTCAAGGTTCATCCACGTTGTAGCATGTGTCAGAATTTCCTTCCTTTTAAAGACTGAATCGATTCCATTGTGTGGGTATACTATATTTTGTTTATCCGTTCATCCATTTATGGACACTTGAGTTTTTTCTACCTTTTGGCTACTGTGAAAAATGCTGCAATGAACATGGGTGTACCAGGACCTGTATGAGTGTCTCCTTTCAGTTTGGGGGGGATTTATACCTAGAAGTGGAATTTCTAGATCATATGGTAACTCTGTGGTTAACTTTTTGAGGCAGGGCCGAGGCGTATTTGAGGTACATGGATGGCAGATGGGTGGAGGACACGAGGGGAAGAAATGGGGAGCGAAAGCTTTGGGTTCAGAGAGACCTCAGAGTCCCCACGTGGCCTCTCACTGTGGCTTTGGACCTATGACTAACCTTCTGTGTCTCTTTGTTCATTTATAAAGTGGAGGCAATATCTCCACCTCACAGGTGTGTGGTGAGGCTAAGGTAGAGGAAAGTCATTGCCAATCACAGATGGCCGCAAATCCCTCTTAGGGGAAAATTGGCCTTTGTTGAGATGATACTTAGCAAGTGCTTCTGAGAGAAGCAGGAATGTCACATATGGTTTGTAGGTTATTCGCTGGACAAGGGCACCTGTCCAAAGGGGAAAAGAGGGGCTGAGATATAGCCTGCTCTATACTCACCAAGCCAGGGACCCAGCATAGGGCTGTGCCCACCCCTGATCTATTCCCACACAGCAGTGAAAGTGGGCCTCTCCATTCAAATCTGAGCACCCTCTTCCCACAAGGTTCTGTGGCTCCCCACTGTCCTAGGGATAAAGTCCAAACTACACTACAAGGCAGCAGATACAACCCTTACCTGCCTCCATGGCCCCATTCTAGCTATCTACTCCTTGAACCCTAACTCCAGCCCTCCTGAATTTTGTTCCACTATTTCAGTGTGAAATTCTCCCTCTCTCTCCACTCAGATGGGGAAATTAAAACTCTGTCAAGGTAAACATCGTGCTCAAGGTCACACTGCTGGCAGCTAGGTCAGAACCCAAACCCAATAAACCCAGAATCTATGGTCTTTGGCTACAGGGTTGGAGATGGCACTAGACCAGAGTGCAGAAAGCACTAGGGGTCAGAAGACTTGGGCAGATATGGCCCACACTAGCTGGGTGACCTTGGGTAATCACTCTTCAATGACTCTGGGCCCTACCACATGCTTGCTCTGTTATCACAAAGTACTATTCAACCTGAGATCATTAGGGGATATTGCAATGAGCGTATATTATTGCTGTTATGTGTGAGTTGGCTGTTCTGGTCCCTCTGTCCTCAATGGGAACTCTGTTGTGTCTTCTGAATAAACTTTGTAAAACGAAGCACAATTGGAAATGGAAAAATCCCTGGCTGGAGCAGCTCAATTTCCAATGGCCTGGGACATCCAAATGGCCCCAGTATCTGGGGATTGTTAAAGCATTCTAAATGAAACAGGCATCCAACTCCAGCAGTTCATTTCCTTAACAAAGACTGGAGAGGGCAGAGAAATGACACCGCAGAAATCTATGTTACAGACCAAGATTGGAAAAATAAGGGAAAAGGAATTTCTGTCCCTTCAGTCTGCAAATTGAAGCTTTTCAACAGCCTGGCCAAATGTAATTGCACTGTGTCCACATATCATGCAGCCAGGTCACGTTAGCTGAGCTGCCCTCCAGAGGGGTCAGCTCGCTGCAAGAGTCCCCAGGCTCTTGTTAGCCCAACCAGGGTTTAGAGTGCTTTGACCCACAATAGATAGTCCTCTGGGACAATCCTTTGGAATTTCTCTGGAAATGCTGGCCTCTGGCACAGACAATCTTCTCCCAGTAGCATTCACAGAATCTGATACTATTCTAGGGCCTTATGCCTAGGGGATTCCATTCACCTACTCCCTATCAGTCAGATGGAAAAGGACTGGAAAAATAAGAACAACTCCATTATATTCTTTAAAACATATTGATTCTCTAAACTATGCACATGATCTAAACTTGTACTGGAACACCCAATGAGCTTGCAACTCCCTCCTGGGTTTTGTTAGTTAGTATTAGTCAGCTACTGTTGCATAACAAATTGCCCCAAAATTTAAAGGCTTAAAACAATAATAAAATCCATAATCTCAGTTCCTGTAGGTTAGGGCAGTTTCGTGCAGTTTTGCTGGATGCTTCTGGCTTACATGAGTTTGTAGTCAAGACGTCAGTTGGGGCTCAGTCAACTGAAGGCTTGACTGAGGCTGAAGGACCCAGCTCCAAGGTGGTTCACTCACACGGAGAGCAAGCCAGTACTGGTTGTTGACAGGATGGCTTCTCTCCACATGCATCCGGAGCCCCAGGGCTGCTTGAGTGTCTTTACAACGTGGCAACTGCTGGCCCCAGAGTGATCCAAGAGTGAGCATGTCTGTAATCTCATTTATGACCTCACCTTGGAAATCACATTCCAGCCTTTCTGCAGTACCCTGCAGATTACACAGGCCAGCCCTGTTTAAAATGGGAGGGCGTGAATTTCAGGAGGCAAGAAACACTGGGCCTTCTTGGAGGCCGACAATGACACAGACCCATGTCCCACAGAAATGCTCACCAGGATCATAAGTTGATATGTGCAAGGATGTTTACTGCAACGTTATGCAGGGTGGCCGGGAGTGGAAGTGCTCCAGGCAGAGAAGGGGATGTGGGGGACATGTACAATGGACACTGTGCATCAGGTCAAAGAAAGGGATTAAATGAACACATGGCAACATGGATGCATCTTTAAAACATGGTACTTTGTGAAGAAAGTAAACTATAGAGTGAGTTCTATAGCACCATCCCATTACATCAGTTAAAACAACAAAACATTTTGCAGGAACACGTCCAAACTACAAGATACATGTTAAACCCATTAGAATAGCTGCCTGGGCACAGGTGGAAAGGGGAATGGAGATTTTTTTTTTTTTTCCTGGCCGCACCGCACAGCATGTGGGATCTTACTTCCCCGACCAGGGATCAAACTTGTGCCCCCTGCCATAGAAATGCAGAGTCTTAACCACTGGACCACCAGGGAAGTCCCAGGAATGGAGATTATTGGGAATAAATAACAAATGTAAACAAATACATAGGGCCTTATGGGGACCAGTAAGAGGAGTGTGCCATGACCTAAGAAATAAATTAACTCAATCTTCTGCCCCTGAGACTCAAAGATACCCTTGCACAAGGAAACAGACCTCTTTCCCTACAGCTGGGTCACCTGGAGTGACACCACCTACCACAGAGCTCCCTTCAGAGTAGCTGTTGTTGTTGGTGGTGGTTTGTCGGTTTTCTTTTGCATCCAAACCCTTGTCTCCAACCCACTTTTTCTTTAGAATTCCAGACTCCATGCCCACCTGGGTGTTGCACAAACTGAATTCATTTCCCATCCTGCAAATCAGTTCTCCTGTAGTTTCTCTCTCAGGCAGGACCCCACCATCCACCTAGCCACGCCATCAGAAACTGTGCTCTCCTCCACCCTCCTGCTCTCTCACTCAGCCCCACATCTGGTGGGGATGCCCTGCAGATAGCAGTTCAAACTGTCATCATCCCTTGCTTAACAGATAGAACCTTCCTGTCTGCAACATGGAAATATGAGTGATACTTGCCCTTCTATCAGCTCAGACACTTTGAGTTGCAAGTAACATACAAATAAACAGCTCAGACTGGTTCCAGCAAAAAACAAGCAAACATGTCACCAGGCCCTTGTTTTCTATCTTCAGTCCCAGCTCTGCTCTCCGCCTTGGGGAGACATCACCTACCCACGGCTCTCAGAGAGGCTCTCCTCTCGTGGTCACAAGCTAGAGGCAGAAATTCCTGGTCTTACATCCTCTCAGCTTCTCATCCTCGATGGAGTAGTCAGATCCTGTTCCCCAGCATCACTGGTTCTCCTTGGGTCACGTTACCATCCCTGAACCAACCACCATGGCCGGGGAAATGCTCTGATTGGCTAGGCCTGAGTCACATGTCACATCTCTGCACTGGGGTAGAGTCACCTACAGAAGCACAAGGAATGAGAATTGAGGGGAATGGGTACCCCATGGGAATCAGGACATGGTGAGCAGCTAAAGGGCAAATGGAAACTGGGTGGCTCCACAGTTGATGACCTCCGGGACCTCATGGAGTGTCATGAGGATGCCATGCGATTATGTACCTGGCACATAGAACATGCTCAGTAAACGTGGCTCTCGCCAGCACCTGCCTCAGTATCAGCGTTATTGACTTTGGGTAATCTTTGAGCATACTAATATTTTTAAAAGCTAGAAATTCCAAAACTTGGCAGTGCAAGTATACAGACCTTAAAATCCTTAAGACTTCTTAGCAACTTTAAATAATGCCCAATGACTTTATTTTGCTCCCATAAATTAAAAAGCTTTGACGTGTCCCAACTTTCTAATCGAGTACACGCAGTATGGCAGAGAGCATCTGTTTTCCATTTGAAACATTGTAGTAAAGTGAATCACAGTCTCGGGGAGAAGAAATATTCCCATTTATCAGAATTCCTGCAGCTCTCCTGGTTGGTTCCACAAACACAAGTCAGGCCCAGGATCTTGTTTTATTCTTCGAGTCTTTTCTATGGTGAAGTCTTCCCACTTCACCTAAAACGTGTGCTCCTAGAATCTGAGAGCTCATCTACACTTCCCCAAGCCCCCTAAAACAGTCTCCCTGGGTAAATATTCTGAGTTGGTTGGCTGGCAGTCTGGCTGGCTGGCCCACTGTCTGGCCATCCGGCTGACTGACAGTGCAGCCTGGATCCCGGTAACTGGCAGAATTCCCATCTGTCTGCACAGCCCACATACCCCCAGCTCCGCTGCCAACCAGGGCTTAGGCCCTGGCCATAAGAGACTCCATTTGTACCATTAACGGCAACTTCAGCGACAGCTGCCGGCAGCAGGTGCAAAGCCAAACAGAGCCCAGCTCTGGAGAGAAATCTTTTGCTCGTCAAGCCAGCTGTAGAGACAGTGAAGAGAGGTGGGAGGGGGAATGGATCTTTCTGAAAGCCAGCTCAGAGCAGGGAAAGTTTGGTCTGGGCCTTTTTCGTCATCAAGTCAATCAGTCGGATGGGCCAGCTGGATGGCCACCCGGCCACACCAGAGCCGAAGGCCCCTCATCATGGGCACTGGGATCGTCCCACCTGCTCCTCTCATTTCCAAGGAGTCCTTGTCCCACCTCCAAATCCAGATTTGCCCTCCTTCTAGAGAGAGGAGGGGACACATGGAAGAGCAGCAAAGGGACCGCTATTTAGAGCCTCCAGCCATGGGCTAGCAGAACCCCCATCACCTGGAGACCTGAGAAATGCAGACTCTCAGTCTCCACCCCCAGACCTCCTGAGTCAGAATCTGCAGTTTAACAATTTCCCCAGTGGACGTGTGCATATCCAAGTCTGAGAAGCAACGGTTTGGAGACTCAGGCATTCACTTAATCCTTAGAAATTTTTACGGAGCGTCCACTCTGCGTCTGGCAGTGTTGTAGTTTCCGCAGGTACCTCGGTGACAAGAGAGAAAATACCTCAGCTCTTGCAGAGCTTACTTTCTAGTGGAGAGAAGCACAATCAATGAGATAAATACATAAAATAGGTAGTGTGCTAGTGGGTGGTAACTTCTAAGAGGAAAAATTAAGTGGGAAAGAGGAACAGAGGATGCAAGTTGGGGAGGGAGCAGTCGTAAAGAGGATGCCTCGCTGAGACGTGGTGATGGAGGAAGGACCTGGGAGGAAGTGAGCCCAAGGGGAGGGGCGGGGGAGGGCACCCAACAGTTGCAGGGAGGGAATTCCTGGGAGTAGGACTTCCAATTTGAAAACCAAGACAGTCCTGGGTAAACAGGGACAGCTGGTCACCCTGGAAGGAAGGCGAGGGTGGTAGAGGCACTCAGAAGAGGGGGCACCGTCCTGGAGCCTCACCGCTCACAGTGTGGTCCTCAGCCCAGTGGCATCACATCCACAGGGAATGGGAGTAGCTTCTTGTTAGAAATGCAGAATCTCAGGCCCTGCCCCAGACCTCCTGAATCAGAATCTGCATGTCATAAGATCTCCCAGGGGATTCAGACTACATATATGCTCCTTCTAGACTTTTATAAGGACTGTGGCATTTCCTTTGAGCTGGGAAACCATCACAGATGACATGATTTAGCATTTAACAGGCTGCTGAGTTGAAAATAAATTGAGAGGGGAGGGAGACCAATTAGGAGGGGTCTGATGCAATCCAGGTGAGCAAAGATGGCGGCTGCTGGTCCCGGGCTGGTCATGATAGAGCTCGTGAAAGCGGTCGGATTCTAAATGTATTTTTTTTTTTTTTTCCCTGTTGTGGCCTCTCTCATTGCGGAGCACAGGCTCCGGACACGCAGGCTCAGCGGCCATGGCTCACGGGCCCAGCCACTCCGCGGCATGTGGGATCTTCCCGGACCGGGGCACAAGCCCGTGTCCCCTGCATCGGCAGGCGGACTCTCTACCACTGCGCCACCAGGGAAGCCCTCGCAATGTATTTTTAAAGGTGAGTGCAGGTTTGGGGTGTGGAAACCAAGTCTCTGAGGAGGTAAGCACATGAGCTACTTTTTCACAACACGCTTTCTCTTAGGTTCACCTCCCTTGTGTTTCTTGTAGTAATTTCCTTCCTTCCACCAACATTTGGGGGGAGGGGGCTGGTTTCTGGAAGTCCCTGTGCTGGAGGAATGAGGCCGGATCCATGCAATGTGCTCTCTGATGAAGAAAACTCCAGGGGCTCTGGGAGTCCAAGCAATGAACCACTCAGTCTGGGTGAGGGTGGGGTTTGGGGAAAGGTTCCCCCAAAGGACTTGTTCTCACAGCAAAGCTAAATCTCAAGGAACCTGAGGTGAAGGATGTTGCAGATGCAGGAAGCAGCCCCTGTGAGTCCCCGAGGGCAGGAGAGGGGAACATTCCCGGATGTGGGATCCAATACCCCAGGGCTCCCCGTCGCCCGTAAGCACAAGTCCAATCTCTGTAGCTTGAAGTCCAATGCCATCCTCAATCAAGCCCAAATATATTTTCAATTTTATTTCCCAGCTCTCCCCTCCAAATCTCACTCTCCTCTGCGACCCCACCTGGGCACCTCCGGTCCGGGCTCCCCGGCAGTAACAGCCCTCAATCTGGGCAAGAGGGCCGCTGCTCTGGACCCGGCTCTTCTGGTGGCCCCTCTTCTGGCCACACCCCTCTCCTTGGAATGAGCAGTCTATGGGGCCACAAGGATGTGCCCACCTGGAGCCCACATACCCTTCTCAGTGCTGCTATTGAACCAGGTCCTTGGGCTCGTTAATCAATAGAAATTGATAAGAGGACATACGAGAAATTCAGGCAAGGTTTTGTTGGGACTTGTGCTGCAGCAGGGGGAGGGGGGAACGAAAACAGGTAACAGGTGCCCTTGCTCACTCTCTGCCCTCTAAGGAGGGCGGCCTGCTTTTTCTTTTTTGTGTGTGGTACGCACACCTCTCACTGTTGTGGCCTCTCCCGTTGCGGAGCACAGGCTCCGGACGTGCAGGCTCAGCGGCCGTGGCTCACGGGCCCAGCCGCTCCGCGGCATGTGGGATCCTCCCGGACTGGGACATGAACCCGTGTCCCCTGCATCGGCAGGCGGACTCTCAACCACTGCGCCACCAGGGAAGCCCCTGGCCTGCTTTCTTAAATGGGGTGAGGGTGGGGCAAATCGGTGGGTCTGAGCCAGGCGGAGGGCGGCTTAGAGCGTCTGCCCACCCACTTGGTGGTGCTGTGTGCAGGGATCATGCAAAGTACCCTGCTTTTGCTCCCAGTACCTCAGAAGTGGCAGTTGGCTTGTGGCCTTTTTGTATCTTACTGTTTATAATTGTCCCGACTGCACGTGCATGCAGTTATTTTTAGTTCCTCATGGTTTTTTCGTGTTCTGTTGCTTGAGGAGACGTTTGTCTAGGTGCAACCGCTCCCGGTAAAGGGTCTCGGGTCCCAGCCTGTCTCAGTGCCACACTCCAGCATCCGGAGCCACAGCACTCACTGCTCAGATGGCCCCAGCCCCCTTGCACGGCCTGCACAGGCCTCTTTCCAGGCCAATCCCCCTGAAGGTGAAGCGTCAGCATGTATGCCCAGGCCAGCTATTTCCAACGATTCAGACATCGGACGTGTGTGCTGAGGTGTTTCCTCAGTGTGGGAGGGAGTCAGGGGTGGAAAGAGGAGGGAAAGGCTATAGGCTCGTGCTGTTCCATCTCATTCTGGTGCAAAATTCCGAGGATGCTGAAAATTCTGAATAGGAACCTGCCTTCAGGTCATTATGAAGGTACTTGCATCTAGATGAGCAGAGAAGCCTATTTTATTGAACAGATTGCTAGTGTGAGTTATGACTCTTTAATATTTAGACGTATGGTCTGTGGACTCCATTTGGGCTCTTGCCTTGGGCCCACAAAGGTTCTGGCCAGGCCTGTGGCATAGCTTCGACCCCGCATTCCCCTTGTAATTCTCCTCACCTCTTCCTCTTCTTCTATCTGAAGCTAAAATGCACTCAGTGCCCATGTGGAGATCATCTGTCATTTTTGCATCTCCTTTCACCTGGTACCTGAAACTTTCTTTTCTGGAAGAAACCCATTCCCTTTGGTTTAGATGGGACTGAGCAACTAGGGGCTATCAGAAAAGACAGTCTCCTTATGATGGAGAGACAAGCCAGCTCAGAGAGAAGAAAACATAAACCGGGATGGAACAGGAGGAAGACAGAGCTCAAGGAACCCTCTGTCACCTCCTGGATCCATCCATACCTGATCCCAGCCCTCCCTTGGCCTTTACAATTACCTCCAGTGAATGCCCTCTTTTTGATTAATCTGTTTGGAGCTGGATTTCCGTTACTGGAAACTGAAACAGCCTTACTAATCATTCTAATTCATAGAATCATAGGTGTCAGAGCCTGAAGGGGCCTTAGAAACCATCTGACCAACCTCCACTCTTCAACACATGACGAATCTGGGACTCAGAAAGGTGAAATGGTTTGTCCCAAGTCACACAATAAATCCAGGCCAGAATTGAGACAGGAATATAGACCTTGCTCCTAAGTTGTGACCCTATGTTTCCCCTCCATGTCCCCTTCCTCAAACCTGCCCAGACCAGAGCTGCACCCCTCCTTCCCCTCAGCTTGAGACTGTTCCCAGCATCTCTGGGTCTTGTCCTGCATTTGTATTATCACTTCATTGGTCCCAGTGGGTGTTGTATCCAAATTCAAACAGCAAACCCCTTGAGGGAGGAATGCCAGCCTTCCCTCATTCTGAAGCCCCCCACTGGGCCGATGGGAGCACCACTCCCGACACAGAATAGGCACTGAATGAGCCCTTGCTAATTTACCAAAGGCCTTGATGCTCGATTGGCTAAATCCAGCCTCCTTTTCCACCCAAGGCTCCATCTCTGAGTTAATGTTTCTCACAGGCAAGACCTTTTCAATTCAACAAGCTATTTCCCAGGCCATTAGAAGGAAGTACAATCAGAGGTAGGAATGCTGTGTGGCTTTTTTTCTCCATTTCTTTTTGTTTTCAATTTTCTGCCTGTGGAGTTTTGTTTTTTGGGTTTTTTTTTTTCTCTCTCTCTCTCCCTTCTTTTTTAACAGCCCAACTTGCTAAATTGCACATCGCCAGCAACTCCTGTGAGTTTAGTTCTTAAGTGTTACATTTCTGTAACAGATACTCCAAAAGCAGCACTTATCTTCAGGAGGGGGCTGGTGAGGCCCGCTAAAATTATATTTCCATTTCTGTTCCTATGTTTTTAAGCTGTTATTTTAGCATTTCTGACTAGTTCACAGTTGACACCTACTGATGGAAAATTAGATGAAACTTGGCCAAGAAGGAGCCTTCCCTCTCCTCCCCAGGCTGAGAACTAGTTCCTTTTTATAATGAGTCGCAGCTGTGGAGAGGCCGAAAGACTCCTAGATTTGGAAATGCAAGATCTTGCTGGACTGTCCCAGCTCCGCTGCTAACTAATTCTTGGACCTGGGGTAAATCACCTAAGCCCTCTGAACCTCGTTTTTCTTCTCTGTCAAATGGGAATCATACCCACAGAACCTGGGGTTATTGTGAGGTTTTCTATTATGTAAAAATATCTGGCCAGACACTGACAACATGAATCCTATACCATGAAAATTCTTGGCACATAGTAGGTGTTCAATGAATGTTAGTTAGTTGTAGGTCTTAGTCTTTTTTTCTTAGCCGTTTGATATCCTTTGGATTGGTTTATACTCTGAACTTAAGTGATTAAATATGGGAATTATGGGATTCCTCTCCTCTCAGTTAAATTAGCAGACTATGCCCCATATACAGGGACACTCAGGCCACGGGGTCAGTCTCAGTTAAAACCCTTCAGCCACGTGCTATTGTTCTGGAGGTCAAGCCCAGACTCTGTAACACTACGTACAGCAGAGGCAGCTCTCACCTCCCTCCTCCTCTCCTGACACAGCCCCACCTGGAATCTTTGGTCATACCTTTTCATCTGCCCAGTAGGCCCTTTCCCTGGCTAACTCCCCTTCAAACTACGAAACAGTTTCATTGCATCCTGTCTTTGGGCTCCCACCTTCCCCCTTAGGACCAGCATCAATGGTCTTGCCCATCTCCCGCTAGACTGTGAGCCTCTCTGGCATGGGTTGTGCCCTGTTCATCTTTTATCTTTGGTACCAGCAAAATGCTTGGCATACAGTAGGAGCTCAGAAAATATTTCTTAAAGTATAAGAGGATTAGTATGTGAAGAATAAATGAGGAAGTTTCCATACGTAAAGTCGGAAATTCTCTTTCAATTAATGTATCAATTCAACCCATATTCTAATGGGGTTTTTATGAAACTTGAACGACTAATTCTAAAGTCTGCCTAAAGAGTAAATTCAAGAAGAAGAAATAAATAATAAGAAAAAGTAAAATAAGCTTGAAAACCTGCTCTGCGAAACATCAACATATATCATTGAGGCTTTACCATTTAAAACAGTTGATTTTGGTAGAAGAATAGGCAAGTGGATGTATGGACGGCACTCAAGAGTCCAGATATATACCTGGGTATATATGAGAATTGGGGAAGTGATAAGCATGGCATTTTATATCAGCAGGGAAAGATGGACCATTTTAAAGAACAGAAGGGCGATAATGAGCTGTCCATATGGAAAAAAGCAAAGGTATCAGCCAGGGTAGTCTATGCTGTGCTGCGGTGATAAACTGCCCCAAATCTCAGTGACTTAACACACTGAAGGCTGATTTCTGGCTCGGGGCACATGTCTGTTTGCAGGTTGGTAGGGTGGCTCTGCTCATTAAAATCACATAGGGACCAGCTGACGGGGCAGCCACCATCTCAAATGTTGCCATGGAGGGTGTAGGCATGGACTGGAAGGTCTTGCATTAGCAATTAAATGCTTGGTCCTGAGGTGACCCCATCAATTCTGCTCACAACTCGAGCTAGAGCTAGTCACACTGCCCCACCCGACCACAAGGAGTGCAGGAAGTGAAATCCTACCATATGCTGTGAAGTGAAGAGAACCAAAAGGGCGCTGTGGTGAAGAGCACAACGACTACACGCTACCTTCCCCGGTTCATGCCCCACCACCCCCTGCAAAAAAGTATTTTTAATTTTTTTAAAGCAGAAGAAAATATAGGGTAAATTTTTTTTTTTATAATTTGGAGAGGAAGATGGCTTCCTATTCAAGGTATTAAATCCAGAAGCCATAAAAGAATTACAGATTTAATTGCATAAAATTGTAAACTTTTTGCATGGCAAAATAATCTATAAATGAAGATAAGGGTCAAGTAACAGATCAGGGAAAATATTTGTACCATGATGCATAACTGACAAAGGGTAAATATCCATCATATACAAAGAGTTCTTGAGAATCAATAAGAAGAATCAACATGTAGAATAATGGGCACAGGATAGATAGCCTTGTTTAGAGGATTTGGGAAAATAGACGTGTTCATATACTTGTTAGAAGTAAAGTGATTTTTCTTTTTTGAGAGTAATTTGAAAGTACCTATCAACATGTTAAATGCACGTACATTTAATGCAGCAATTCCTCGAAGTCCTCATACAAAATACTATCTGTAAACGTGTAATGCACAATGTTATCAAACAAATTATTATTTACAAATGTATTTGTACCCTGTTGGTCATTACAGAATTACTGGTAATGGCAAAAAAAGTATTACTTTTAAAAGGACAAAAAGACTAATATATTGCTTTTAAACAAACGTGGTACCTGCATGCCTTGGAATATTATGCCATCATTAAAAAGTGTGAGGTAGTGTTATAAGCATGGACATGAAAAGATGTTCATGATACACTTATTGTATGAGGTTTATGGCAATCACTGATCACCGCTCCTGCCCTCCAATTTCTAACATAGTTGTAATTAATCCTAAGAACCAAGTAAGATCAGCTTTCATTGACAATGATATGGGATGAGAGGACTCAATGAAGTGTCCAACCACATCCCATGGACCCAGACCTGACTCTTTACAAATTAGAAATCAATTTTGGGTTTCTTTTTTAAGTCCCTATAATTACAATACTAGTTCTTCTGGAATTTTTAAGCATAGAAAGAAAAGGGTTCCAGAGGCTACTTAACCTTGGTATGAAATGATATAATTAATTAGCCGGCCTAGGGTCACCCACCAGGCAGGTGGCAGACAGGGATTCAAATTCAGATCTGACAATGGGATGCCTCAAGGCGCTTTCCCACTTCAAGGTTCCATGTGTTAAGACCAATCACCAGGAAGCTGCATTCCTGGGGTCAAGCCTTTGGTGTCCTCCCTCCAAACCAATCTCTGACCTTAACGTTGTGATTTGGCCTTCACCACTATGACCTCTGCTCTTGCTCTAAACACAGAAGCCAGAGAGGTGCCTCTTGCTGGTCTGCATGGCCCCTGGGGAGATGGTGCCGCGTTCCTGGAGTTGTCCCTGTTGCACAGGCAGGCCCTTCCCTGTAGTAGTGAGAACACCGTGACCCTGCCCGGGCTCCTCCCCCCCGCCCACTCGCCTCCTCCCTTAGGAAGCATGGAATCATATTTTGCCTTTAACAGCCAAAGTCTCGTCAGAGTTACGTGATGCCATTTCCCACTCCCAGCTACCTCTTTTTTCATTACATTTTGTTCTTCTGTCTGGTGAGCTCCAAGCCCATGGTGCCTGTATTTCATGGCATAGCCATGTGGCCCAGGTAGCTGGGGCTAAAGCCCAGCTCCATAAGACCTGGGAAAGTTCAGTTCTTTTTGCCTCAGTTTCCCTGTCTGTACAATGGCAGTGGTAGTCACAGTATCTCTCTCATGGCTACATCCTCAGGATTAAATGAGATAATGCATTCAATCTGCACCTGCACACAGATTTTATCCATAGAGGTTAAAATCACCATTTTATTGCAAAATGGTTGAACTTGGCAATTTCACGTGGTTCGACCTAATTGGTTTTTTGATGAAAGTCGGCAGGCTGTAAATAAAGGTGATACACTTTCTCTTTTTTTTTGTGATTTTTAATTTATATTGGAGTATAGTTGATTTACAATGTGTTAGTTTCAGGTGTACAGCGAAGTGATTTGGTTATACATAGGCATATATCTATTCTTTTGTAGATTCTTTTCCCATAGAGGTTATTACAGAGTACTGGGCAGAGCTCCCTTGCTATACAGTAGGTCTCTATTTGTTACCTATTTTATATATAGTAGTGTGCATATGTCGATCCCCACCTCCTAATTTATCCCTCCCCCCGCCACCTTTCTCCTTTGGTGACCACAACTCTGTTCTCAAAGTCTGTGAGTCTGTTTCTGTTTTGTAAATAGGTTCATTTGTATCATTTTTAGATTCCACATATGTGATATCATTCTATTTGTCTTTCTCTGTCTGATTTACTTCATTTAGTATGATAATCTCTAGGTCCATCCATGTTGCTGCAAATGGCATTATTTCATTCTTTTTAATGACTGATATTCCCTTATATATATGTACCACATCTTCTTTATCCATTCATCTGTAAATGGACATTTAAGTTGCTTCCATGCCTTGGCTATTGTAAATAGTGCTGCTATGAACATTGGAGTGCATGTCTCTTTTCAAATAGAGTTTTCTCCAGATATATGCCCAAGAATAGGATTGCTGCATCCTGTGGTAACTCTATTTTTAGTTTTGTGTGTGTGTGTGGTACGCGGGCCTCTCACTGCTGTGGCCTCTCCCGTTGCGGAGCACAGGCTCCGGATGCGCAGGCTCAGTGGCCATGGCTCACGGGCCCAGCCACTCCGCGGCATGTGGGATCCTCCCGGTCCGGGGCACGAACCCGTGTCCCCTGCATCGGCAGGCGGACTCTCAACCACTGCGCCACTAGGGAAGCCCTATTTTTAGTTTTTTAAGGACTCTCCATACTGTTCTCCATAGTGGCTCTACCAATTTACATTCCCCGCAACAGCGTAGGAGGGTTCCCTTCTCTCCACACCCTCTCCAGCATTTGTTTGTATACTTTTTTTTTTTAATTTATTTTTGGCTGCATTGGGTTTTGTTGCTGCGCGCGGGCTTTCTCTAGTTGTGGCGAGCGGGGGCTACTCCTCATTGCGGTGTGCGGGCTTCTCACTGCGGTGGCTTCTCTTGTTGCGGAGCACAGGCTCTAGGCGCGCGGGCTTCAACAGTTGTGGCTCGCAGGCTCAGTAGTTGTGGCTCGCGGGCTCTAGAGCACAGGCTCAGTAGCTGTGGCGCACGGGCTTAGTTGCTCCGCGGAATGTGGGATCTTCCCGGACCAGGGCTTGAACCCGTGTCCCCTGCATTGGCAGGCGGATTCTTAACCACTGTGCCACCAGGGAAGCCCTGTTTGTAGACTTTTTAATGATGGCCGTTCTGACTGGTGTGAGGTGATACTTTATTGTAGTTTTGATTTGCATTTCTCTAATAATTAGCGATGTTGAGCATCTTTTCATGTGCTTTTTAGCCATCTGTATGTCTTCTTGGGGAAGTGTCTATTTAGATCTGCCCATTTTCTGATTGGACTGTTTGGTTTTTTGATATCGAACTGCATGAACTGTTTGTATATTTTTTATACAAAATATATTTTTTATATACATATTTTTTATACATCCTTTTAATGTATTGTTGGATTCAATTTGCCAATCAACTCCTTGTTGGTTACACAGTTTGCAAATATTTTCTCCCATTCTGTGGGTCATCTTTTCCTTTTGCTTATGGTTTCCTTTGATGTGCAAAAGCTTTTGAATTTAATTAGGTCCCATTTGTTTATTTTGGTTTTTATTTTCATTACTCTAGGAGGTGTATCCAAAAAGGTATTGCTGTGATTTATATTAAAGAATGTTCTGCCTATGTTTTCCTCTAACAGTTATATAATATCCAGTCTTACATTTAGGTCTTTAACCCATTTTGAGTTTATTTTTGTGTATGGTGTTAGAAACTGTTCTAGTTTCATTCTTTTACATGTAGCCATACAGTTTCCCCAGCACCACTTATTGAAGAGATTGTCTTTTCTCCATTATATATTCTTGCCTCCTTTGTCATAGATTAATTGACCATAGGTGTGTGGGTTTATTTCTGGACTTTCTATCCTGTTTCACTGATCTATATTTCTGTTTTTGTGCCAGTACCACACTGCTTTGATGACTCTAGCTTTGTAGCATAGTCTGAAGTCAGGGAGTCTGATTCCTCCAGCTGTTTTTCTTTCTCTAGATTGTTTTGGCTATTCAGGGTCTTTTGTGTTTCCATACAAATTTTAAGATTTTTTTGTTCTAGATCTGCAAAAAACACCATTGGTAATTTGATAGGGACTGCATTGAATCTGTAGATTTCCTTGGGTAGTATAGTCATTTTGACAATATTGTTCTTCTAATCCAAGAACATGATATATCTCTCCGTTTGTGTTGTCTTTGATTTCTTTCAGCAGAGTCTTATAGTTTTCAGAGTATAGGTCTTTTACCTCCTTAGGTAGGTTTATTCCTCGGTATTTTATTCTTTTTGATGCGATGGTAAATGGGATTGTTTCCTTAATTTCTCTTTCTAATCTTTTGTTTAGTGTATAGAAATGCAAGAGATTTCTGTGTGTTAATTTTGGTTTTCCGGTTTTTTGTTTTTATTTATTTGGTTGCACCAGTTCTTAGCTGTGGCAGGCAGGCTCCTTAGTTGCGGCTCCAGGGCTCCTTAGCTTCAGCTCACTGGCTTCTTAGTTGCAGCATGCAGGCTCCTTAGTTGTGGCAGGTGGGCTCCTGAGTTGTGGCATGCAAACTCTTAGTTGCAGCATGCACGTGGGATCTAGTTCCCTGACCAGGGATCAAACCTGGGCCCCCTGCGTTGGGAGCACAGAGTCTTAACCACTGCGCCACCAGGGAAGTCCCATCTGTGTATTAATTTTGTATCCTGCAACTTTACTGAGTTCATTGTTGAGCTCTAGTAGTTTTCTGGTGGCATCTTTAGGATTTTCTATGTATGGTATCATGTCATCTGCAAACACTGCCAGTTTTACTTCTTCTTTTCCAATCTGTAGTCCTTTTATTTCTTTTTCTTCTCTGATTGCCGTGGCTAGGACTTCCAAAACTATGTTGAATAATAGTGGTGAGAGTGGACATCCTTGTCTTCTTCCTGATCTTAGAGGAAATGCTTTCAGCTTTTCATTGTTGAGTATGATGTTAGCTGTGGACTTGTCATATATGACCTTTATTATGTTGAGGTATGTTCCCTCTGTGCCCACTTTCTGGAGAGATTTTTTGTCATAAATGGGTGTTGAATTTTGTCAAAAGCTTTTTCTGCATCTGTTGAGATGATCATCTTGTTTCTATTCTTTAATTCGTTAATGTAGTATATAACACTGATTGACTTGTGGGTATTGAAAAATTCTTGCACCCCTGGGATAAATCCCACTTGATCATGGTGTATGATCCTTTTAATGTATTGTTGGATTCAATTTGCCAGTATTTTATTGAGGATTTTTGCATCTATGTTCATCAGTGATATTGGCTGGCCTGTAATTTTCTTTTCTTTTTTTGTGTGGCATCTTTGTCTGGTTTCGGTATCAGGGTGATGGTGGCCTCATAGAATGAGTTTGGAAAGGTGTTGCACGTTCTACCCCATTGGTCATAGTTGGACATAGATGGTTTCCTATCTGGTAACTTTGGAGGCCTGGCACACCTTGCAGTGGCCTGGGGGTGGGAAGGAGGGGCAGCCAGGAGGCAGCTGAGAACCCTCGGACAGGAGATAGGAGTCTTTGGAGGGACACTGGGAAGCAGCAAAGGAAAACTTTCTGGACTCTGATATTGCCCCAACACATCCCAAACCCTGAGCCTCCCTCTGCTCCAGTGGTTCCCAAATCCCACCTGGTCTTCAAAAGGCAGCTTCCTGGCCACAATCAGCCTTGCCACCCACCGGATGTATGCCTCACTCCCCACATGGTGGCTTTGCAAAGAGCAGGGGTCTCAGGCCCCTGACAAATGTGCCTGCCTCCCCATTGATGGTGAACTAGGACAGGCAGGCCCCCGTACCGCCTGTGTAGTCCCCCTAAGGCTTAGCTTGGTGCGTGGGACCACGCAAGGACTTAGAAAATGATTGCTGAAATGAAACTTCACTGAGCTCACAGTTTTCCCTGGGGGCCAGTCCTATCATCCTAGTGGGATATTAATCTTATAAAGCTGTTCTGCTTGGGAGGAGAGGAGGGAGCGGGCAAGGGGGATAAAAGAACTCCTGTAGGCAGGCACCAGAGGCGGCTCAGAAATTTCTACCCAGAGGGCTGAGGGGCACTCCCAGTCGGGAAGGGGGTTGCTTAGAAATGGTCTCAAAGCCGCATTGACATAGCAAGCTGATTGCTTCAACTTATACGGCATGTTTATTTGGGGTGGCTTGGAGGGCAGCTGATAGAAATGGCAGCTGGAGCCACCAACCCTTCCCCCAGCCACCCAGGCTCGCAAGCTGAAATGCATTCTTTCCCTGCTAAATGTAAATGCAATCCTTTCCCTGGCATGGACCCTCGCTTGATTTCAGATAAAGAGCGTCAGCCTCTGATGGTAAACTGGGCTGCATCTTGGCCCCATCCCTGCCGGGTGACCTTGGCAAACCCACTTAACCCCTGGGACCTCAATTTCCCCCGCTGTAAATTGAGCTCAACTTCTCTGCCCCCCTTCTCTGCCTCTTGAGTCAAGCCCAAGAACCCTGCAGCCCACCTCCTTGGAAACATCCACACAAAAGGGAGCGATTTAGAACTGGAGCCCTGGTCTGTGGTATCATGGATCTGAGCCAGCGTTCCGTCCCTGTGAGAGGCACAGGCTGCAGCTGGGGGATTACAGGGCCGTCTCCAGAGGCCACCACCAGTGGCACCGCCTGCCCAAGAGGCCCCACTCTCGTCAGAATATTAACACCCTGGATGCATTTGTGTGTTACTCATGATTGAGACCATGGTTCCAAAAGGATTCTGCAGCATGCATATTTATGAGACAAGCCCAGACAAAGACTACCACATTTTAAAAGATGCAATTATCTCTAAAAAGTTCAGCTTTATTTTCATGCTAATGAATACAATATTTTTAAGCAAACCTAATTGGTTTGCCTGAGTTCCCATAAAAGCTCTCAACTCATTAGAGCTCCGAGGTCCCCTTCAAAAGGGCCTTTAGAGGGAGCTGGGGGGCCAACAAGGGGGCCGGCACCCAGGCAGCGTGTTTTCAGAAGTTTTCAGCCCATGCGCGCTGCTGTCCCCTTCCCAAGCCCTCCTGCTGGATGGATGACAGGTGAGGCCTTTCGGGAGGGGCCGCCCCAGGGGTCTGGGCCCTGGGAATGTGGGAGCGTCAGGAGAACCTGAGGGCCAAGCGGAATGTCCTCCCTTCTCTCTGCGGAGGAAGCAAGGCCAGTGTCCCCGTCCCACCCTGCTGCCCCGCAAGTCTCACTCACCACTGTCACAAAACCCCCGGCTCCCTGGTGGCTGCTGGAATTCCACCCAGAAACAGGGTCTTCTACCAGGTCATCAGCCCAGGCCTCAGGCTCAGAGCAGAGGGAAGGGGCTTCTCAGACCCTAAGCCCCCATCCCAGATACTCCTGTGCTCTGCCGTCTGATCATTGGCTTTGACGTCCCCCGCTTCCGGCTTTTGCCTTCTGCTTCCGAAGCACGGCCACATCTATTTTCTCATCACCTGCCCTTGTAAATGACATGTTGTTTTCACTCTTTTACAAGCGAGGAACCTGAGGCCTGGAGCTGCAGAGTGTGTTTGTGCCCCCCTGCAGGCTGCAGTTGCTCCCCATGACATGCCACATACAGGGCTTTCTGGGAGAAGGTCTGTCCTCTTCCCTGCTGAGTTCGTGTCCCGCTTCTCTCCTCGTCTCAGCCACATCCCTGCAGTTTAAGCTGGGTCTTTTCTTTACACGCCTACATACTCCCTGGTTCTTGGCCTCAGGGCACAGTGTACAGCTGTGTGGGCTGTGCAATGCCAGGGGACGGTATAGGCTCTGAGCAGCACCCCCTGGAACTGTGCGGCACTGTGTCCTCCCTACTCGGCATCTTTACCTTCCACTGGCTTCCTGCTGGGCCATTTGGGGATCTTGGGCTTGTAAGTTGTCCAGGAAATCCAGGCAGTGGAATTTCAGAGTGTTGTTCAGGAAATGACGGGCAAACTCAGCCAGGGGCAAAGAGGGGGGTTAGAGCAGAACAGAAACAATGGAAAATACAGGCTGGGGTAAGTTCTGGCCTGGAAGTGAAGAGATAAGAGAACCTGGCCCGGTCCTGCCACTAAGTGTCTTTGTGCCTCCATTTCCCCCTCCATGAATGAGGACGTGGGACCCGCTGATCTCTGAGGGCCCATCCAGGGGGGCATCTTTTGCTTCTACTGAAGATATTCCAGAGAATCCCCGAAAGAAACGATGACATAAAACTAGAATGTTTGGGGCCTTATAAAACATTATAAGCGTCAAAACCTTATAACCTTATAACCATTCATCTGTTTCCACTCCTGGCTGGGGACGCAGTCCCAAGGTCAGGCTCCGGGGGCTCAGGGAGGTGGCTCAGAGGCCAGCAGGAGTATATAGGAAGGAGGGTATTGACTGAACCTTAAAACCTAAGTCAGTTAACCAGAGAAGAGGAGGTAGGATGTTCCAGAGAGGGCTGCATGGCCCTAGCAACAAGGGGGACCCAGAAATGATGGTGAGCTGAGTGGCCAGGCCAGCAAAGCAGGCCAGCTGTTAAGAAGGGGGAGAGAGCAAAGGGAGGCCTCAAAGGGCATCTGTGGTTTATAAATCCCCACGGTCATAATCTCCTGTGCTTCTCACAACCGCCTGAGAAGGAAGCTACTGTGTTTCCCATTTTATAGGGGAGTAAATGGAAGCCCAAACAGGTGAAGGGGTCTGTCTGAGAACACCCAGCACGGACTAGGCCAGGGCTGAAGCTAAGACCTCAGTCTCCTGATTCCCAATTTGGTTATCATTTTCCCTAAATTACCAGGAGGCCAGATTCACAGGGCGTTGAATAATAAGATCAAGGTTTGGGATGGTGTCTTACGGGCAATAGGGAGGCCCTGGAAGTCTCTGAGGAGAGACATGACCTGGAAACCCAGAGTTCAGGAATGAGCGTGAACGGCTGGAATGGGGGGGAGAGAAATGGAGGTGGTCCTACTTAGGAGGAATATTGTTTTAGATTTATTGAGAGATCTGTCCAAGGCCCTGTACGGTTTTGCCTTGGAGAAGCTGAGTTACATGCTCTCCACTGGGCCTTCAAGAGGTCCCCAGGGGTATCGCCCGAAGGGCTTAGGAACTGAACTATGGCCCTGGGATGTCACTGCAGGGACCTAACCTAAGCTCAGAGCCAAACCCCACACCCCAGTTGCTACACCACCTAATTGGCTTAGATTTATCAAAGTAATTTTTAAAGGGGAATTTTATATGAAGGTAATTACACTCAGCTGAACTAATTTTATTAAACAATGCTGCTTTAATGACAAACAAATTTGTTATTAATTTGTAACCAAGCAGCTATTTCATTCAATTTGTAGCATCAGTAATGAGCCCTGTGGCCAGACCCTTTCTGAGGAAGGCAGCATGACCACCCAAAAGCCGGAACCCTAACCTGGCCCCAGCTCTGCTGTGGACTTGGTGTGACTCCCTCTTCTCTCTGGGCTGTGTCTCTCTGTAAAATCAGGGCTTGGAAAAGTGCCCAGAAGGGATGCCCACTCAACAGCTTCAGGGCCTGAGAGCCTGTTTGGACATTCAGTCCTTTCTGAGTGCCTCAGTTTCCTCATCTGTAAAGTGGGGAGAATAATAGTGCCCGTCTCAGAGGGTAAATGGGAGGACTGATTGAGTTAGTCCATGCAAAGCTCTTCAGCCAGTGCCCAAGCTCACAGGAAGCATTATGTAAACATTTCTTATTTGTATGAATATTCCCAGAACCAGGGATGTGGGCTGGGGATGGCAGAGAGCCCATTGCCACGAATGGCGTGAGCGAGCATCCCGCTTCCCCTCATGGCTATCATCCCTTGATTCTGGGTTCCTCAGCTGCAAGGCCTCCCACCCGCTCCTAGGAGGGTGAGGGACCTCGCTGCAGCCAGTGGAAAGAGCCTAAGGAGTGAGGTTCCAGACTCCACCCTGCCCTCAGGTGACCCTGGGTATTGCCTTGGCCTCTTTAACTCTCCCATGCGGATTGATCACCCTGCCTGCCCAGTCACCAGGCATCTCAGGGCACAGACAGGCTCATCGCGTGGCATGCAAACATGCAGAGTGGGTCAGGATAACCTGGAGTGCTTTTAGGAAAATGCCAATTCCTGGGCCCTGTCCCAAGAGACTTGATGCCATGGATGTCTCCACAGATCTGTGCACCTGGGGCATCCTTTTGAGAACCCCTGAATTTCTGACACCCCACTACAGGTCTGCAGGGCACTCCACACTCGCTGCCTTTGGAATCTTACTGGTCTATGTTCATTGGAGGAAAGAGTAGTTTCTCAAAATTAACTGACTTGCACAGATAAGGGTAAATGGGGAGCAATATTCAACACCAGGTCCATAGGTTCCCTGTCCTTTGAAACGCACTGGCGTGGGAACAGGGCAGGACAGTTTGTACTGGTTTCAGTCACCATGGGGCCAGGATGACGTGACACCTCTGAGTCCACCTGCTGTAGAGACCCGCCATCTTGGTGGCTTCAGAGAATGAACCACTTGAAAGTCAGCCTTTCAGTGAGTGGCTATTTCCATACCATCCATGGACTGTCACACAGACAGTCTCTTATCCAGGATCCCAAGAGCCCCCAGGCCCATCACAGTGCCTGACCTTCTGCAATTAGGGAGAAGAATGTTGTGTCTCCACAAGGCCTCTATTCCATCCCAACATATCAATGTACATGTATCATTTAGCCCCATTAGTGAGGTCTAAGTTTTGTCCAGAAAACTTTTCCTGAGGTTCATTGCCCAGGGCTGCACAGAGATGCAGAGCCAGCTTCACACAGTCCCCTTTATCCAAACGGAAGGTGAATTCCGGTGAAGAGCACAGGCTGAGGTTGAGAGAGCAACAGAGACTCCCGCGGGCCCCACTGCATTGGCGACAAGAAGGAGACCCTGAGGATTCGGGGGCATTTCACCTCAGCTGGGCCCACGGTCACCCTCAGCAAGAAGGTTCACAGGGAACGCTAGTCAGCCCTCCAGTGGGCCTGTCAGGGAGGATAGGGAGTTTCATTCAACGCCAGGGTCAGGCCAACATCCATCGTTTTCTGTGGCCTGATCCTCTAAGTCCCCTGTCTCCCTCTTCTCACTCCATCCAACATCAAAATTCTACTCATCCTTTGGGCCTAACTCTGTCCCTACCTCCTCCTCCTAGAAGCCTTCATGTACTTCTTGGCATTTCCCCACCTCCCTTCTAGTTGGGTGGAGGTCATGTGACCTCTGCTGGCCAATGAAATGTGGCTGGAAGTAACCCACATCTCCTCTGGGCTGGGGCAGTAGGGAGCTGGTGGGCTTCCTCCTTTGGTGACAAGTAACCGAATCCCTGACTAACCATGAATTAAGGGTTTTTATTATCTCATGTACCGAGAAGTCTCAAAACAGGCAACCTCTTGTCATTTCATGGTTCCAAGATGGTTTTATGAAGTGTATTTGTCATCTATCGCTGTGTAACAAATGACCCCAAAACATAGTGCCTTAAAACAATGCAGCTTGACTCGGGAGTTGTGGCTTGAGGTCTCTCGTGAGGGGGCTGTCAAGATGCTAGCCAGGGCCGCAGCCATCTGAAGGCTTGGCTGGGGCTGGAAAAGGAGCTTCCAGGGCGGCTGACTCACATGCCTGGCAAATTTGTGCTGGCTGTTGGGAGGAAGCCTCAGTTCCTCCCCATGTGGGTCTCTGCAGGCTGCTTGAACATCCTTATGACACGGCAGGTGGATTCTCCCACCTAGTGAGCAGTCTGAGAGAGCAAACTAAAGCATCAATATCTTTGTTGGCCTGTCTTCAAAAGGCACACAACTTCACTTCTGTCACATTCTCTTCACTAGAATCAGGTCACTAAGTCTGGCCCACAGTCAAGGGGAGGTGAACTAGGCTTCACCTTTGGCAGGGAGAAAGGTCAAAGATTTAGTGCACATGTTTTTAAAACCACCAGAAATTGTGTCCATACAGGAAGAGGGTAAAGGAAGCAAAAGGGTTCCTCTCCACACCACTCTGTCATCAGAGAAGTTTTCCCACGAGGCCCTGTCATTCTTTCCCTCGTGTGCAACTGGCCATAAATGAGGCAGATGCCTCCAGACCCATCACTGGCAAAGAAAGACAGAATTCTATGACTCATCTTCCAAGATCTGCCCTGAGAAGGGTGTCTGCTTACTCTGGTCTGTTTTTTCCCTTGGGTGGCATGGTTTTAGATGCAGAGGACCTGGCGTGGGGCCCCTGCTCTATCACATCTGCTACACGAGCCTGGACCACAGGGTTGCCTGAGCAACCCTGCAGAAGTTCAGTTACCCTCTTTGCGAGAATTCCTGCTTCACAGGGTTCTGAGGAAGAGTTGAATGTGCTTTGTAATATAACAAGCATTAGGCCCACGTACATTCTCATCACTGCCATTTGCCCTGGGTTTGGGGTGAGAGGCCAGATACCACCAGAGGTTTTTTTGTCCTCTGTTTCTTCTCATCTCTAATTTCCAGCACAGAGAGCTCAGCCAGAAACAGGAGAACTGGGCACAGAGGCCAAATCCCCAGTGTAGAAACAGTGTGCCATTGTAAACGCCTCCAGCAATGGTACCCCACCCAGCTGAGGAAGCCTTGTTCCCAACCCCACTTAACAACACGCCGGATTTAATATGAGCAGCTGATCTCATTGCTTCCATAACAAGTTTAATTTGCTGGGAAAGCGAGTTGGTGAAGTTCTAATAATGCAGAGCTGCAAATAATACCAAAGAGAGTTTGCATTATGACAACTTTCCAATTAAAATGGATTAATGGAGGAGAAACAGCAGCAGTAGTGTCTAGACGACATATCACTAAATCCTCGGAGAGGGCGATGGAAAGGAGTTGGGGGAACGGGAGAAATAAACAGGGGAACTTCATGAGTTGGAGGCACCCTTGTGTGATGTGGCAGGAGGTACCAGGAGTGGGTGCCTTATCCCTGGTGTCCCATCTGTTACAGTGCCTAGAATTTCCATCATTTGGGAGAATCGGTCTTTCAGGACTCAAAGGCCTTTGGTCTGTGGACATCCTTTATTAAAATGCAAATAGCACCTTTAGTTTCCTTGGCTGGCCCGTCACTGGGATTAGGCTGCAGCTACCTGACGGTGCTGTGTGCGACAGAGCAAAGACCCTGGCTGAGAGTCAGGGGAGCAGCACAGACCAGATGTGCACATCTGTAGTGGCAGATGTGTCTGGGCTTCACTGCAGGACCTGTTGAAACAATTCCTCCACATCTGCACTGTGACACTGACCCCTGACCGTTGCTGAGTGATCCAGGAGGGTTCATTCAGAATCTCTCTCCTGGGAACCTGAATTTTAAACCTGAGAGACACAAGGCCTGGGAGATGCAAGAGGTGGGGCTCGGTCATGTAGGGGCTTCCAGGAGAGAAAGGGCCACAGTCTGCTGCCTGTGGTTGTTTTTTTTTTTTTTTTTTTTTTTTTGTGGTACGTGGGCCTCTCACCGTTGTGGCCTCTCTCGTTGCGGAGCACAGGCTCCGGACGCGCAGGCCCAACAGCCATGGCTCACGGGCCCAGCCGCTCCGCGGCACGCGGTATCTGCCCAGACCGGGGCACGAACCCGCGTCCCCTGCACCGGCAGGCGGACTCTCAACCACTGTGCCACCAGGGAAGCCCTGCCTGTGGTTTTTGAATAGACTCGGGCCCCGGCCCCTTGGCCCAGTTGACCGGGCCAAGCTAGTCAACCCTCTTGCCGTTCCGTGAGATGCCTCAGGATCCATGTTCCTCCCCTTCGCTTAAGCTAACTAGTCATTTCTGTTGCCTGCAAACAAAAGAAATGTAACTAATTATCACTTCTTATCTGTGGGACCTAGGGAAAGTCACTTAAGCTGGCTGAGCCTCTGTTATCTTTTCTGTAAGATGGGGATACACACATCCCTGCCTCGCCAGGTTGCTCACCTCCTGCTTTGGTTAAAATGATGTATCGGGGTTAGATCTCCATCTAGATCCCCTCAGGTCTGAAGCTGGGAGATTTTATAAGTGGGTCCTTGTGAGGGACTGGAGAAGAGGTTGCCTGGAACCACAGAGACCAGGAGACCAGGAAGCCCAGGACCCCAATTTTACCAGCATCACTACTTTGAAAGGCAGAATCATGTGCGTCTCAGCAACAGACCTGAGCCTCCTTCCAGAAATCCCCAGTGTTCCCCTATACCTGGGAAGGTTTTGATTTCTTGCAAACCCCATAGGCCCCTGAGCCAGTCCCTCAGGGGTGAAGTACTGGCCAGGTGCTGCCCCCTGCAGGCCTCCATTTCTCATCACATAAACGAAGAAAAATCCTATTTGATTAAATACAGTCGCATGTGCAGCATTTAGCATGAACAGTCATTCTCCCGTTTTATCTCATCCTTCCAAGTCCTTCACTATCTACAGGTGGCTGTGAAACTACCATTGAAAACAAATAATTCTGGGGATAAGGGAAAATATGAGGCAACACAGAGTCAGAACTGGGGCCAATGCAGCTTTGGGTGGGGAGAGGAGTCACATTCATTGCACACCTGCCGTGAGGCATGCATTATATCTTCCATTATCTCATTGTTGTCATGATCTTTCAAAACAAGTAATGCCAATCCCCATTTTACAGATGATGAAACTAAGGCTCAGAGCAGTAAACTTGCCCACAGTCAAACAGTTCACAAATATAAGGTGTGTTTGAGTTCAAAGACTTCCCTCTTAACCAAAGGTTTTCAACATTTTTTTTTTGAGTAGAGACTGCGTTCTCAAATGAAATCTCATGCCCAGTGCATGAAAGAAATAATAAAAGCAGAGCTCTCTGGTTGAATGGTTTGGTGGCTGTCTGGAGATGTGGAGAGGAGAGCTTGTTCAGCCCTGCCCACCCGTCCTGTCTCTCAGCCCTCCCCTTTGGGCACAGATGCTGGGACCCCGAGTTTAGCGGGAGAACAGCTGCTTCCCTTCCAGGCAGGTTTTGTTGGAGGCCCTAGATCCAACCAACAAGGTTTTCCAATTAACCGAATAGAAAGAACTCTCGCTTTGCTGATCTAGGTTGAAATTCTGGTTCTGCCACTTACTAGCTATGCAAGTTTCTCAGCTAATCCAAGTTTCCTCAGGATACTGCACTACCCAATAGAAATATAATACGAGCCACACATATAATTTTAAATTTTCTAGTAGCTTCATAAAAGGCAAAAAGGTACAAAGGTAAAAAGGTAAAATCAAAATTAATATTTTTCTTTAACCCAATATATTCAAAACATTATATCAACATGTAATAAATATACAAAATTATTAGTGAGCTATTTCGCACTCTTTTTCATATTACGTCTTCAAAATCTGATGCACATATCACCCAGTACATCTCAATTCAGACTCTAAATTGGCATTGGAAATCTTTGCTCTGGATTTAGATTTTGTAAGATTTATAGCGAAAGAAGTAAATTCCTGAAGCCAAGTTGTTCCAAACATTATTTAAAGTTTTCCAATAACTAGGGGGACTATCAATTTTTAAATAGAAATTAAAATTAAATAAAATTGCTTTGTGTGGCATTGTAGTTTGCCATTCTAATAGGTATGTAGCATTGTAGAGATGCTCTCAAAATATCTGTCTGTAATGGTCTGAGGGTGGGAAGGCTCCAGAAAGCTGCCATGGGGACTTAGGATAGGAATTGAAGTCCAGCTGCGCCTCAGATGCCTCTTGAGAACGTAGGGGCAGGGCAAGGCCATGGTGAGTCAGTGCTTCTGACACCAGGGGAACTGCCATCTCCTCAGAAGCCTTTGACCCGTCTCCAGGAGTCTCTGGACCTTGCCTGCACATTGCTCAGTTTCCCCAACAAGGACTGCTGTCCTGGTCAACTAGCATGTCCACAGTACCTGAAGAATATTGTAGAAAACTCTCTGCTTTTTTTTTCATAAATTTATTTTATTTTTGGCTGCGTTGGGTCTTCGTTACTGCACGCAGGCTTTCTCTAGTTACAGCGAGCGGGGGCTACTCTTCGTTGTGGCACGCGGTCTTCTCACTGCGGTGGCTTCTCTTGTTGCGGAGCACGGGCTCTAGGCACGCGGGCTTCAGTAGTTGTGGCTTGCGGGTTCCAGAGCGCAGGCTCAGTAGTTGTGGCGCACGGGCTTAGTTGCTCCGCAGCATGTGGGATCCTCCTGGACCAGGGCTTGCACCCATGTCCCCTGCATTGGCAGGCGGATTCTTAACCACTGCGCCACCAGGGAAGTCCAAGGCTTCGCTTTTAAAGAATGGGCTCCCCTCCTGCTTGGATTTTTTTTTTTTCAGTTTTTAAAAATTGTGGTAAAATACGCAACACAAAATTTACCATCTTAACCACTTTCGAGTATACAGTTCTGGGGCGTTAAGTATATTCACGTTGTTGTACAACCATCACCATCATGCATCTCCAGAACTTTTCCATCTTCTCAAATGAAACGCCGTCTCCATTAAACTCAAACTACCCTTCCTCCTCTTCCCAGCCCCTGGCAACCATCAGTCTACTTTCTGTTTCTATGAATTTGACCATTCTAACTACCTCATGTAGAGATGGAATCATACAATATTTGTTCTTATTTCACTTAGTATAATGTCTTGAAGATTCATCCGTGTTGTAGTGTGTGTCATAGTTTCCTTCCTTTTCAAGGTTGAATAATATTCCACTGTATGTTTATACTACAATTTGTTTTCCATTCATCCATCAGTGGATACTTGGGTTGCTTCTACTTTTTGGCTATTGTGAATAGTGCACCTATAAATTTGTGTGTACAAATATCTGTTTGAGACCTTGCTTTCACTTCTTTTGGGTATATACCCAGAGTGAAGTTGCTAGATCATGTGAATTCTATGTTTAATATTTTGAGGAATTATACCATTTTTCACAGTGGCTGCACCATTTTATATTCCCATCAACACTGTGGGAGGGTTCCAGTTTCCCCACATCCTTGTCAACAGTTATTTTCTGTGTTTTTCTTTTTTTTAACATCTTTATTGGAGTATAATTGCTTTACAATGGTGTGTTAGTTTCTGCTTTACAACAAAGTTAATCAGTTATATATATACATATGTTCCCATATCTCTTCCCTCTTGTGTCTCCCTCCCTCCCACCCTCCCCATCCCACCCTTCTAGGTGGTCACAAAACACTGAACTTATCTCCCTGTGCTATGCGGTTGCTTCCCACTAGCTATCTACCTTACGTTTGGTAGTGTATATATGTCCATGCCTCTCTCTCGCTTTGTCACAGCTCACCCTTCCCCCTCCCCATATCCTCAAGTCCATTCTCTAGTAGGTCTGTGTCTTTATTCCTGTTTTACCCCTAGGTTCTTCATGACATTTTTTTTTTCTTAAATTCCATATATATGTGTTAGCATACGGTATTTGTCTCTCTCTTTCTGACTTACTTCACTCTGTATGACAGACTCTAGGTCTATCCACCTCATTACAAATAGCTCAATTTTGTTTCCTTTTATGGCTGAGTAATATTCCATTGTATATATGTGCCACATCTTCTTTATCCATTCATCCGGTGATGGACACTTAGGTTGTTGCCATCTCCTGGCTATTGTAAATAGAGCTGCAATGAACATTTTGGTACATGACTCTTATTGAATTATGGTTTTCTCAGGGATTATGCCCAGTAGTGGGATTGCTGGGTTATATGATAGTTCTATTTGTAGTTTTTTAAGGAACCTCCATACTGTTCTCAACAGTGGCTGTATCAATTTACATTCCCACCAACAGTGCAAGAGGGTTCCTTTTCTCCACACCCTCTCCAGCATTTATTGTTTCTAGATTTTTTGATGATGGCCATGGTGACTGGTGTGAGATGATATCTCATTGTAGTTTTGATTTGCATTTCTCTAATGATTAGTGATGTTGAGCATTCTTTCATGTGTTTGTTGGCAGTCTGTATATCTTCTTTGGAGAAATGTCTATTTAGGTCTTCTGCCCATTTTTGGATTGGGTTGTTTGTTTTTTTGTTATTAAGCTGCATGAGCTGCTTATAAATTTTGGAGATTAATCCTTTGTCAGCTGCTTCGTTTGCAAATATTTTCTCCCATTCTGAGGGTTGTCTTTTGGTTTTGTTTATAGTTTCCTTTGCTGCACAAAAGCTTTGAAGTTTCATTAGGTCCCATTTGTTTATTTTTGTTTTTATTTCCATTTCTCTAGGAGGTGGGTCAAAAAGGATCTTGCTGTGATTTATGTCATAGAGTGTCCTGCCTATGTTTTCCTCTAAGAGTTGGATAGTTTCTGGCCTTACACTTAGGTCTTTAATCCATTTTGAGCTTATTTTTGTGTATGGTGTTAGCGAGTGATCTAATCTCATAGTTTTACATGTAGCTGTCCAGTTTTCCCAGCACCACTTATTGAAGAGGCTGTCCTTTCTCCACTGTACATTCCTGCCTCCTTTATCAAAGATAAGGTGACCATATGTGTGTGGGTTTATCTCTGGGCTTTCTATCCTGTTCCATTGATCTATCTTTCTGTTTTTGTGCCAGTACCATACTGTCTTGATTACTGTAGCTTTGTAGTGTACTCTGAAGTCAGGGAGCCTGATTCCTCCAGCTCCGTTTTTCGTTCTCAAGATTCCTTTGGCTATTTGGGGTCTTTTGTGTTTCCATACAAATTTTGACATTTTTTTGTTCTAGTTCTGTGAAAAATGCCAGTGGTAGTTTGATAGGGATTGCGTTGAATCTGTAGATTGCTCTGGGTAGTAGAGTCATGTTCACAATGTTGATTCTTCCAATCCTAGAACATGGTATATCTCTCCATCTATTTGTATCATCTTTAATTTCTTTCATCAGTGTCTGATAATTTTCTGCATACAGGTCTTTTGTCTCCTTAGGTAGGTTTATTCCTAGATATTTTATTCTTTTTCTTGCAATGGTAAATGGGAGTGTTTTCTTGATTTCACTTTCAGATTTTTCATCATTAGTATATAGGAATGCCAGAGATTTCTGTGCATTAATTTTCTATCCTGCTACTTTACCAAATTCATTGATTAGCTCTAGTAGTTTTCTGGTAGCATCTTTGGATTCTCTATGTATAGTATCATGTCATCTGCAAATAGTAACAGCTTTACTTCTTCTTTTCCGATTTGGATTCCTTTTATTTCCTTTTCTTCTCTGATTGCTGTGGCTAAAACTTCCAAAACTATGTTGAATAAGAGTGGTGAGAGTGGGCAACCTTGTCTTGTTCCTGATCTTAGTGGAAATGCTTTCAGTTTTTCACCATTGAGGACGATGTTGGCTGTGGGTTTGTCATATATGGCCTTTATTATGTTGAGGAAAGTTCCCTCTATGCCTACTTTCTGTAGGGTTTCTATCATAAGTGGGTGTTGAATTTTGTCAAAAGCTTTCTCTGCATCTATTGAGATGATCATATGGTTTTTCTCCTTCAATTTGTTAATATGGTTTATCACATTGATAGATTTGTGTATGTTGAAGAATCCTTGCATTCCTGGGATAAACCCCACTTGATCATGGTGTATGATCCGTTTAATGTGCTGTTGGATTCTGTTTCCTAGTATTTTGTTGAGGATTTTTGCATCTATGTTCATCAGTGATATTGGCCTGTAGTTTTCTTTCTTTGTGACATCTTTGTCTGGTTTTGATATCAGGGTGATGGTGGCCTTGTAGAATGAATTTGGGAGTGTTCCTCCCTCTGCTATATTTTGGAAGAGTTTGAGAAGGATAGGTGTTAGCTCTTCTCTAAATGTTTGATAGATTTCGCCTGTGAATCCGTCTGGTCCTGGGCTTTTGTTTGTTGGAAGATTTTTAATCACAGTTTCAATTTCAGTGCTTGTGATTGGTCTGTTCCTATTTTCTATTTCTTCCTGATTCAGTCTTGGCAGGTTGTGCCTTTCTAAGAATTTGTCCATTTCTTCCAGGTTGTCCATTTTATTGGCATAGAGTTGCTTGTAGTAATCTCTCATGATCTTTTGTGTTTCTGCAGTGTCAATTGTTACTTCTCCTTTTTCATTTCTAATTCTATTGATTTGAGTCTTCTCCCTTTTTTTCTTGATGAGTCTGGCTAATCGTTTATCAATTTTGCTTATCTTCTCAAAGAACCAGCTTTTAGTTTTATTGATCTTTGCTATCGTTTCCTTCATTTCTTTTTCATTTATTTCTGATTTTTATGATTTCTTTCCTTCTGCTAACTTTGGGGTTTTTTTGTTCTTCTTTCTATAATTGCTTTAGGTGCAAGGTTAGGTTGTTTATTCTAGATGTTTCCTGCTTCTTAAGGTGGGCTTGTATTGCTATAAACTTCCCCCTTAGAACTGCTTTTGCTGCATCCCATAGGTTTTGGGTCGTCGTGTCTCCATTGTCATTTGTTTCTAGGTATTTTTTTATTTCCTCTTTGATTTCTTCAGTGATCACTTCGTTATTAAGTAGTGTATTGTTTAGCCTCCATGTGTTTGTATTTTTTACAGATCTTTTCCTGTAATTGATATCTAGTCTCATAGCGTTGTGGTCGGAAAAGATACTTGGTACAATTTCAGTTTTCTTAAATTTACCAAGGCTTGATTTGTGACCCAAGATATGATCTATCCTGGAGAATGTTCCATGAGCACTAGAGAAAAATGTGTATTCTGTTGTTTTTGGATGGAATGTCCTATAAATATTAAGTCCATCGTGTTTAATGTATCATTTAAAGCCTGTGTTTCCTTATTTATTTTCATTTTGGATGATCTGTCCATTGGTGAAAGTGGGGTGTTAAAATCCCCTACTCTGAATGTGTTATTGTTGATTTCCCATTTTATGGCTGTTAGTATTTGCCTTATGTATTGAGGTGCTCCTATGTTGGGTGCATAAATATTTACAATTGTTATATCTTCTTCTTGGATCAATCCCTTGATCATTATGTAGTGTCCTTCTTTGTCTCTTCTAATAGTCTTTATTTTAAAGTCTATTTTGTCTGATATGAGAATTGCTACTCCAGCTTTCTTTTGGTTTCCATTTGCAAGAAATATCTTTTTCCATCCCCTTACTTTCAGTCTGTATGTGTCTCTAGGTCTGAAGTGGGTCTCTTGTAGACAGCAAATATATGCGTCTTGTTTTTGTATCCATTCAGCCAATCTGTGTCTTTTGGTGAGAGCATTTAGTCCATTTACATTTCAGGTAATTATCGATATGTATGGTCCTATTCCCATTTTCTTAATTGTTTTGGGTTCGTTATTGTAGGTCTTTTCCTTCTCTTGTGTTTCTTGCCTAGAGAAGTTCCTTTAGCAGTTGTTGTAGAGCTGGTTTGGTGGTGCTGAACTCTCTCAGCTTTTGCTTGTCTGTAAAGGTTTTAATTTCTCCCTCAAATCTGAATGAGATCCTTGCTGGGTAGAGTAATCTTGGTTGCAGGTTCTTCTCCTTCATCACTTTCAGTATGTCCTGCCACTCCCTTCTGGCTTGCAGAGTTTCTGCTGAAAGATCAGCTGTTAACCTTATGGGGATTCCCTTGTGTGTTATTTGTTGTTTTTCCCTTGCTGCTTTTAATATGTTTTCTTTGTATTTAATTTTTGACAGTTTGATTAATATGTGTCTTGGCATATTTCTCCTTGGATTTATCCTGTATGGGACTCTCTGTGCTTCCTGGACTTGATTAACTATTTCCTTTCCCGTGTTTTGTTTTGTTTTGTTTTGTTTTAATATAATTGTCATTCTAATAGGTATGTAGCCTTGTAGTTTTGATTTGTATTTCCCTAATGATTAGGGATATTGAGTATCCTTTCAAATGTTTATTAGCCACTTATATGTCTTCTTTGAAGAAATAATCTGTCAAGTCCATTGCCCATTATAATCGGGTTGTTTTGTTGTTGCTGAGTTGGAAGAGTTCTTTATATATTCTGGATATCAATCCTTATTAAATATATGATTTGCAAATATTTTCTCCCATTCTGTGGGTTCTCTTTTCACCCTGTTGTTAGCATCCTTTGATGCACAAAAATTCTTAATCTTGATGAAGTCCACCTTACCTATTTTTTCTTTTATTGCCTGTGCTTTTGGTATCATATTCAAGAAATCTTTGCCAAATATTAATACAATGTCTTGAAGCTTTCTTATGTTTTTTTTCTAAGAGTTTTATAGTTTTAGATTTTACATTTAGGTCTTTAATCTGTCTTGATTTCATTTTTGCAGATGGTGTAAGGTAAAGGGTCAACTTCATTCTTTTGCACGTGGATATCCAGTTTTCCCAATCTCATGTGTTGAAAAGACTGCTTTCCTCATTGAAGGTTCTTGGCACCCTTGTCAAAAATCATTTGACCGTATATACAAGAGATTATTTCTGGCTTTCTATTCTATTCCATTGGTCTGTATGTCTTTCTTTGTGCCAGTACCACACTGTTTTGATTACTGTACTTGGTAGTAAGTTTTGAAATCATGAAGTATAAGACCTCCAACTTTGTTCTTCTTTTTTCAAGGTGGTTTTGGCTATATGGGGTCCCTTGAGATTCCATATAAATTTTAGGATGATTTCTCTTTTTATGCAAAAAAAATCTTTGGGATTTTGGTAGGAATTGCATTGAATCTGTAGATAATTTTGTGTAGTACTGACATATTAAAAATATTAAGTCTTCCAATCCATGAACATGGGATGTTTTACTATTATGTTTTCTTTAAGTTCTTTCAGCAAGGTTTTGTACTTTTCAGAATGCAAGTCTTTTGCCTCCTGGTTAAGTTTATTCCTAAGTAATTTTTATGCTATTTTAAAGAAATTGTTTTCTTGATTTTCTTTTCAGAGTTTTCATTGTTAATGGATAGAAATGCAACTGATTTTTGTGTGTTGTTTTTGTATCCTGCAGCTTTGCTGAACTCATTTTTCCCTGTTTGTTTCTTATGCTGGGTGGTGGGTACATGGTTTTGCATGTTTGGAATATTTTATTAAAAAACAAATACCTTGAACCCCAAACTTGCTCCTGCTCAAGTAACTCCCTTCCAGCTACAATTGGAGGGGGGAGCAGTCTTTGGGCTCTTCCTGGCCCCATAGAGAGCCCATCTCTTTTCTGTACCCTGGGAGATACCATCTTCCCAAAACGTAAAAAATGCTTCCTGAGCTGAGCAACACCACCAGGAAACTGTCTAAAGAGGCAGAGGGGCCCCCTAACCAGTGTCAGACCTCTGGGTGGGAGGATGGGCTCCATCACCGATGCTTGTGGAGCCCTGACAAATCCCTTCCTGGGCCTTAGTTTCCTCCTCTGTCAAATAAGCAGGTAAGACTCGATGATCTCCAGGGCCCTTTGGTTGTGAAGAAAGCCAAAGTTGGGCAGGTGGAGAGAACGTGGGTGGAATCACCAGGCTTTGGTGGCAGTGAGGTTCTGGTCCACGGCACCGCTCTGCAGCGTCCTCGCTCACTGAAGGAAAACGCCCGCATGATTTTATCCGACTTGTCACTCCTTTATTCAACCTTTGTGGTTTTAAAACAACGATAAATTACTTGTGCTATAATTATTACAAGAGCCCTTTGCTCTGCAGTTTGTAAAGCACTTTCACATTCATCATTTTACAAATGAGGAAACCAAATCCCAGAGAGGTGGTGGTGTTCCCTGCCCCTAGCTAGGCTAGTAAATAGTATACCTGGTCTGGATTAAAATGAATCCCAGTTCAGCTGACAAAATGCTGTGTGGCCACCCCTGTATAATGAGGTAGTTACAGATGAGGGGAACTAGAGGGAAAGAGGGAGGAAGGGGAAAAATTAAGAAATTCGAATCATCTATTGATTTGATACAGTTACTTTTCCATAGGGTCTAAAGGAAATAAATGGCACATCGAGAGGTAGACTCAGAATGTAATAAAGCAATGCACAAACTGTCACGGTCATCGAATATAAGGAACATCTGACAAACTGCCACAGCGCAAGAGGCCAAGGAGGCGTGACCCCAAAATGTAGTGTGGGGTGCTGGATGGGATTCTGGAACAGGAAAAGGACGGTGGATAAAAACTGAAAAGATGGGAATCAGATATAAACTTACAATAATGTATCCATATTGATTCACCAATTGTAATAAACATACCATAGTAATGTAAAGTGTCTGTAACAGGAGAAACTGGGTGTGGGTATATGAGAACTGTCTGTACTATCGTCAGATTTTTTCTGTAAATCTAAAGTTTTAGAAAATAAAGTTTATTTTTTAAAAAATGCACAAATAGGGCTTCCCTGGTGGCGCAGTGGTTGAGAGTCCGCCTGCCGATGCAGGGGACACGGGTTCGTGCCCCGGTCCGGGAAGATCCCACGTGCCGCGGAGCGGCTGCGCCCGTGGGCCATGGCCACTGAGCCTGCACGTGCGGAGCCTGTGCTCCGCAATGGGAGAGGCCACAACAGTGAGAGACCCGCATACCGCAAAAAAAGGAAAAAAAAAGCACAAATAAAGCAGAAACTAACACACCATTGTAAAGCAATTATACTCCAATAAAGATGTACAAAAAAATAAAATAAAGTAAATAAAAAATGCACAAATATATACAGTAGTTCCTGATCTGATTTTAAAAGGGAAGACCAAGCCTACCCTTCTCTCTCACTCCAGCCCTGAGTCCCCTCCGCCTCTCTGTGCCAAAGCACTTAGGTGGCAAGGGATGGCAGGCTCACTCCTGCCACAGTATCCCTTCATCTGGCTGATCACTTTCCCCAGACCACACCCAAATTCCATCATTTCCCTTCCATGTGGAATGCTACAGTCAGAGGACAACAGGTAAGGAACGTAGATGGTAGACGTATTGATATATCTGCAAGATGTGAGAAAGGTGGAGACAGGGAGAGACACAGGGAGACAGGGAAACAGAAAGAGACTAAGACTGACAGAATTTTTGACAGGGATGCCAAGATCATTCAATGGTGGAAAGAGTGGTCTCTTCAACAAATGGTACTGGGACAACTGGATATTCACATGCCAAAGAATGAAGTTAGACTCTTACCTCACTCCATATTCAGAAATGAACTCAAAGGGATCAACGACCTCAATATAAGAGCCAAAATTTCATAAAAACCATCGGAAGAAAACACAGGGGTAAATCTTCATGGGATTGGATTTGGCAATGGACTCTTAGATGTGACACTAAAAGCATAAGCAACAAAATAAAAAATTGGTAAATTGGACCTCACAAAACTGAAACATTTTGTGCATCAAGGGATATTATCAAAATGTGAAAAGACTGGGCTTCCCTGGTGGCGCAGTGGTTAAGAATCCGCCTGCCAATGCAGGGGACATGGGTTCGAGCCCTGGTCTGGGAAGATCCCACATGCCGTGGAGCAACTAAGCCCGTGAGCCGCAACTACTGAGCCCACATGCCTAGAGCCCGTGCTCCGCAACAAGAGAAGCCACCGCAATGAGAAGCCCGTGCACCACAACAGAGTAGCCCCTGCTCGCCACAACTAGAGAAAAAGCCCACACGCAGCAACAAAGACCCAACAAAGCCAAAAATAAAATATATATATACACAAATGACCAGCAAGCACATGAAAAGATGCTCAACACCACTGGCCAGTAAAGAAATGCAAATCAAAACCACAATGAAATACCACGTCATACCCACTGCAATGACTATAATTTTTTAAATGAGGATATTTTTAATTAGGTTGTAGAGAAATAGAAACCCTCATAACATCACTCGAGGCAGAGAGCAAGGGTTGTAAAATGGCCTAGCTGCTGTGGAAAACAGTATGGCATTTCCTCATAAGGTTACATATACAATTAATATATGACCCAGCAGTTCCACTCTTATATACCCAAGATAGATGAAAAAGTATGTCTACCTATAACCTGTACATGAATGTTCACAGCAGCATTATTCATCATAGCCAAAAAGTGGAAACAGCCCACTGTCCATCAGCAGATGAACTTATAAACAAATTGTGGTACATCCATACGATGGAATATTATTCAGCAATAAAAAGGAATGGAGTACTGATGCAGGCTACAGTTTAGATGACCCTCGAAAACTAAGTGAAACAAGCTAGAGACCAAAGGTCACGTGTTATATGATTGGTTTTATATGAGATATCCAGTATAGGCAAATCCACAGAGACACAAAGTGGATTAGTGATCAGCGGGAGATAGGAGGAAGAAGGAGCGGGGAGTGATTACTTAACAGGTATGGGGTGTTCCGCTGAGCGGGGATGAAAATTTTTGAAACTAGAGAGAGCTGGTGGTTGCACAGCATTGTGAATGCACTAAAGGCCACTAAATTGTACACATTAAAATGGTTAAGTGGGGCTTCCCTGGTGGCGCAGTGGTTGAGAGTCCGCCTGCCGATGCAGGGGACACGGGTCCGTGCCCCGGTCCGGGTAGATCCCACGTGCCGCGGAGCGGCTGGGCCCATGAGCCATGGCCGCTGAGCCTGCGTGTCCGGAGCCTGTGCTCCGCAACGGGAGAGGCCACAACAGTGAGAGGCCCGCGTACCGCAAAAAAAAAAAAAAAAGGTTAAGTGTATAGTGTGTGAGTTCCACCACAATTTTTTTTAAGTGACATAGAGATAGCCAGGCCAAGACAGAAGCAGGGACCTGGAGAGAGGGAAGAGATGGAGATATCAGGACAAGCTGCAGCCCATTACAAGGAATTTATTAGTCCTGTTCGGTCAGCGGTTACCAGCTAAATGTAATACACATCTATATACAAAGAAAATGCCTCTTTCTGCATAATGAATATTTACTCACGCATGGGTCGGGCAATTTCACAGAAGTAATTAAAAGCAGTCTTTTGTTTATTGCTCAAAAATGATAGTGACCTGCTGACCGGAGCTGCAGACACAGTGACATATTGAAAACGTTACCTACTGACATATGTCATTAAAGAGGAATTAAGGGTCGCTTTCTTCCCCTCCCCTTAAAAGCTAATCATTCCTAAGCCTCCTGTCTGCTCACGTGCAGAGTACGGCTTCAAGGGGAGCCCACCTCCCAGGTGAGGCCAGAGAGCTAGGCTGACCCGCCTCGATCTACAACCTTCCCTCCACGACCATACATTGAAACAGATGATGGTTATTGAGAAGACCATAGAGAGGAAATAGGCCACAGTATGTGGTCTCTGTGGAAAGTTCTCCCCACTCTCCTGCCATATCCAGCCAGTTGCAAAATCCTGTCGATTCTACTAATTCTACTTCAGTGACCCTTGTCACAGTGTCTCCTCTTTGTCACTAGCTCTGCCCTGCTTCAGCTCCCCACTGCTCCTGAAGCTTTGTTCCCCCCAATTCTGATCTACTGATGACTCTTTCTGGATCTGTGAATCAAGTCACTACTTTGCTCATGCACCACCCATGGCTCCCCATTTTCTGTAGTCCTCTTCACCCTGGCATTAAAGGCCCCATCGTCTGACCATAGCCCCAGCTGACCATTCCACATCAGGGTTCTTGGTTCCCAACCACAGAAAGTGACTGTGGCTAATATAAGGCAGAAAGAACCTATCAGGAAGACATCAGGGAGCTCATAGAATCAATGGGAAGCTGGGAGGTCTGCCGGCAAAAGGCAGAGATAAAGTCATGTGTACCAGGGGGTGGTCCAGCCAGGATGCCACAGCTGACACCACCACACCACTGATGGGCACTTGCCACCATCCAACAGCCCTACAGCCTCCATGAATAACCCCTAAGCATCCCCACCTCCTCATGTGTGTCTGCAGACTCCCAGTCCTATGTGGGAGTATCCAACCAACAGAGCTTGGTCTGCTTCTGCAGCCTCACCACCACCATCCCAGGAGAAAGGAGCCGGCCCTCTTCCACAGGGAGAGGCGAGGCCCTCACTTCCCAAACATACTCCCTGTCCAACAGCTAAATCAATATTTCCTTCATACCCCCCGCCCACTCGATGCTCTCCCATCACCCCAACTCTGCTTTTGCCTTCTCTCCCTACTGGAATGCCTCATTCCTACCTCCTCATAACCAGTTGGATCATCCTTCAAATGACCCAATCAAATGTCACCTCCTCTAGGAAGCCTTCCCTGATTGCCTCCACCACCACCCCAATCTAGATGTGATGCCATCTGGGTCTCTCTGGTGGCATTGAAGGCTCTCCATTGTGTTTTATAGCTTGTCATGCTCTTGGGTGACCCTCTCCTATGAGACAGTGAGTCCCTAGAAGGCAGGACTCATGACTTCTCTTAACCCCAGAGCCAAGCACAGAGCCAGGCTGGTGTGTGCACAGATGCCTGGATGGGCAGAAATGAGGTCTGGTCCGGAATTTCTATGCATTCCTGGTCTGCAACACATGGTTAGGATGTCCTTTATTTTCCAAGTGTGTTTTGGAAACTATACACTGTAAGGGCCCATGAGGATGGGGATAACTTTTTTTTTTAGATATCCCCTCAATTGATAGCACAGGGCTGGGCACATATTAGGTGCTTAATAAACACACGATTCGAACTTCCCCTTTCTTGCCCCTACTGTGTCTTTTGAGTTTCCTGAAGTGCATCACCATTGAGATGATATTGAATCAAATCAAACGTAGAAGAGCTTAATAGCAACCACAGCCTTGCAGACTTTTTTTTTTTGACCATTTCTTCTAGCTCGTGGCAGAGAATGCCAGCTGTCAATCAAAATCCCTTTCCCCTCCTCCAGAGCATTAGCAGTGTAGCCCAGCATACGACTACCTGGTTATTTCCCAGACTCATTTGCACTTAGGTGTGACCCTGTGTCCAAATTCTTGCCGGTGGAATGTGAGAGAAAACTCCAAGCCCAGTGCTCTCTTAGCACTGCCTCAAGGTTACCCATTTTTTAATTCCTTTCATCTCTTTACATAAGCTATCTTAGGGAGAACTCCTATTAAAAGCCCAAGTGAGTCAAAATAGGAAGTCATACGACATTCAGCAAGTCCCTTTGCCTCTCTGGACTTCCATTTCTCCAGCTCTCACGCTGAATGAGTCTAAACTGAACCTGCCTATTCCCTCCCCACGTTTCCCCTTTTCACCTGCCCGCACTTGCTGCCAGGCAGGTGGGCTAATACTGTGTCTGGGAAACAGCTGTCCCTGGGATCCCTTCTAAATCATCAAGTCCCAACTCTTTCTGACTTTTAAAGACCTGCATGCCTCCCCTCATGATGTTTGAGTGATAGTTCAATTCTGTTGATTTCCTGGGGAACAGTAGTTTTCTCAGATATTCTGCTGCAGACTGCCTCTCCCTAGAATAGAAAACCCCAGACAGCTGTCCCAGGCAGGCTCCCTCTCCATCACCTGCAGCCATGGTCAACGCCACCAAACCTTCCTCACAGAGCCCCCCTGACCTACCTTTGGGCTAAGGGCAGCCCAGCATGGGAGCAGGGAGGAGCCGTCCTTATATATGGCATGAAGGTGTGGCCCATATATAGCAATGTGGTCATACCAGTTAAAATATTGAGACACACAGATGTAGAAAAGAAACTTACGGTTATCAAGGAGGAGAGGGTGGAGGAGGGATAAACTGGGAGATTAGGATTGACATATATACACTACCATATATAAAATAGACAACTAATAAGAGCCTACTGTATAGCACAGGGAACTTTACTCAATACTCTGTAATGACCTATGCGGGAAAAGAATCTAAAAAAGAGGGGATATATGTACATGTATAACTGATGCACTTTGCTATACAGCAGAAACTAAAACAACATTGTAAAGCAACTATACTCCAGTAAACATTAATATAAAAGAAACAATATTGGGGCTTCCCTGGTGGCACAGTTGTTGAGAGTCCGCCTGCCGATGCGGGGGACACGGGTTCGTGCCCCAGTCCGGGAAGATCCCACATGCCGCGGAGCGGCTGGGCCCGTGAGCCATGGCCACTGAGCCTGTGCATCCGGAGCCTGTGCTGCGCAACGGGAGAGGCCACAACAGTGAGAGGCCCGCGTACTGCCCCTAGGCCTCCTCCAAATCCCTCCAGGCTAGCCGCCCCACCGTGTCCCATCCTTGCCTGGTAAAGGACATCTGCACAGGGCAACAACAATGTCCACATTATGATTCTGGATTTTGTGACGTTTGTGGTATTTGTCAGCTTTTAAAATTTTCTGTTTTATTATAATTTATTATCTTATTCTAAATAAGCAGTCTTGTTTTGTATTCTTTTTATGAGATGGTCAGTCAGGTACGGCCACAAGAGGAGACGGAGAAGAGGCTCAGGAAGACAGTTTATTGCACTCAGAGGTCCTAGGGACAGGAGGCAGGGCTCACCATGCAGGGCCACATGGTAAAGCACCCAGCTCAGGAGGCAGAAGACAGTAATGAGGAAGTGCTTACACCGTGGCCTTTATTGAGGTTTCCATGGGAAACCTGTGGGCAGGGTGAACAGCTTACGATTGGCTAGTTTAAATCATTCCAGCAGGTTTTGGACCTAGGGGCTGTCCCCAGATTCCTGGTACCAGGCCCTGGAATGATTAAGGCAGAGAAATAATGCCTCTGGGGTGCAAGGCCCAGGTGGAGGGGGTCTGGCTCTGCATCCGTTAGTTCGCATATCAAAGGCCTGCTCTCTAAGAATTGACTGGCCCCCAGGAGGGGCAGTCTCTCCTCAGCCACAAAGGTTTTTTTAAGATGTCAAGACATCATAAAATATAGTAAATAAAATGATGGATAGATATAGGTGTAGGTACAACTTTATACCTAATTTTGTATTCATAACTGTGTATTCTTTTTCTTAAAGAGAACCCCCAAGCTGCATGTGTCTCAAGCCCTACAAAACCCTGGGTGCCCCCCACCTTGGTGATCACTGGCCACAGCAGGGTAGATAATGAAGGGGTTCACACACCCTGCAGGCAAAACACCCACCCACAGGCCCTCCGTCTACTCGGTGAGCTCTGCTTCTTATGGGTTACGGAATGAACTGTGTCCCCCCAAAAGACATATTGAAGTTCTAATCCCCTACACCTCAGGATGTGACCTTATTTGGAAATAGGGTCCTTGCACAGGCCATTGGCTGAGATGAGGTCGTGCTGGAGTAGGGTGACCCGTAATCCACTATGGCTGGTGTCCTTATAAGAAGAGAAGGAGAGACAGAGACACAGGAGGAGAAGACAGCTGTGTGATGAGGGAGAAAGAGACACGTGCTGTAGCTGCAGGCCAAGGAGGGCCAAGGATCACCAGCAAATGCCAGACCCTTGCCAGAGGAAGGCAAGGGAAAGACTCTGCCCAGCTCTTCAGAGAAGTGTGGTCCTGCCAACACCTTGATTGTGAGAGAATAAACTTGTTGTTTTAAGCCCTCCCAGTTTGTGATGCTTTGAAAAAAATGTTTTTCATTTATTTTTAATTTCTTTATTTTAGACCACATTGGGTCTTCATTGCTGTGTGTGGGCTTTCTTTAGTTGCGGTGAGCAGGGGCTACTCTTCATTGCGGTGCACAGGCTTCTCATTGCGGTGGCTTCTCTTATTGCGGAGCACCGGCTCTAGGCAGGCGGGCTTCAGTAGTTGTGGCGCACGGGCTCTAGAGCACGGGCTCTAGATCACAGGCTCAGTAGTTGTGGCGCACGGGCTTAGTTGCTCCGTGGCATGTGGGATCTTTCTGGACCAGGAATCGAACCTGTGTCTCCCGCATTGGCAGGTGGATTCTTAACAACTGCACCACCAGGGAAGCCCCCAGTTTGTGATGCTTTGTTACAGCAGCCCTAGGAAACGAATACACTCCTACAGGAAGCGCCTTCCTAGGTGACATTCACTGAGACCTTATCTCTCCAGCTCCCGGAGAAATAGTGCCAGCACAGAGGACAAAACGGGCAGAACAAAAGACAGACGACAGTCAGAATTAGGGCAGTGGGTTTGAGGGAGCAACAAGGGCCTGGACAAGCTGTTTAGGCCCTCAGCACAGAGCACTAGATGGAAAGGGTCAGGAGAAGGGTTTGCGTGCAGCAGGAGAGTCGGGCCCGAAAAACAGCGCATGGTGCTTGGGGAGGCACCGAGGCCTTCCTCCGGACCAGCCTCCGAGGGGGCTCTGGGCCAAGTCCCAAGATCAAGTCTTGGCAACTGGAGCAGGCTTTGTCCCCAAAGTTTCAGTGATCTAAGCACCAGGGAGCACAGTGACCCGGGCACCTGAAGTTCAGGTAGAAGTCCACACCCTGCTCATTCAGAGCCCATAGCCAGGGAACTGTCGGATGGAGCGCCCAGGCCATCGAGTCAGCACTAGTCAGGGGCACCGTATGGCTGACCTTTCTGCTCACGGCTCTCCGGGCAGCCGGGCTGAACATAATTGAGGTCTGTGCATGAGCCGTGAAGGGACTTTAACATGTGATACCAGAGTGTGAAGGACAGAGAAAAGGGTAGCACTCCTCACCAGCAGGACCTGCCCTCAGCCCAGTTGTCCTCAAGATGAAATTAAAGAGATCAACTCAGTTATCTCAAAGGCCTTTTCTGCTTCAATTTTCTCGACTACGGTAACCCACACCCTGCCAGGGGCCGCGCACTCTCCTTCTCCCTCCTCCTGGCTTCCCAGCCCTTCATCCGCATGCTGCAGACCTCCCATCCCCAAGCGCATCCTTACAACCTGCCAGGCCCCTGCCCCAGCCCAGGTTCTGCTCTGCGTAGAAATTCTGCAACAGCCAGAAAGCCATTAAACTAAATCAATTCATGAAAGCCGGGTACAGGCAACTCTCTCTGTAAGGTTTTATAATTTAAAAGGAGGCAGACTGCTTGAGAACAGGGGCCACGGCTGCTTTGATGCACCATCGAATCCCTAGCCCTAGCACAGATCTGACACACTGCAGGTGGTCAATAAATATTTGTTGAATGAATGAATGAACAAATGAATGGGACTCTCAGTCACTGCAACAGAATGTGCAAGGCCGGGATGGGAGGAGCAGAGGCCTTCCTAGGCCCCTTCAACTCAAACTTTTAAACACAGGGTCTGCTCTCTCCCCAAACTTGGAGATGAGTATCGAGTCTGTTAATGCTCTAGCTGCACTCCCTCCCAAGGGGCCAGAAGGATGCTGCCCCAGTGCCTGAAATCAACCCAAAACAAGTGATGAGGCTTGCATGGCTGCACGCATTGCATATTTTCTCAACCGTCTGGGGCTAAATACAAAACAATGAAAATGAAAGGAGGTGGGAAGGGAGACTTGTTGAAAGGAGAAATCAAAGAGGAACCAGCCATCAGCTTATGTTTAGCAATAAGCAGGTTAATCACAAAGGAAATTAAAAGCGAGTCTCCTTGAAGGAGAAGAAGGAGGGGAAAAAAACTGTAATTGGTTCCCTCTGCTCTGAAATCACAGCACCTGCCCTCCATCTGCACCCAGAGAAGTGGCCCGAGGTCGGCGGACAGATTTGCCAAAGCTCTTTCAGGCAGTCTTGAAATGCACACATGCACATGCACACACACACACACACGGGTCGTCCATGTGCTATTTAAAACACACAAAGCTTCAGTACTTAGAGGCCAACACTCGTACCCATCCTTCCATCCTTCATTTTGTATTATATTGATACGAAACCTTCAATCACCTAGAAGGAGAATTTACAGGTAGGAGTGGTGACCCTCTGGTAAGCAGTGACTGGCTGTGAAGTGCAGAGCAAATAATTTGTTACTGACAGATGTCAAAGTTTGGGAATGGTTTATTTAACTGTATAAACTGGAGAGGATTCAAAGTTACACCTACAGCATCATCACTTTTTTTTTTACTGAAGTAGAGTTGTTTTACAATATTGTGTTAGTTTCCCGTGTACAGCAAAGTGATTCAGTTATATATATATCTTTTTTCAGATTATTTTCCACTGTAGGTAATTACAAGATTGGCTATAGTTCCCTGTGTTATACAGTAAATCCTTGTTGCTATTTTATGTACAGTAGTTTGTATCTGTTCATTCCATACTCCTAGTTTATCCCTCCCCCACACCTTTCCCCTTTGGTAGCTGTAAGTTTCTTCTCTATGTCTGTGAATCTGTTTCTTAATCGCACATCCACCCTTCTGCTTTCTCATAGGCGGGGGGTGGAGTCGACAGCCAGGACACAGAGAATGTGCTTTACGGAGAGGAGTAAGCAGCCCTCCTTGATGGTCTCAGCCATGGGTTTGAAGCAGAAAAATGTCGAGAGTCTCTAGTCCAGAATGTGGACCACAGAAGGCAGGCAAAGTTGAAGACATCTCAGAGAGGGGAATCAGCCCATTAGCGACCAAAATTAATCAAGGACCTGGGGCCAGATGCTAGTGGAATCAGCTGATCTAAATGTGAGAGAGAAAGTCAGAAGGAGACAGAGAGACAGAGACAGAGACAGCAGCAGCGAAGAGAAGGGGAGAGGGGGAGGGAGCCCGGGTTCCTGTCGGCTACAGGCCTTTGTGATGCTATCCTGCCCTGTGTTGTGTGACCCACCCCCTCTGCTCTCCCAATCAATTCACCTTTTTGCTTAAGCCAGTTTAGTATTGATAGAATCCTGTGACTTGCAAACAAAGGGGCCTCCGTCAAGGCCCAACCCTTGGCTTACCAGCTGCAGAGGGTTGGATAAGAGGACTCAGGGGATCTCCCAGAGGCCATGCGGAGTTAGGAGAATGCGTTTGAGCCTGCCGGGCTGCACAGCTGAGCTCCTTGGAGCTGTCGGGGTTCTGGAGAAGACCCCAGGGACCAACCCATTTTCTCTTCCAGCTAAAGTTTGGTTTGAACAAAAGTTCCCGTGGCTTGACGTTTTTTGAAACCCACTGGGCAAGGTACAAGACCCTGGCAGGAAGTCTGGATGCTTTCTAGCTGTTCTCACTCCCTCTATCACTCATTCTACTTTAATAAGCAGAGGGAAATTCCAGCTGCTTATTATTTTAAGCTGATGAGCCGAGGTTTGAAGGAGGGTCGCCATCTTGCGCACCTACAGTGGTGGTGCCAGTTCTGTGTCTGTGGAAGATGCTCCTGCTAGACCCCCGCAGACAGGCAGAGGAGGCCCCTAGGATTCTTGGCAAGTGGAATCCCAGGCACAGCAGAACCACATCTTCAGCTTCAGGCACAGAGAGCGACACGGAGCAAACGCTCCTCTCCGAGATGAAAGCCCGGCCGTGGAGATCCCTGCTGGGTGCCGCAAGGGCCCCGACCTCCCTGCAGAGTGGACGCTGCAGGCAGTGCAGACTCTGAGGACTTTCTGTCCAAAAGGAACTTTCAGAGACCTGCTAATCCAGTACTTGTTTCACAGAACAGGAGACCGGAGGCCCCGGGTCGGAAGGACTTGCCCAAGGCTACACAGTGAGTAACTCGTCACCTGATCCCTCCCTTGGGATAATGTCCCCTGAAGAGCCAGTTGGGACCTTCTCTAGGTTACTGAGCCGAGTGTCCTAAGACTCAAGTCCCTTCTTCCAAAGAGTTGTCAGGCACTTTCAGCCCCCTTCCCCTCTAGCTTCGGGAATCTGTGATATGATGCCAGAGCCTGGTTCAGTCTGTCCCACAGGACATCATGGGACAGTAGAAGGAGCACTGGAATTGGTGTCCAAAACTGTCTTTGAGGCTACACAGAGGAGTCAAGTCAAAGACATCACTTAACCTCTGGTTCCCAGTCTCCTCATTTGTACAATGGGATAATAAAATCTGTCCTGCCGGTTTCTCAGGCCATGAGGATCCAGTAGGATAGAGTCTGGGACCAGGATGGCCACACAGTGTTACTCCCCTAAGAAAGCCCTCAGCTTACCTGCCTGATGAGGCATTCCTGGTACCACACCCATCTCTTATGGAATTTGCCTAAAGCAACTGCCTTTTCGCAGTACCTGGCATGGACCCTATACATCAACATTCAAAACACCCCCATCTTGCTTTTATGGGATATGGGGACCAGGGACCATCCTAGCCAAGGCTTCTAAATATAGGATCCCATGATGCCAGGGACCCACAAAATGTGGCCCTGGAATCTCCAGCCTATTATCAAGATTTCAAAAAGTCTTACGGAAGGTATTTCCCTAGGTAAACTCAAGGGCCCATCTTCTTTGCTTTGGACTAGAATGTTCTTTCAGAGTGTAGTCGTTAACACCATTATCTTGTGTTAGCTAGAAGCTTGGCTTGGTAATACAGATGTTTCTGATTAATATAAATGCACGCCCTAATTAGCTGTTATATGATATGTGAGGTGCGTTTGTTAGGGAGATCTTTTTTCAAAATTTACAATCTCCAGCAATTCCACTTTTAGGTATTTCTACTAAGAAATAATTATGAATACATGCAATGATTTATGGACAAGGCTATTTGTTGATACATTGTGTACAAACATTTTTAAAAGTTCAACAATTTGTTAATGTTATGGTACATTCAAATGGTGGGATTACATGTAGTCACTAAAAATCACCTTTTAGAAGAATATTTAACAACAATGTGAATTATGATTTGAATATGGTTGAGCAGAGGAGAAAAGCTCACAAAACTGTACATCTAGTATGATTCCAATTTTGTGCCTTAAAAAGGAAGATTATACAAACCAATGTTAAAAACAGTTATGAGATCAAAAGTGACTTTTATCGCACTTTTCAAGTTTTCTACAAATAATATGTATGAGTTTTATAATTGGGGAGGAAAGGCAGGAAATGTCCTTTTGAGAATCGCTGCAAGAATCAAGTCTCTAAAAGGGTCTTGAAAGTTGAGAGTTCAAGGAGAACCCAAGGGCAGGCACTAGGAAGCCTCCCCCCCAACTTGTAACATAACAGTTGGTTTTCAAAGCTTTCACACCGCCATTTGTCAGAATCTCAAGCTGGCACGCCAAGTGTTGGTGAGCATGTGGATCTGTGGTATCTCTTGCGCATTGCAGTGGAGTGGAAATTGGTCCAACCGCTTTGCAAAACCCTTGACTTTATCTCCTAAAGCTGAACATTCCCATACTTAACACTCAACAGGGAACACGTGTTTATCAGTAGGTATTACAAGAGAGATCATTAACAGCGCTGTTCACAATAGCAAAACCCTGCAAAGATCCTTGCTGTTCATCAACACAGAAATGAATGAATAATCTATGGTGTATTCCCAAAATGTGCAGTAGAGTCAAATCGAATTAATTGGTGTTTCAGTTCAAGAAGGTGAAAAAAGTTCTGGATTTGGGTGGTGGTGACGGTTGCACAACACTATGTATGTACTTAAATGCCACTGAATTTGTACACTTAAAAATAGTTAAAACAGGGCTTCCCTGGTGGCGCAGTGGTTGAGAGTCCGCCTGCCACTGCAGGGGACGCGGGTTTGTGCCCCGGTCCGGGAAGATCCCACATGCCGCGGAGCGGCTGAGCCTGTGCGTCCGGAGCCTGTGCTCCGCAACGGGAGAGGCCACAACGAGAGGCCCGCGTACCGCAAAAAAAAAAAAAAAAAAAAAAGTTAGTAAATTTTACATTTTATATATATATAACCATAATAAAAAAACAAATTAAATACAGTGAATTTGATAATACAGATTAACTTAACCATGATAATAAGTAAAAAAAAAAGAAAAAAAGAAAAACTGCCAAAGGTGACATACAGCATGATGTCCTCTTTATAAAGTTAAAACAACTAAAATTTAAAATAGGCTTTTTGAGAAAGCGAACAAAATACAGTACAACAAAATAAGCAAAGCAAGAGAACAGTAAACAGAGAACTCAGGGTGATAGTTACCCGGATTAGGGAGGGTAGCTTGATCTGGGCTATTATTAAGGCCCTGCCTTCTGTGGGTGGAGCCACGGGTGCTTTTTACATTAAAAGAAAGAAAATGGAAGGGGTGGAAGAAAGGAAGAGAAGATGAGAGGGAGGGAGGAGAGGAGGAGAGAAAGGTGTCCTACCAGAGATGAGGGTATGTCACGAAGCAAGGATTTTGATTCATCCAATTCTGGTCACCCGGGGTCCTTTAAAAAAAAACGCTAAGGACTTCCCTGGTGGCGCAGTGGTTAAGAATCCGTCTGCAAATGCAGGGGACACGGGTTCGAGCCCTGCTCCGGGAAGATCCCACATGCCGCGGAGCAACTAAGCCCGTGCACCACAACTACTGAGCCTGTGCTCTAGAGTCTGTGAGCCACAACTACTGAAGCCCACGCACCACAACTACTGAAGCCCGGGCGCCTAGAGCCCGTGCTCCGTAACAAGAGAAGCTGCCGCCATGAGAAGCCCGCGCACCACAGCAAAGAGTAGCCCCGCTCGCCGCAACTAGAGAAACCCCAGGCACAGCAACGAAGACCCAATGCAGCCAAAAATAAATAAATTTTTTTTTAAATTGCTAAACAGAGCATATATTGTTTAGTAATACATAGGCACGTGAAAAGCATTTGTAAAGTGTAAACGGATGACTTTGGCGGGCGGGGGTGGGGTGTTGTAGAACAGTGCCTGTGCACATAATAGGTGCTCAATAAATATTTGCTGTTTGTTGAGGGGGAAGAAAAGTAAATGGATGTTTAATAAAACATTTAGGATAGTGATTGCTCTGGGATGTGGAGGGGGATGTGTATGTGGCTCCCCTGATCCCGGCACTCAATTTCTTAAACTCAGTCGTGGATACACAGTCATTCATTTTACTATTATTCCTAAAGCATACACATACTTTATATGCACTTTTTTGTATGTATGATTTATTTCACAATTTAAAAGTAAAAAAGGAGAGAGTATAAATTAAATAGAATGCAAAAAAAGAATATCGTTTTCTAAAAACACTAATAGATCATCAGCTCTGGCAAGATGGATCAAGAAAGAAATGGAGAAGGCACAGATATTCAGAATGAAAAAGAGGATAGAACTACGGATACAGTAGAATTTTTTCAACTCTTTAAGGAATTCTGTGACCAATTCTATGCCAATAAATTTTAAAACAGACCAAATAAGTCATGCTCTAGAAAAATGTGTAACAGGATATTAAAATGGGACTTTCTCCATCTCCGCTTCAGCTGAGGGTCCCGAGACCAAGAACTAGATACAGTTGCCAAATGCTTTCCCATTCCTAAACAAGATGCCAAACGACCTCACTCACTTCTGCAGGGTGAGCTAAGGTTTTGTGAAACCACTTCTGCCGGTGCTGGGCTTCACCAGGTCGAGCTGCTAAAAGGGTACGAATTGGAGAGGCCTGGAAGAAAGGAGGATGTCTTAGGAGATGGGCATGTAGGCAGGTGCTTCCTTTTAACCTCAAATCAAGTGAGAGGGGCTTGACAAGGACTGCTCAGAGGGCTTGAGCAGCTCCCAGGGCTGGGAGTTAATAAAGGCATACAAGTACCTGAGAAACCTAAAGGCAAGTCATGGTGAGCTGCCTAGCAGCAGAGGGAGAGTGAGGAACAAAGGCTGTCTTAGGGAGCTGCCCTCTGCTGACAGTGGGCAAGGAAGCAAAGGGCGAGAGGGAAGGAGGTGAAGAGAAGGGAGTCTGCCCTCTGGGGGACAGGCCCAAATAGACAGGATCTGCTGGAGAAGACCAGAGAGCCAGCTGGAGTCAAGATGTCACCATGCCATAGGCATTGTAGCTGGAGATCCCAGTGGAGCAGTTGGGGCTCTGAGAAAATCCAAGGAGAGAAAGAGCCAGCTTTAGACATCAACAAGCCTAGGAAACACCAACCCTTCATAAATGTCTTCTACAACAGTGCCCTTTCCCTTACAGCCCTCACCCCAGATGGTCCTGCAAATTGAATGTGGTAACCTATCCATCTATCTTTTTATCTATCTATCTATCTATCTATCCTGGCCAAGTAAAGCTTATCCCAGAACTGCAAGGAAGATTCAACTTCAGGAAAATGTCTAATGTAATTCACCATATTACCAGAGAGAGAGAAGAAAAACTATATGAAAAAACATTTGATAAAATTCAAACTTACTTATATTTTAAGTCAAAGCTTCATATTAGGGACTTCCCTGGTGGCGCAGTGGTTAAGAATCCGCCTGCCAATGCAGGGAACACGAGTTCGAGCCCTGGTCCAGAAAGATCCCACATGCCACGGAGCAACTTAAGCCCGTGCGCCACAAGTACTGAGCCTGCGTGCCACAACTACTGAAGCCCGTGCACCTAGAGCCCGTGCTCCGCAACAAGAGACGCCCCCGCTTGCCTCAACTAGAGAAAGCCTGCGGGCAGCAACGAAGACCCAATGCGGCCAAAAATAAATAATAAATAAAAATTTTTTTTAAAAGCTTCATATTAAAAACAACTCCTAGAGCATTAGGGATAGTGAGATCTTCCTTAACTTAATAAAGTGTATCTTTGGAAAACATGCAGCAAATGTTGTACTCAGTGGTGAAACATCAGATGTATTTTCTTTAAAATGACAAGTCATGGTATCTGGCATTAAATCTAACCAAAAAATGCTCAGGACGTATAAGCAGAAAAATGTAAAACTGTTTTGAAGGGCAGATTTAAATAATAGAAGTGATATAGCACATCTATGGATGGGAGGACCCTACATCTTAAAAATAGTGATTCTCCCCACTTCTGTCTATAAATTCAATGCCATTCCCACTAAAATCCCAAAGGGTTTTATCACAGAACTTGATAAGATTATCTTAAAGTTAATATGGAAGGAAAGAGGGCCAAGAAAAGCCAAGGAAATTTTGAAAGAACAAAATAGGGAGGCTTAGCTGGCCGGATATGAGGAATTATTATAAAGCTATTATAATTAAAAACAGGGTGGTATTGCTCCAGGAATAAATAAACCATGGAATAGGATATAAAGGCCAGAAATAAACCCATAAACATAGCTTACATGTAACAGAATTACAAATCAGTGTAATGAATTATTCTATAAATAATAAATGATTAGATGAATTATTCTATAAATGGTACTGGAAAAATTGATTAGCCATTTAGAAAAAAAGTAAAATTAGGCCTTTTCCTCACATTGTATATACACACACACCACACGCACACACAATCCGAGATGAAAGATCTACTAACTGTGAAAATCATTTTTTTAATTTTCAGAAAAAATAGAAATATAGAAGGATATTTTTATACTATCAGCATAGAAAAAATTCATCAAATTTTTATCAAGATACATTAACTACAAACTGTAAAGGAAAATTTTGTAATGTTGGAATATATTGAAATTTGAAACTTCTGCCTGACAAAGACTTTTATAAATGAAATGGAAAAAACAAGTGACAGACTGAGAAAAGATATTTTTATTTTTTTAATTTTATTGGAGTATAGTTGATTTACAATATTATGTTAATTTATGCTGTACAACAAAGCAATTCAGTTATACATATATATATTCTTTTTCATATTTTCCATTATGGTGTGTCACAGGATATTGAATATACTTCCCTGTGCTGTACAGTAGGACCTTGTTGTTTATTCATTCCGTATATAATCGTTTGCATCTGCTAATCCCGAACTCCCAGATAACATCCCTCCCCGACACTCCCTCCCTCTTGGCAACCACAAGTCTGTTCTCTATGTCTGTGAGTCTGTTTCTGTTTCGTAGATAAGTTTATTTGTGTCATATTTTAGATTCCACATATAAGTGATATCACATGGTATTTGTCTTTCTCTTTCTGACTTACTTTGCTTACTATGATAATCTCTAGGTCCATCCATGTTGCTGAAAATGGCATTATTTCATTCATTATTTCATCATATGGCAACTCTATTTTTAGTTTTTTGAGGAACCTCCATACAGTTTTCCATAATGGCTGCACCAATTTACATTCCCACCAACAGTGCAAGAGGGTTCCCTTTTCTCCACACCCTAACATTTCTTATTTGTAGACTTTCTGGTGATAACCATTCTGACCAGTGTGTGGTGGTACTTCATTGTAGTTTTGATTTGCGTTACTCTAATAATTAGCGATGTTGAGCATCTTTTCTTGTGCCTATTGGCCATCTGTATGTCTTCTGTGGAGAAATGTCTATTTAGGTCTTCTGTCCATTTTTCGGTTGGGTTTTTTGTTGTTGTTATTGAGTTGTATGAGCTGTTTGTATATTTTGGAAATTAAGCCCTTGTTTATTGCATCATTTGCAAATATTTTCTCCCAGTGCATAGGTAGTCTTTTCGTTTTGCTTATGGTTTCCTTTGCTATGTGAAAGCTTGTGAGTTTGATTAGGTCCCATTTGTTTATTTTTGCTTTTAGAGAAAAGGTATCTAACTACCAAAAGAGTAGTATCCAGAATATATAAAGAACTCCAGCAAATCAGTAAGGAAAAAACAACTCAACAGAATTGGGCCAAGCATATGAAGAGGCAATTCACAGGAGAAGAAAGCAGGGTGGTGAATAATCATATAAAAAGAGGCTTAATCTCACTAGGATTCAGGGAAGCAAATTGCAACAACAGAGAGATTCCATTTCACACTGGTTAAATTGGCAGTATCTTGCAAGTCTGATTGTAACAGATTCATAAGCAATGGGGGAAAGGAACTCCTATACTTGTTGATGGGAGAGTGTGTTGGTACAATCACCTTGCGGAGGAGTTTGAGAATATCTAGTAGATTCGAAGATGGTCAGACCTCACAACACAGCAAAACCAATTCTAGGTAACCGCTCTAAAGGGAGTTCCAGGTGCACAGGGAGACAGGTATGAAGATGTTTGTACGAAGATGTTTGTTGCAGACCTATCTTGTAATAGTGAGAAAGTGGAAATAACCATTAGGAGAATGGAGATCTAAAAATGTGGTTTATTCACCCAATGGAATATCATACAGCAGTTAAAATGAGCTAGATGTATACATATTACCTCTCACATTTGCTCTCTACGCTTGTTTTATAGATCCCACCTCTTTGATGTCTGTAAGATCTGTTTGCTCCTTTCCATCACCCCGACAATCCCATGCCACCATTTTTGCTTAGATGATGTAACAGACACCTAACTGACCCCCCTACTCCCCATTGGCCCTGGGCAGCCAAGGATATCTTTCTAAGGTGCACACCTGACATTGTCACTTACCTGCTTAAAAACCCTCCAATGACTGTGGCCTACAAGACAAAGCACGGATGCCTTAGCAGAGCTCAAGAAAGCCTCATCTTTCACTTTTCCCCTTCCAATCCAGCCTCATGGGATTGTTTGTGGTTCACCAGACAGGCTGGGTATTCAGCCACCCTGCCTGGATCACGCGACTTGCTCCCTCTGCCAGGAGGGAGCTTTCCTGTAACTCAGCCCCTTCCCACCCGCACTGATCCACCTGGCAAAGTGGATCCGCCTGCAAGCAGCCATCCCCAAAACTCAGCTCAAGAATCTGTGTGAAGAATTTGCCCACAGACCCCTCTCCCCACGTTTTTCTTTCCACTGTGATCCCCCCGGCCAAACCTCAAGGCACAAGACCGAACTCTCTCCTCTGTGGGAACCAAGGCAAGTAATTTCCCACTCCGAGCCAGAGCTCACCCCTGAGCAATTGCACCCATCATCCCTTGCAGCTTCTCTGTAGGCCAGCGCTGGCTGGAGAGCAGGGTGAGAGGCCAGTTCTCACCTGTATGCCGCTGCTCCCCCCACACCTTGTCACACTGCATCACTTTCCCTGGCTGTTTCCCTGCTTCCTTCCTCCTCATTCCTGCATCAAGTTCACACTCTGGGACCAGCAGTGAAGACTCACCAGTTGAGCCCCCAAATCCAGGTGCTCAGACTGGTGGGGCTCATTGGGGGAGAGCTTCAGGAGGGGAGAGCCCCCGACCCCCACTCCAGGAGGATACCTGTGAGCAGATGCTCCAGGCTGAACTCCCATGGCCTCCTCCACTTTCCACAGACGTGGCCCAGAGACTCGGCCAAAGAAGAGGAGAAGGAGCCTGGCTCACCGAGGAAGGAGGACAGTCAGGAGAGAAAGGCTGGCCTCAGCCAGGGAGGAAGGAAGGGTGTCAGATGTTAGCGGATATTCTCCTAGGTCGGTCTGCCTGAAAGACAGTTCAGGGCTCAGCCTGTGGATAGTGAAGTAGAAGTATGTAGTATCGGCTTCCCTGGTGGCGCAGGGGTTGAAAGCCTGCCTGCCAATGCAGGGGACATGGGTTCGAGCCCTGGTCTGGGAAGATCCCACATGCCGCAGAGCAACTAAGCCCGGGAGCCACAACTACTGAGCCTGCGTGTCTGGAGCCTGTGTTCCTCAACAAGAGAGGCCGCGATAGTGAGAGACCCGCGCACTGCGATGAAGAGTGGCCCCCGCTCACCACAACTAGAGAAAGCCCTCCCACAGAAACGAAGACCCAACACAGCCAAAAATTAATTAATTAATTAACTTTAGAAAAAGAAAAAGAAGCATTTAAAAAATAATAAAAAAAATAAAAGGAACACAAATTGGTACACACTTTCTAGGTACAATTTATAAAAAAAAAAGTGTGTAGTATCATCACCCTGATCCCGCCCAAGTGGCATCAGGCTGTAGCCTCATAAAACCATTTTTTTTTTTTTTTTTTTCC
>NW_020837970.1:16156667-16198829 GCF_003676395.1 Aethalodelphis obliquidens | reverse complement strand
CGAGGGCTTCCCTGGTGGCACAGTGGTTAAGAATCCGCCTGCTAATGGAGGGGACACGGGTTCGAGCCCTGGTCCGGGAAGATCCCACATGCCGCGGAGCAACTAGGCCCGTGAGCCACAACTACTGAGCCTGCGCGTCTGGAGCCTGTGCTCCGCAACGTGAGAGGTCCGCGCACCGCGATCTTTATGATGACACCTCCTTTCTGTAGAAGTTTGGTCCTATTAAGTGGGAGTCTTTTTGCCTGGCAAGTACCCTGACAGGTTTGGTGTGTGCACTTGTAGTTTGGAGCAGCTGAGTGGTGGAACGGCTCTGCAAAATAGAAGGAAAAGCATCTGGACATCTGGGGGATAGAGAGGAGGAGCGTCAGAAAAGGAAAGAGAGGGAGAAACCAGTAAGTGGGGGAGTTTGGGCAGTTGGAGGTGAGGAGGCGAGTCAGCATTTTAAAATAAGAAAGCCCAGGGTTATCCGTGCTGGGGGATGCTTCGCGGGGCCCCTCCCCCGGGGTGGAAGAATCTGCCACGTTCATGGCCCTTGGTGTGCGTGGATCTCCTAGGTGTGGAGATCGAGCGATGGGTCATGTGGAGTGAAAGAGACGGGTCTTGGATCTGCACTTGAGAGCCTGGGGTCCCTTGGGGATCTGTGGAATTCTTCAGAGAGGCGGAAGGAGCTAGAACCGGAGTTCAAGACAGTCTGATCTAGATCTTAACTGCCTACAGCTGACATCTGGATCACTTGTTAATTGCATAGTATCTAATAAACTTAGAAAACACTATTCACCTTTCCAAAGTCCATCGGAGCCCTCTAACACACCATTTCCTCAAGAATAAATGGGTAAGTGTGCACATCCAGCACACATGGTGTTTAACCCGCCCCCCCCCCACCCCCCCCCGCCCCCCCCCCCCCCCCCCCCCCCGCCCCTTCCTTGCACTTAGCCACAGGTCAGAGTCACTCAGAGTTGTGGAGGCAGGAGAGAGAAGCCAGGTGAAAGCCTATTTAAAGACTGGGCAGTGGAGGCTCAGAGAGGGAGAGCAACTTCCTCAAGACCACACAGCTAATGCGGGCAGAGCTAGGACTTATTTTTTTCCTGCCCCCAGGTTTGGGCTCCCCCCTCCCTGAGGACTGCAGCTGCTGTGAGTTAGGATGGAGCCAATTTGGGTCTGAGGGCAATTCATTAAAACATATCCTGAGAGAGCAGGGGACAAGGAGGCCTTGTTTTCTAAGGGATTCTCCCAGGGCTCTGAGCTCCAAGCAAACACATTCCTGAATCTTTGCCACCACATTTAAAACCAGAGGAGAAAAGTTATAAATGGGCTTTTTCTCTCTACAGATAAGAGAACCACAGGATATTAGGTCTGGGAAAGATGGGCTAGCAAGACGTCTCCCTGCCCAGACTCCCTGTGACCTAAGAATCTGAATTCTCGCCATGCACTTTTAGAGTCCCATAGGCAGGGATGTGTGACCTTAGTAGCTTCTTCAACAAACATTGTAAATATTTTTAAAGTTTTTACTTTTATCATAGAAAAACAATAGGCATTGAATGAATTACATTGAATATTTTGCAAAATTCTAATTTATTCAACTCAGCAAGAATCTGTTTATTCAAGGAATGGACAAACGTTCACCATTGAAGTTGGAACCTGGACACATTGGTCCGGGGGGTGGGGTGCGGGGTGTCATTAAACTATTCTCTTTATTTTTTAAATGTTTTCAAAATTCTGTAATAAAAAGTTAAAACTATATATATATATTTTTATAAATTTATTTATTTTTGGCTGCATTGGGTCTTCATTGCTGCGTGCAGGCTTTCTCTAGTTGCGGTGAGCTGGAGCTACTCTTTGTTGAGGTGTGCGGGCTTCTCACTGCAGTGGCTTCTCTTGTTGCGGAGCACGGGCTCTAGGCGCACGGGGTTCAGTAGTTGTGGCACGTGGGCTCAGTAGTTGTGGCTCGTGGGTGACAGAGCACAGGCACAGTAGTTGTAGTGCACAGGCTTAGTTGCTCCGTGGCATGTGGGACCTTCCCTGACCAGGGATCAAACCCGTGACCCCTGTATTGGCAGGCAGATTCTCAACCACTGCACCCCCAGGGAGGTCCCTATGTGCATTTTTTAAAGTTTGCTGCTTAAATAAGTGTCAGAGTAAGAACTTCCATTGTAACTATTTTGCGTGTTGGTTTTTAAAACAATGCCAATTTGTTGTCAACAAACTCTGTCAACCTGTGCTTGTATCAAAGTTCTCATTTTAAAGGTACAATTAAGGGAATTCCCTGGTGGTCCAGTGGTTAGGACTCTGCACTCTCACTGCCAAGGGCCTGGGTTCAGTCCCTGGTCGGGGAACTAAGACTCACAAGCTGCGTAGCACGGCCAAATAAATAAATAAAGGTGCAATTAAAAGCGCTTCGTTTAAAGTGACGATTAGGACTCAATACAATTGGGGGCACTGTATAACCCACACCACAAGTTGAGGCAGCATCTATGTCTCATCACTCCTTGTCACAATCATTTCACACTAGTGGGCGCACACAGACACAGCCACACGTAAAACACCAGCAGTGAGTAGATGGAGCCCATGTTCATCACTCACACTTCTAGGCTCTCTGACTCCCTAGAAGAAGCAGGTGCCCCATAGCACTGCGTCCATCCCGCTGTCCTGTACCTGCCGCACGTTCTTAGAATTCCTTACTATGCATCTGCTCCCCCAGCTACTTGCTGAGCTCCGTGAAGGCAAGGATGAGGCTGGCCCCTCTCTGGGTCCTAGTCTGGGACCCTGCCCCACAAAGAGTGAGGACTCAATAAATAAGTGTTAGATGATATAAAAGTCAAACTGTGTAGCATTCTGGGCTTGGCATAGAGAGTTGGGAGAAAAACAGAAGAGAAGTGACCTGGGACATGGAGCAAGATCGGGGCTCCTCATCTACCTGATTATATGCAGGGCCTCAGTCTCTCCATCAACAAAATGGGAATAATTATCTTTACTTTGCAGAGTCATGGTGAAGAAGAGTGATGATGGCTGTGCGGTGCCTGACACATAGTAGGTGCTACGGAAGAGGCTGCTATACCTAAAATGATGACCCTAGGATGAAGATAACATCTGATGCAGAGCTTGGGACAGAGGTGAGTGTTTTAAACACAGGCAATGAAGGGTTACCAGGCTGGCATTAGCCAAAAAGCCCAAGATCTTTTAATAAAAGGGCGGAGAGAGAGAGTTCGCAGGTATTTAGTTGTTTTGTATGCCGTGACTTTAACTAATCCTCATGTCAACCTGTGAAGTGCGTGGTTTGTGACCAAGTCCTCAGGAGGGGAGGAGGAAGCATTAACACAGGCTGGTGCAGCTCTCAAAGCTCTCAGGGATGATGTTGGCTGTGGGTTTGTCATATATGGCCTTTATTATGTTGACAAAAGTTCCCTCTATGCCTACTTTCTGCAGGGTTTTTATCATAAATGGGTGTTGAATTTTGTCAAAAGCTTTCTCTGTATCTATTGAGATGACCATATGGTTTTTCTCCTTCAATTTGTTAATATGGTTTATCACGTTGATTGATTTGCATATATTGAAGAATCCTTGCATTCCTGGAATAAACCCCACTTAATCACGGTGTATGATCTTTTTAATGTGCTGTTGGATTCTGTTTGCTAGTATTCTGTTGAGGATTTTTGCATCTATGTTCATCAGTAATATTGGCCTGTAGTTTTCTTTCTTTGTGACATCCTTGTCTGGTTTTGGTATCAAGGTGATGGTGGCCTTGTAGAATGAATTTGGGAGTGTTCCTCCCTCTGCTATATTTTGGAAGAGTTTGAGAAGGATAGGTGTTAGCTCTTCTCTAAATGTTTGACAGAATTCGCCTGTGAAGGCATCTGGTCCTGGGCTTTTGTTTGTTGGAAGATTTTTAATCACAGTTTCAATTTCAGTGCTTGTGATTGGTCTGTTCCTATTTTTTATTTCTTCCTGATTCAGTCTTGGCAGGTTGTGCATTTCTAAGAATTTGTCCATTTCTTCCAGATTGTCCATTTTATTGGCATAGAGTTGCTTGTAGTAATCTCTCATGATCCTTTGTATTTCTAGTGTCAGTTGTTACTTCTCCTTTTTTTTTGTAATTCTATTGATTTGAGTCTTCTCCCTTTTTTTCTTGATGAGTCTGGCTAATGGCTTATCAATTTTGTTTATCTTCTCAAAGAACCAGCTTTTAGTTTTATTGATCTTTGCTATCGTTTCCTTCATTTCTTTTTCATTTATTTCTGATCTGATTTTTATGATTTCTTTCCTTCTGCTAACTTTGGGGTTTTTTTTGTTCTTCTTTCTCTAATTGCTTTAGGTGCAAGGTTAGGTTGTTTATTCGAGATGTTTCCTGTTTCTTAAGGTGGGCTTGTATTGCTATAAACATGTGGCACATATATACAATGGAATATTACTCAGCCATATAAAGAAACGAAATTGAGCTATTTGTAATGAGGTGGATAGACCTAGAGTCTGTCATACAGAGTGAAGTAAGTCAGAAAGAGAGAGACAAATACCGTATGCTAACACATATATATGGAATTAAAGAAAAAAAAATGTCATGAAGAACCTAGGGGTAAGACAGGAATAAAGCCACAGACCTACTAGAGAATGGACTTGAGGATATGGGGAGGGGGAAGGGTAAGCTGGGACAAAGCGAGAGAGAGGCATGGACATATATACACTACCAAACGTAAGGTAGATAGCTAGTGGGAAGCAGCCGCATAGCACAGGGAGATCAGCTCGGTGCTTTGTGACCACCTAGAGGGGTGGGACAGGGAGGGTGGGAGGGAGGGAGATGCAAGAAGGAAGAGATATGGGGACATATGTATATGTATAATTGATACACTTTGTTATAAAGCAGAAACTAACACACCATTGTAAAGCAATTATACTCCAATAAAGATGTTAAAAAAAAAAAAAAACTCTCAGGTAGGGCTAGGCTGGAATTTCTGGCATCTGGGCAGGAAGCATTTCTGGGCTCCTGGTACTCTCTCTATTCTTTTTAAATCAAATCAAGTCCTGGAAGCAGCTCAAAGCTTACCCTCTTTGGGGCCCAGTCCCTGTACCTTTGTTTAACAACAGACACAGATTCATTCCAGGCTGGCCTAGTTCAAGTTGACCTGGGCAGGGCTGTTGCCTGGGAGGTGGACAGAGCCTCCCTTCCCCTCCCCACTGCCCAGTCAGAGGACATGACCCACTCTCTTCTCCCACCTTGGAATCCTGCTTGCCTGGGGTTCAGCTCTGAGTACTTGACCCTGGAGACCCTTACCCCTTGGAACATGGAATGAAGAGCTTCCAGGGGCTCAAAGAACATAGAGGTCCCCTTTGTTCCCATCCTAAATACTTCCCTACCGAATTGTGTCTGCCCCTGGTGGTCAGGACAGGTCTCTCTGAGAAGGTGACATTTGCGTAGAGACCTCAATAAATAGAAAGTAGCCATTAAAATGAACAAAAGAAAATTCTTGGCCTTAGGTTGCCCACTCTCACCACTATTATTCAACATAGTTTTGGAAGTTTTAGCCATAGCAATTAGAGAAGAAAAAGAAATAAAAGGAATCTAAACTGGAAAAGAAGCAGTAAAGCTGTCACTGTTTGCAGATGACATGATACTATACATAGACAATCCTAAAGATGCTACCAGAAAACTACTAGAGCTAATCAGTGAATTTGGTAAAGTAGCAGGATACAAAATTAATGCACAGAAATCTCTGGCATTCCTATACACTAATGATGAAAAATCTGAAAGTGAAATTAAGAAAACACTCCCATGTACCACTGCAACAAAGAGAATAAAATATCTAGGAATAAACCTACCTAAGGAGACAAAAGACCTGTATGCAGAAAATTATAAGACACTGATGAAAGAAATTAAAGATGATACAAATAGATGGAGAGATATACCATGTTCTTGGATTGGAAGAATCAACGTTGTGATAATGACTCTACTACCCAAAGCAATCTACAGATTCAGTGCAATACCTATCAAACTACCAATGGCATTTTTCACAGAACTAGAACAAAAAATTTCACAATTTGTGTGGAAACACAAAAGACCCCGAATAGCCAAAGCAATCTTGAGAAAGAAAAATGGAGCTGGAAGAATCAGGCTCCCTGACTTCAGACTATACTACCAAGCTACAGTAATCAAGACATTATGGTACTGGCACAGAAAAAGAAATATAGGTCAGTGGAACAGGATAGAAAGCCCAGAGATAAACCCATGCACATATGGTCACCTTATCTTTGATAAAGGAGACAAGAATATACAGTGGAGAAAAGACAGCCTCTTCAATAAGTGGTGCTGGGAAAACTGGACAGCTACACGTAAAAGTATGAAATCAGAACACTCCCTACCACCATACACAAAAATAAACTCAAGATGGATTAAAGATATAAATGTAAGGCCAGACACCATCAAACTCGTAGAGGAAAACATAGGCAGGACACTCTATGACATAGATCACAGCAAGATCCTTTTTGACCCACCTCCTAGGGAAATGGAAATAAAAACAAAAACAAATGGGACCTAATGAAACTTAAAAGCGTTTGCACAGCAAAGGAAACCATAAGACGAAAAGACAATCCTCAGAATGGGAGAAAATATTTGCAAATGAAGCAACTGACAAAGGATTAATCTCCAAACATACAAGCAACTCATGCAGCTCAATATCAAAAAAACAAACAACACAATCCAAAAATGGGCAGAAGACCTAAATAGACATTTCTCCAAAGAAGATATACAGAATGCCAACAAACACATGAAAGAATGCTCAACATCATTAATCATTAGAGAAATGCAAATCAAAACTACAATGAGATATCATCTCACACCGGTCAAAATGGCCATCATCCAAAAATCTACAAACAATAAATGCTGGAGAGGGTGTGGAGAAAAGGGAACCCTCTTGCCCTGTTGGTGGGAATGTAAATTGATACAGCCACTATGGAGAACAGTATGGAGGTTCCTTAAAAAACTAAAAATAGAACTACCATGCGAGCCAGCAGTCCCATTACAGAGCATATACCCTGAGAAAACCATAATTCCAAAAGAGTCATGTACCAAAATGTTCATTGCAGCTCTATTTACAATAGCCAGGATATGGAAGCAACCTATGTGTCCATCAACAGATGAATGGATAAAGAAGATGTGGCACATATATACAATGGAATATTACTCAGCCATAAAAGGAAACAAAATTGAGCTATTTGTAATGAGGTGGATAGACCTAGAGTCTGTCATACAGAGTGAAGTAAGTCAGAAAGAGAAAAACAAATACCGTATGCTAACACATATATATGGAATCTAAAAATAAAGAAAAAAAATGGTCAGAAGAACCTAGGGGCAAGATGGGAGTAAAGATGCAGACCTACTAGAGAATGGACTTGAGGATACGGGGAGGGGGAAGGGTAAGCTGGGACAAAATGAGAGAGTGGCATGGGCATATATACACTACCAAACGTAAAATCGATAGCTAGTGGGAAGCAGCCGTATAGCACAGGGAGATAAGCTTAGTGCTTTGTGACCACCTAGAGGGGTGGGACAGGGAGGGTGGGAGGGAGGGAGATGCAAGAAGGAAGAGATATGGGGACATATGTATATGTATAACTGATTCACTTTGTTATATAGCAGAAATTAACACACCATTGTAAAGCAATTATACTCCAATAAAGATGTTAAAAAAAATAATAATTCTTGGCCCTGTGGGAGCCAGTGATTCTGAAAAGGCCTCAATCTATCTGCTTTGCTGAGTTGAAAGACTGCATTTGAAATTCCATCTCAGGCCAGGTCTCCAAAACAAGTTGAGCCTAAAAGTTTACATGTATCCCTAGACCCCACCCACCCACCGAGGCTATTGGCCTATGCCAGGCCTGAGAAGCAGAACAGAGAAGGCAGGAGAGCCTGGGAAGATGGAAGGCCTCAATCGGCAGACCTTGGGTCTCAGAGAATGATGGGGAGTGGAGACCAGTAGGAGGAAGGAACCCAGACAGACAATATCAAGTGTTGATGAGATTGTGGAGCAACTGGAACCCTCATACACTCCTGGTGGGAATGCAGAGTGGTCCAGCTACTTTGGAAGACAGTGTTGCAGTTTCTTACAAAGTTGGACACATACAGGGACTTCCCTGGTGGTCCAGTGGTTAAGAATCCATCTTGCAATGCAGGGGACGCTGGTTCAACCCCTGATCAGGGAACTAAGATCCCACATGCTAAGCCTGCACACAGCAACTACTGAGCCTGCACACCACAACTAGAGAGAAACCCGCACACCACAACGAAAGATCCCATGTGCCGCAACTAAGACCCGATGCAGCCAAAAATATAAGAAAATAAATAAGTATAAAATATGTTTAAAAAAAAGTTAAACACATACAGTTGACCTTTGAACAACATTGGTTTGAACTGCGGGGGTCCACTTATACGTGGATTTTTTCAATAGTAAATATTACAGTTCTACACGATCCACAATCCGTTGTTTGTTGAATCCCTGGATACAGAGGAACCTCGGATACAGAGGGCCAACTGTGCTGAGGGGGTTGTTGCCCCTAACCTCCACGTTGTCCGAGAGTCAACTGTACTTAATATGTGACTCAGCAATACCTTCCCTGGTATTTACCCTAGAGATGAAAACTTATGTTCACATAAAAACCTGTACACAGATATTCATAGGAGCTTTATTCATAATAGGCAAAGATTGCAAAAAAAGCCAAAAACAGCCCAAATTTCCAACAACAAATTGTGATGTGTTCATGCAATGGAATACTCCTCAGTGTTACAAGGGCACAGACAACTGGTACACCCAGCAACATGCATGAACCTCACAGACATGCTGACTTCTTGAAGAAACCAGACTCAAAAGAATTTATCTGTAGGATTCCATTATATGACATTCTAGCTATAGGAACAGAAAGCAGATGACTGTGCAGGGGCACAAGAGAATTTTCTAGGGAGATTGAAATGCATCTTGATTGTGATGTATGCATTTGTCAAAACTCATTGAATTGTGTACTTAGGGGCACATTTATTATATAGAAGTTACAACTTAATTCAAATATAGCTTAGTAAAATTGATCTAAAAATCACACCCCAACACATCGTCCACTGGATAAACCCTCCTTGAGGTCAATCATCCACCCCCTTCACTTTACACATCAGGAATTGGAGGCCCAGAGAGGGGAGTGACTTCTCCAAGGTCACACTGTGAGTTAGGACTATTAATGCACATGGGAATGTCTAACTGAGGTCCACAGGGCGTCTTCTCAACCTCCTCTGACTTAGTGCGCACTATAGCTTTGTGAGGCAGCAGTCATGCCATTATGCCCGGATTTCAGATGAGCACATTAAGGCCCAGAAGAGTTGGAAGACTCGCCCGAGTTCACACATCCAGCTTCCCCATGACCTAGCCTGCCTGGGTAGCTGCCCATGGAGCAGGAAGACAAACCCAGGTCCTCAAAGCCCAGATCTTCCCTCTTCCCCACGATCCACCTCCTAGCAGAGGAAGTGTGAGCTGGAGACCCTTGATCCAAGGGCCCCGAGCCCAGCCCTGAGGCAGGCAGAGGAGGGAAAGGAGAGTGTGGAGCCCCTGTGAGCTTTCCCTGGTGAGGCTGTGGGCTGGGCGACAGGAGCCACTTCTGTTCCCAGTGGAGCACACCCAGTGGAGTCAGGGAGTAGGTGGAGAGACGGCCCTGGCTGTGCTCAGAAAGATCTGGTTTCCCCTGGATGCTTTTTCCAGCATGGCCTGCCAGGAGAGATTAAGATCGCAGAGAGCAACATGATGCTCTGGAGAAAGAGATTAGTGGGTTCCGGGGTGTTTGTCTCCCTGAGAAAGGCGGTTTGTTTGGGATCTGACTCCAAGCCACAGCTGAAGCTGTGCCAGGTCCCACTGGAGTTGACATGAGGAGAGAGAAGGCCCCTCAGGCAAGGAGGCCAAACATAACAGGACTAGGCCTTCCAGAACCCTGAGAGGCAGTGGAGGGTGTTCTGGGGTCCCCTGTAAGCCTTGCTCCAGCGCCTCCTGCCGAGGATGGGCCCCATCATAGCAGACCCCTGGGTTTGCTGAGAACACAGATGGCCTTCGCCCGGCGGAGCTGGCGTGCACTGGGAGGGACCTAATTTGTTTTCTCCAGAGGGGGAGGGTCTGGACCCAGAGGGTAGGGGAGGGCTGGTCCCAAGAGAGGGAGGGGGAAAAAATAGCCAATTAGCATGGAAGCTGGCGGAACTTTTTAAAAACTGAAATGCGGGGCTTCCCTAGTGGCGCAGTGGTTGAGAGTCCGCCTGCCAATGCAGGGGACACGGGTTCGTGCTCCGGTCCGGGAAGATCCCACATGCCGCGGAGCCTGCGCGTCCGGAGCCTGTGCTCCGCAACGGGAGAGGCCACAACAGTGAGAGGCCCGCGTACGGCAAAAAAAAAAAAAAAAAAAAAAACTGAAATGCGTAACATGAAATATTTCTCAGGCTACCATCGTAGAGGGCACAATGAGATACCTCCTGGTGACCCAAGAACCTTCAGTGAGGTTTCTACTGCCTGAGTGACTTTGGAGTGAAAGATCCAGGAGAACGACCCAGGCCCTATGTTTGGGGGCAACTCCAGGGGAGAGAGAAGGAACAACTGCAGGAAAACAGAGGCAGGTGTCTAGAGCCAGAGTAGCCGGTGACAATTTGCAGGAATTTGCATCTGAAGGGCTTTGGGTTCCCCACAGGAGTGGAATGAGGTTTCAGTCTGTCTCATTCAGATTTTCAGGAGCTGAGGACTCTGGCTGCCATCTGAGTTACATGTGCTCCTACCAGACACGGTGGTGGAGGTGGGAGAAGGCAGGAAAATGGAGGTGGCTTGTCTTCTGCCCCCAAGGGGCGCCAGTGGCATTCAGCAGATAGGACAAAGCACACAGCCAGGTGTGTGAATAGAAAAGGGCACGTGGAGGGAGCAGAGGATGATGGAGGAAGACAGAAAAGGTGAGTGAGAGGAAGAGCCAGGGAGAGGGAGAGAGACTGATTTTTTTTTCTTTCCAGCCTAGAGACAGTAACATAAGGAAGCCTTCTGAAGGGACATCACATTTAGGGCCATACTGTTGGATCAGTAGGATATGGCCCTGGGGATCTGTGGAGGGGTCACTCCCTGCAGAGAGCACTGCCTAAGCAGAGGCCCAGAGGGGCAAGGCTGGGCGTTTCCAGAGCGCTGAGAAGCCAAAGCGATGGCAGGAGGTCTGCGGACCCCGGGTGATCACGTTGACCCTCGTCCTTGCTGGTCATGCCAGGAGCTTGCTCGAGGCTTGCCATCTAGGGAAGGAGACGCATATGAAATAACCCCACAATCAAATACAACGTTATAGATGATGGTAGTGTTACAAAGACACTGTTTAAGGAGGCGCTTCAGAGCCAATAGCAGAGAGCATGTAGTGGGCAGTGATGTCTGCATTCACACCCGGAGGATGCGCAGAATTGAGTGGGTAAGGACGGGGCTGGGGAAGAGCACACAGGCCGAGGCAACAGCCCGTGCAAAGACCTCGAGGCGGGTCGGAGCCCACCATAACCCCTGCTGTCCAGGGACTCTAAGGGAGTTTTCTCCTCCTACCTTCCCCACGGCACCGCGCACAGGCCTAGGCACGCTGACTGTGCTCTGGAATTCACACGCCCACACCCCCTGCTGATTTGCTCCCAAGTTTATCCCTTCCAGCCACTCGTACTGATTGCCTCCTGACACCACCTTCCCATCCCCTTGACCTCATATCTTACCCCCCGACACCTGGCCCCAAGGTCACCAGCTCCCCACAAGGTTTGCTCCGTTTTATGAAGGTACCACCAGCCTGGGTCTGGCTTGGGGCCCCCTCGCTCCCCCTCCTGACTCATCCTGCCCCAGCCCTTTCCCAGGATGCCTAGGGAGCTGAGGGGCATGAACACCCCATGGTAAGCCCGGATCAAAGGGGGATGAATAAATGGTGTTCTACTTCCCCCACAGGCTATTCTTAGACTTGTTGTGTGCATTTTGCAGAAGGTCCTGTGACACAGAAAAGAGGCAACTCCATCTTGCCTCTGGTATTGGTTGCCCCTGCCCTGCTTCACTCTCCCACCCTGCACTCTGCTTCCTGGGCATCGCATTCCTGAAAAAACTCCTCCAACACAGGGCTCTACCTGGGGTTCCACTTTAGGGAGCCAAAGCTAAGACCCCCCCATCAGGATGAACCTGTATCTCTGAAGCGGGGGCTGCCTCAGACTCTCCCCATCTCCAGCAACGCATGCTTCAGTGGGCTTTTCAGACCCTGGGCCCCAAGCCCCTGGCCTCTCTGCTCAGCTGCCACATCCCTGACTTGACCCTGTTCAAACGCCCAGTCTCGTCCCCGTGCTGACTTCTGTAAATAGCCAGGCAGCATGTTTACCAAGAACACTTTTTTCTTTTTTTTTTTTTTTTGGCTGTGTTGGGTCTTCGTTGCTGCACATGGGCTTTTCTCTAGTTGCGGCGAGCGGGGGCTGCTCTTCGTTGCGGTGCGCGGGCTTCTCATTGCAGTGGCTTCTCTTGTTGCAGAGCACGGGCTCTAGTCGCACAGGCTTCAGTAGCTGTGGCACGCAGACTCAGTAGTTGTGGCTCGCAGGCTCTAGAGCACAGGCTCAGTAATTGTGGTGCACGGGCTCAGGTGCTCCGCGGCATGTGGGATCTTCCTGGACCAGGGCTCAAACCCGTGCCCCCTACACTGTCAGGCGGATTCTTAACCACTGTGCCACCAGGGAAGTCTTACCAAGAACACTTTGACACTTACTTTCCAGTGGCAGAGACAGCATGGTACATTACTTAATTCTTGTTTGCCATGGTACATGGCAAAGTGACAGGTTCCCCAAACCTGTCTGGTGGCCTGTATTTCCACAGGCTGCTCCAAAGCCAGCCTGAAGCCCTAGTGTAGAACCCAGAGCCACTGCCTGGATACCAGCAGCCTGGGCTGCCATCCAGATTCTGCCACAGGCTCTTTGTGACCCTAGACAAGCCCCAGGTTCCTTGGTCTCTTCCTTGTGAACTGAAGAAGGAGAGACATTCTCCAAGGTCCTTTGAGCTCCAACCAGAGAATCATGCTCCCTCCAGTGCCCAGAGAAGATCAAGTTCGGGGCTGCCCTGCACACCACACCCCCAGTTAGCATTCTCCCTATAGATCACGCCTTTATAGAACACACATGTCTTCAATACGATGTTTTCTGGCTGGTATTTACATGGGTGGGGACTTCCCTGGTAGTCCAGTGGTTAAGACTCTGTACTTCCACTGCAGGGGGTGTGGGTTCCATCCCTGGTCACGGAAAAAAAAAAAAAAAAAAAGGGAGAAAAGATATATGTGTACATCTCCAAAATTTAACTTTTTTTGGGCCATGCCACGTGGCTTGCAGGATCTCAGTACCCCCACCAGGGATTGAACCTGGGGCACTGCATTGAAAGTGCCAAATCCTAACCACTAGACCACCAGGGAGCTCCCTAATACATTTTTTAATGAAACAGTGAGCAGGAAAAGAATCAAGGTACTTTCCAAAAACAATTAGTAGAAGGTTTAAATCAAGTTGTGTTTTTTATTTTATTTTATTTTATTTTTTGCGGTACGCGGGCCTCTCACTGTTGTGGCCTCTCCCGTTGCGGAGCAACAGGCTTCGGACGCGCAGGCTCAGCAGCCATGGCTCACGGGCGCAGCTGCTCCACGGCATGTGGGATCTTCCCGGACCGGGGCACGAACCCGTGTCCCCTGCATCGGCAGGTGGGCTCCCAACCACTGCGCCACCAGGGAAGCCCTCAAGTTGTGTTTTGAAGAACATGAAAGTAATGAAGTGGATGGTGTCTCTTAGCTGTTGCTACCACTGAGGCCAGATTCCCGTGTACAGAGCAGCTGCTTGGTTTTTGTTGTTGTTGTTTGTTTTGGTTTTGTTTTATTTTTAAAGAGGCTTTTATAGTCCGGTCGGTAAGAAAATACATAAATACAAAGATCAGCATATTAACCCACATGGTCTGGTTGAATGAAGATTGGATTTATCTGACAAAGCCCGCTAGAGGGGTACATTCTTTTTTTTTCTTGAAGTATAGTTGATTTACAATGTTACGTTAGTTTCAGGTGTACAGCAAAGTGATTCAGTTGTGTGTGTGTGTGCTTTTTCAGATCCTTTTCCATTATAGGTTATTACAGGATATTGAATTTAGTTTCCTGTGCTATACAGTAGGTCCTTGTTGTTTATTTCATAGAGTAACTGCTTGTTAATGTCTCTATTAATTATAGGTGACCAGGAAGCAGAGCTTTAAGCATCTTACAACCTAACCTGATCCTTTGTTACATATATAAGCATTTTACCATATTTTAGTTAGACCTAGGAAATCCCTAGGTTAAGGGATTGGGGTTGACAGATAAAAATATAATTTTCCCCTTTAAAAGGAAAGGAGGGCTTCCCTGGTGGCGCAGTGGTTGAGAGTCCGCCTGCTAATGCAGGGGACACAGGTTCGTGCCCCGGTCCGGGAAGATCCCACATGCCACGGAGTGGCTAGGCCCGTGAGCCATGGCCACTGAGCCTGCGCATCTGGAGCCTGTGCTCCGCAACGGGAGAGGCCACAACAGTGAGAGGCCCGCGTACCGCAAAAAAAAAAAAAAAGAAAAGGAAAGGGACTTCCCTGGTGGCACAGTGGTTAAGAATCTGCCTGCCAATGCGGGGGGCACGAGTTCGAGCCCTGATCTGGGAAGATCCCACATGCCGCAGAGCAACTAAGCCCATGCACCACAACCACTGAGCCTGCGCTCTAGAGCCCGCAGTCCACAACTACTGAAGCCCGTGTGCCTAGAGCTTGTGAGCCACAACAAGAGAAGCCGCCACAATGAGAAGCCCTCATACCACAATGAAGAGTAACCGCCGCTCACCGCAACTAGAGAAAGCCCCTGTGCAGCAACGAAGACCCAACGCAGCCAAAAATAACCAAAGAAAATAAAATAAGTTTTAAAAAGAAAGGAAAGAAAATAAACAAAAGGAAAGGAAAAGAAAGGAAAAGATGTTTCCAGAAGCATTTCACACAGAACATCTCATTTTCAGGAATAGATAACTGACATTAATTAGGAGATGCCGTACAATCTTCCCAGTTCACATGGTAGTCATATTCCTGGGAAATTCAGTGGATATTAAAACCTTGCAAATATACTTGGTGTTTATTATGTAAAGCAGAGTTTAGTTTTGAGCTCAGATAATCACCTACATCAATGTCCTGAGAGACATTCGAAAGTCACGTGGGGGGCAAGGCAATTCTTCACCGTGAGCTGGCCCCAGGCATTGAAACATGTCCAGCATCCCTGGCTCCTCATAGCCCCCACCCCAGTGCCAGCAGTGCTCTCCTCAACATTGGGACCCCAGAAATACTCCCATATGTTGTCAGTGCCCCTTGGGGCATTCCTACCTGCATGGAGAAATTACCCTTAAAGAAAGCATAAACTGTAATTTTAGTATAATCACAAAGTTGTGCAACCGTCACCACTAATTCCAGAACACATTCATCACCCCCAGAAAAGGAACCCTATACCCATTAGTTGTCACTCCCCATTCTCCCCTCCCCCAAGTCCTAGCAACCACTAGCCCACTTTCCATCTCTGTATCTGCCTAGTCTGGACATTCCATACAAATGGAATCATATAATATGTGGGTTTTTGTGTTTGGCTTTTTCATTTAAAATAATATTTCCAAGGTTCATATATGTTGTAGCCTTTACCAGTATTTCATTCCTTTCAGTGGCTGAATAATATTCCATTATATGGATATACCACAATTTATTGATTCGTCCATTGAGTGGTTTCCTCTTTTTGGATCTTATGAACATTCATGTATATGTTTTTTGTCTCCCATTTTTATTGAGATATAATTGACATACAGCACTGTTAAGTTTAAGATGTACAGCATAATGATTTGACTTACAGACAGCATAAAGTGATCACCGCAATAAGTTGAGTGAACATCCATCATCTCATATAGATACAGAACTAAAGAAATAGAAAACTATATTTTTTCTTGTGATGAGAACTCTTAGGATTTACTTTCTTAACAACTTTCCTGTATAACATACAGCAGTGCTAATTATATTTATCATGTTGTACATTACATCCCTGGTACTTATAACTGGAATTTTGTACTTTTCGACTGCCTTCATCCAATTCCCCCTCCCCTCACCCCTCATCACATATAAATTTTTGTGTGGATGTATGTTTTCAGTTCTCTTGGATGTATACCTAGAAGTTTTTGGGTCATATGGTAACTCTATGTCTAACTTTTTGAGGAACTGCCATACTTTTTCCAAAGTGACTGCACTATTTTAAGATTCCGCCAACAATGTATGGGGCTTCCAATTTCCCCACATCCTTGCCAACACTTGTTATTGTCTGTCTTTTTGATAATAGCTGTCCTAGTGGGTGTGAAGTGGTATCTCATTAGGGTTTTGATTTGCATTTTCCTAGTGACTGATGATGCGGAGCATCTTTTCATGTGCTTATTGGCCATTTGCACACCTTCTTCGGAGAAATGTCTATTCAAGTCTTTTGTGTATTTTTAAATTGGGTCACTTGACTTGCTGTTGTTGAGTTGTAAGTTTTCTTTATATATTCTGGATACAAGCCTCTTATCAGACATATAATTTGCAAAATTTTCTCCCATTGTGTGGGATGTCTTTTCACTTTCTTGATGGGGTCTTTTGAAGTACAAACATTTTTAATTGTGATGAAATTCAGTTCATCTATTTTCCTTTGATTGCTGTGTGCCATGGGCTTTGAATCAGTTGCCCTAGCCCCACCTTATGGCCAAGGCCAGGAAATGGAGGCTGCTGTAATTTGAATGGAGGCAACGTCTTCCAGCTTCAAAGGCTCTTGATGGGATTCCATATATAGAGTTTAACTTCTCTAGATAAAAACTCTATACCTGCCAAGTTCAATGCCCTCAGAATGAGTGGCACCAGCCATTCATACCTTAGAGCAAACTAGTCCATCAGACCCTTCTCTAAGAGCAGACCGTCCTGGGCGTGGGGACCCTGAACCCTGGGTGTGCACTACGTGGGTAGAGGCACACAGGAGAGGCAAGCTGGACGTGAGGAAGGCCAAGGTCGCCTCTTAGCTGAGGGAAGTCGCCACCAGCTCTCCTCCATAAGCATTAGCTAGGAGCCTCCCCATTCCCTACCTCAGGCCATACTTTAGGTTTTGCAGCAAAAGGCCCTGCTAAAACGTAAATATGTTTGCAGGATGGGGACACATACTTAGATGGCCGGTGCTAGACTAAGAGGAACCTCCATGTTTATCTCCTGCAGGCCCTCCAGCTGTGCATGGAGAAACAGAGGCCCAGACAAGGCAAGGGACTTACAGCAAATCCACAGCAGGGCAGGGACCACGTGGCTCTCCCACTCCCCACAGCCCTCCCACAAGCACCTTGGCCCTCATGGGATCCACAAGCCTCTGACAGCAAACATTGCCCTTGGGCATAGGCAGTTTGCTTGGGCAGAAAGAGGCCCACATAGGTCAGTGTCCCAGGGGGTGAGCCCATGAAGGGCCGCAGCAGGGGGACAGAGCAGCACAGGGCACCAGACCTTGAGGGGCAGGGGACTCACCTCTTTGGGATGACCCTGCAAATCACGTATCTCTTAGTAATAGCTGCCATTCACTGAACGCTCATGAGGTGCCAGGCGCATGCTGAGAAATGTACCCACATCATCACGCTGATCCTCCCGACAGCCCCGTGAAACAGATGTTTTGGTTTTGGTTTTTGTTGAGGCCACTGAGACTCCAAAGTAGTTAAGCGACTTGCCCAGTATCACATAACTATTGATAGAAAGAGCTGAGCGGACTTTCAAATCCAAGTCCGCCAGCTCCGAAGTCAGTGCTCACTATGCCCGTTCTGACTGATTTCTGGAGAGCCCTCTGGTTCTCAGCTCCCATGTGGAGGATGCACTGTGGACCCGTAGGCTCGTGTCCTGCTGCCCACCTCATGCAGCTGAGTTTGCCCAGGAGCAGTCAGAGCCCTGGGTCTGTTCCCAGGGAAGCCTCGGCCCTCTTCCTCTGTCACAGTGCCCCCTACTGCTCACTCCCACTCTCTTCTGCCAGACCGTTTAACGCCAAGGGGCTGCCTGTTAACAGAGGCTCTGGGGGTTCCCCCAAATAGGAGCCCCAGTCTCTCACTAACACCGCTGTCTTCTTGAAAGTCCTCTAGGTTTGGAGCAAATCAGAGAGAAAAGTGTGATGTTATTTCTGGGCTTTTAGGTCTGTGCCTAAGGGGCCCAAAACCCCCGCATTGTCCTACCCTCCTGTCACAGAGCAGGCCGAGGGGCTTTCCTGGTGGTCCAGTGGTTAAGAATCCGCCTTCCAATGCAGGGGACACGGGTTTGAGCCCAGGTGAGGGAACTAAGATCCCACATGCCACGGGGTAACTAAGCCCACATGCCACAACTACTGAGCACGTGAGCCACAACTAGAGAACCTGCGTGCTGCAGCTACTGAGCCTGCGCACCACAGCTAGACAGAGAAGCCTGCACACCACAACGAAGAGCCCGCATGCCGCAGTTAAGAACCGAAGCAGCCAAAAATAAACTTAAATAAATGTTAAAAAAAAAAATGCAGGCAGAGAGGAACTCTGGACTTTGTATCAGACACTGGAGCTCAGCAACCCAACTCCAATTCTTCATAGTCCTACGGATGTGTGTAAACTGAGTCTCAGTTCCCTGATCTGCCAACTGGAGACAAAAGTGCCCACCTCTCTGCTGTGGGGTGTCTCAAGTCTAACATACAGCAAGTACCCAGTAGCTGAGCATGTGTCCTTCCTGAGCCTCAGTTTCCTCATCTGCTGATGTCCATTGGCACCTGAACTTCACCCACATTACCTCGCTCAGTTATCACAGTAATACATAAGGTAGAATAAGGAGAGCTCAGAGGAGTCAAGCAAGTTGCCCAAAGTCACACAACTGGAAAGACGTAGAGCCAGGGCTCCAGGTTCAAGGCTTGTAACCACCATGTCACAGTGCCTTCCAGTGGCAAGGTGCCTTATATACTATGAAATGTGCAGAGTCTGTGCAAAGCTGGGGAGACGTGGAGTAGGAAGAAATTAGAAAAAATAGTACTTAGAAAAATGAAGCCAGGATGGGAAGACTCATGCAGTTTGCATCTATCACAGCAGACTTCCTGGAGGAGGTGGGACTGAGCCAAATCTCCCCGTGTCACAGGGTCCAGAGTGACTGGTGGAAAGGAGCCTGGCTGCCTCCACTTGCCCATCTAGAAATGGGGGTGTTTCCCAACCTTGCAGGGGCTGAGAGAGAACAAGGTGTAATGGGACTGTCCTGATAGTGAAGACATATATTGATTGTTTATACAGACCAGGCACAGTACTAAGTGCTTTACGTGGATCGTCTCCTTAAATCCCCCAAGAGCCCTGTGGGGTAGGTACCATTATCGTGGCCCCTTTACACTTGAAGAAACTGGCTTTCCCAGAGATGAAGAGGCTTTGCCAAGGTCTCACAGTAACTAAGAGGAGGAGTCAGGACTCAAACCCAGGCTCAGAGCTCTGCTCCTATATGCCCAAGCCACAGCTACACTTCCCCAGGAAGAACGTCCCTGGCTGGGATCCACACTTTCCTGTCATCTCCACGTAGCCATCCCTACTGGACGTTCTCTCTGGTGACTCTTCTCTCAGCTGAGGCAAACATAAAGAAGAAAGACTTCCTTTCTCCCCATGTCCCAGCATCCAGAAGTGGTCAAATGGAGGATGCTTGGAGAATGAACTGGACTTGCTTGAGGAAGGACGGATTATCTATGTCTCTGTCGCCCCCTCCTGCCCCAAAGGAGAACTTCACAGGACCACAGCTCTTTGGGGAGCACCGCAGTGCAGGCTGGAAAACGAGGTCAGGGCAGTGCTTCCTAAGACATCCTTGGAGAAGGACCACGCTTTCTTTTTTTTTTTCAACTTTCAATCTGTCATGGACCAATACTTTTTGTAAAAATTCGTAAAAATGAATTACTTTTAAAAAATGAAATGCTGCTTGAATGATGTGGCACTGTCAAATTGCTATAAAAGTTTCTAAATGCTTCCTCACAAGTTCTCAGTGAGTACTTCCTGTACCTGTCTTCAGGTTAACAATAGTTTGTGAGCCAGCACAGTTCAGGGATCACACTTTGAGTGGCACTGGTCCAGATGGCCACTGGGCAAAATGTCTGCCTGAGGTCCCAGGGCTAGTTATGAGGAATCCATTCCCAAGGGCACTGCCTCAGTAGAGACAGGGACTCTGTGCCATCCTCAGACTTGGGTCCTGATGCTGACCCGGGGTGCATCCCTGGACTTGCAGCTGGAGCAGAGGGATAGCATAGGCCTGAGAAATCCCCAGGGGCAGGGCCCCAAAGACAGCGGTCAGAAGCAAGATCCTGGGTCCTGCGCTCTCCATCTGTGAGAGACATGAGCAGCAAAGCTGACGCTGTCAGAGCCAAGGAGGCCTATGGGAAGGGAGATCCTTCCCCTGACAAGCTGAGAGGTAGGGGTGGGGGTCTTAACCTTGCTGTAGGGCAAGGGTGATAGACACCCTGAGCTTAAGTCCAAAATTGGATGGTCACATCACCTTGCCACTCTTAGCTTCCTCTTCCACAGATGCTCTCTGAGATCCTTCCTAAGTCTAATATGCTGTGCTTGTCCAGGAAGATCAACTGCCTTCCCTTAGGGATGGGTCGACAAGGCTGTTCCATGGTCGAGAGGAGAAACCAGACCAAGCAGAAGGAAAATGGACAGTAGTTGTGCATTGCGGGCTGCCCCCAGGGGGCAAGGAGGATCCAGGGCCGGAAAGGCCGGAGAAAGCCTCTGGGCAGGGTGCACCCAGGGGATGCCTTGGAGGGGCGGGATGCTTCTCCCTCAGCTTGGTGGAACTGAAGGAGCACTTGAGGGAAGTAAAACCAGCCCTCTCTACGTTAGCATCGGCTACCTGCACACAGCCGCACTCAACCGGCCCCACTGTCTCTGGTCCCCACCGCCACCTCTAAGAAAAGTAACCCAACAGCTTGAAAGAAAGCAAACAGCTGCAGAGCAAGGAACAAGCTTCCCACTCATTCCCAGCCCAGGTGAACAGGCTGCGAGTTTGTTGACAGAGAAAAAAGTCATCAATTTTTCATGAGCCGGCGAAGGCAACAGAATGTCTCGGGATGTCAACAGTTTCCAGGCAACAAAGACAAACCAAATACACAGTCCCCTCACCTGCAAAGGTGTCTCCTTTACAAGCATCAGCTTGGATGGGGAGCCGGGAGGAGATGGAGACGGAGGCAAGTGAAACCCCTTGGCAGCCACAACGGCTGATGCAGACGTTGGGGGTTTGTGGTTGTCTGCAGTGACCCCATTAGCAGATCTTGTCAGATGATGACTCAAGGCCAAGCCGGTCTTCGGGGAGGATTCGGGCACAAGAGCAAGGCGTGTCTTATTCATCCATTTATTCAACAAACATTTTTGAGCGCTCTTAGGATCAGTGCTCAGGCCCCGGCCCAGTCTAGCTGGGGAGATGAGCGAGGAAACCACTTCCCCTCACCCTGTGAATGAGAAAGCCAAGAACTAGAGAGAGTAAGCAACTGTCTCAAAATCACAGGGCCACCTAGAGGCTGAGCTGTACTTGATACCCCAGCCCAGGTTCTTTGCAGCTGTGCCCGGAAGGAGGTTGGCACAGACACGGTCTCGTCCAGAATTAATGCTGCAAGCTTTCTAGAGCCCTTTAGCCTAAGTGTTCAGAAACCGAATCTAAAACCGAAAAGGAGATCATTAGAATCTCGTCGTGCGGTACATGACTGTTATTTTTAACTATCGAGGTGGTTCTAACCAAAACAGAAAGGATGGCCCTTTCCAGAGCACTTTGTCAGGCCTGGAGCTCCCAGGATGTCTCCTTGTGTTTGCGTTAACGTTTCCCAGTGAATGTCAACGGAGACTCGAGAATAAGTCAACACAGGTCCTCACAGTAAATGGCAAGGCTTCTTAGCAGAGTAAACCGTGTGCTTAGCCTGTCTTAAAAGAATCTTTGCTGAGTAAACAGAAGGAAGGCTTTACGTGAGAGTAAACAGAGCCAGGAGCTGTGGTGCGCCTGAGGGCTGGAAGGCGACTCCACTGGCACCGGCTGCTTTGCGGGGCCCTGGGAGGGTGCTGGCATTGGCCTTGCATGAGGCAGAAGCTTCCTTGCAAGCCCTTCATGCCGGGAGGGGTATGGGGTGTGGGGACCAGAGAGGTCATGGGACTTATTGATTGTCACACAGCCAGCTGAAGCAGAACCAGACTCTGAAAAGACCCTCAGAAAGGAGAATCTGGGAGTCCATCTCATTTGCTCTGAGGGGTCAAGGAACTTATGTCTTAACCTTCCCAGGACAATTTTTATACTTAAAGACCACTTCAAGGAAGTGAAGCCCTAATGAAGACAGAGGTGAGAAAATATTTTTCGTCCAAATAGGTGACCAACTTTCTGTCTGCAAATATTAATGCTGATTCAATATTGCCCTTAGTGGTAGTGGCTAAGGAAACAAACCTTAATAGCTTCTGGTCCTTTGCCCACACCATAACTTCCTTGATGGCCTTGTTTACATGAGCTTCTCATTTTCCCAAGTAAAAAAACATTTGGGTCTGAAATCTTTGACCCATAAACTTGTTAGTCTCAAAAACCCAAGTGCAACCACTGACTTAAAATCATCTCAAATAACTTTTCGCGCACACACGCGCGCACACACACACACACACACACACACCAACCAACTTGAAACATTCCACTCTTTGTTTAATTTATGGATTCCTTTCCTCTTTCTTGAAAGGATATGAGAGCATAGATCAAAGTACGAGTATGCCGTGAAGCCATTACAAGAGCCACAAAAAAAAGAAAAAAAAAGGTTTTTTTTAAATCAGTACCAAGAAAAGGATGAGGAAGCAAATCCATTATCCATTTAGGTCAATTTAATAGCTGAGCTTGGGCATTAAGCCTGGTGCTGTTTCTCAGGCAGAGAAGCGAGCGTGGTAAGTCACAGAGCTCTATTATAAGGGAGGCCTGGCTACCAATTCCCTGGAGGATACAAACTTTCTTCTGGTCCTAATTTTTTTTTCTTTTTTTAATAAATTTATTTAGTTTTGGCTGTGTGTTGGGTCTTCGTTGCTGCGTGTGGGCTTTCTCTAGTTGCAGCGAGCAGAAACTACTCTTCGTTGCAGTGTGCAGGCTTCGCATTGCATTGGCTTCTCTTGTTGCGGAGCACAGGCTCTAGGCACATGGGCTTCAGTAGTTGTGGCACGCGGGCTCAGCAGTTGTGGCTTGTGGGCTCTAGAGCGCAGTCTCGGTAGTTGTGACACACGGGCTTAGTTGCTCCGCGGCATGTGGGATCTTCCTGGACCAGGGCTCGAACCCGTGTCCCCTGCATTGGCATGCGGGTTCTTAACCACTGCGCCACCAGGGAAGCCCCTTCTGGTTCTAAATTTAAAAGAATTTTTCACACAAGACCTTATTTAGGAGACAGTAACAACACAACAGCCTCCATAAGTTTTATGGGAAAAGCAGAAGTGGTTTTCATGTGGCCGTTTCTTCCAGCAACCTTGGAGGAAAGCCAAGGGTACAGCAGCTTGCACAGCAGCTCAGTAAAGTTCTTCCTTGTTCTTAGACAAGAAATGAACTTAGCACATTTGACTTTTCCTCTTAATATGCTTAAGTAAATTACACAGGAGGCAAGACCACGTGAAAATGCACTTGGTTTCTTCCTGACTGGGTCACTGGTGGGCACACAAACATGCCTTTACTTTCAAATGGGTGGACTGCCTTACTCACCCCTGGGCGGACAGCCCGCACCCCTACCTGCCTACCTCACCACGCGGGGGCAGCACTGAGCAAGCATCTGGAAGAAAGAAACTTTCAAACATTCCATTTGTAAGCAAAGCCATCCGGCATGAATGCAATTCTACCAATCTACTAATTCCATTAATCCTGAAAATCCAGTATGTTGCTGTTTCCATGGAAATTTAAAGGGTGTAAAAATAAAACAGCTGCTCCAATAGTAGGCATTTTTTCTCTGATGCTCTTTTTAATTTTTTAAATGTCAATCCATCATATGAGATAGCAAAGAAATGCTAACATTTTTTGAACAGGAACTGTGCTAAGTGTTTTACATATGCCATCTCATTGAATCCTACAAGAACTCTATGAGGTAGGTCTCATCATTAACCCCACCATGCATATGAAGAAACGGAGGCACAGAGAGGTTAGACAGTTCTCCTAAGGTCACACAGCCTTATTTAGTGGCAGAGTGGGATTTGAGTCAACCCAGGTAGTCTGACGTCAGAGCCCTTAACCCTCTATCCCAAAAGACTGATGGGATCTCACCGTATGTGGAAGACATATCTAGTCCACACTCATTCCCTAAACAACACTCATTCCCTAAACATATCTAGTCCACACTCATTCCCTAAACAAACATTGTCTTATTCATCCCAGCCTCTGCCTAATGCCCAGCAAAGTTTTTCCCTATTTTGAGCTAAAATGCTCTCAAAATTGGTCAGAGTTCTTCCCTCCATAGCTCCTTGGAATAAAGTGAGTTTCTCTTTCATATGAAAGCCCCTCCAATTTTTGAAAAATTAATAATAACGTTCACTGTTGCTCCCCAACCCTCAAACAGCCCTACAGCAAGAACAGGGTCATTACTCCCCATTTACAAATATGTCCCATCCCATTCCTGCTGGCTAATGAAAGTGCTGGACGCTCCTGACATAGAGGTTTCACAACAGATTAGTTGCTTTAATCCACTCACCAGCGTCAGAGACCACATTGCCATTACTAAACCGGACTTAAGAGCTATTAAAAGTAATGCATGGTCATGATTTTTTTAAATGCAAGTAATATGGAAAAGGATGAACTGAAATGGAAAAAAAATCTTTCTCCTGCCCTGTCCAATTTCTCCTTTCAGAGGTAATCACTGTTGTTACTTTTGAATCCTTCCAGAAATTTTATCTACACATATAAACGTATGCACGTGAATCTTTTGGGGTCATATTATGTATAATAGTCTGTAATTTGCCTTTTTCCCTTAACAAGGTGTCACAGATATCTTTCAATAGCAGCACTCCTGTTAATGGCTACATGAAAGCCTCTTCTCATGCACTTTTTTCCCCCCTCTTACAAATAATGCTTCAGTGAAATTGTACATATATTTTTGGATGGATTCTTATAAGTGAAATTCCTGAGTGGAAGGTAAGGGCACTTTAAATTCTGAGAGATGGAAACCAATTACACTCCTTAAAAAGTTGTAGTGGGGCTTCCCTGGTGGCACAGTGGTTGAGAGTCCGCCTGCCGATGCAGGGGACACGGGTTCGTGCCCCGGTCCGGGAAGATCCCACATGCCGTGGAGAGGCTGGGCCCGTGAGCCATGGCCGCCGAGCCTGCGCGAAAAAGTTGTAGTCATTTTCACTCAAAGCAACGGTCCATCTTCCAAGTGTTGACAACATGGTTTATAATTCAACTGTTAAATCTTCCTTCAGTATCTGAAGACAGTTATTAATTGTCGTTCTTTTTGTTTTGTTTTTAATTTTTATTTTATAGCTGATTTACAATGTTGGGTTAGTTTCAGGTGTACACAGTCATTCTTTCAAACAATGCTTATTATTCACCACCGACACGGCAGGCACTGCGTGAGGAGCTGGGTTTGCCCTAAACCAGGAGTTCCCAACCCTAGTCATCAAATTCCTCAGGAGAGCTAGTTAAAATGCAGACTCCCTGCCGCCTTCCGGGAGGTCCTGGTTCTTCGACCTGTGGAGGGGCCCAGGAAGCTATTTAGTTGTTGTTTGTTTCATTCGGGTATTTTGTTTTGTTTCGTTTTGTTTAACAGCTTCCCAGATGACTCAGCTAATGATAAGCAGTCAAAAGTAGAACAAATCTTCCCGCTTCTTTCTCTGGGCAAAAAACCGCTTTCTGGAAACCAAGGTGCTGAGAACAGGCAGGATCCACTGCCCCCAAAATAAAAGAACAGGGAGCTAACTCCGTGATATTAATTAGTAATGTCCAAACGCCGAAATCTATTGTTGCTCCACACCCCTCAAAAAAACAGCCTTATGGCAGGAATGGGCTCATTATTCCCAATTTACAAATATGCCCCATCCCATTCCTGTTGGTTAATGATAGAGCAGGAATCTCCTGACCTAGAGGTTTCACAACAGATTAGTTGCCTTGATCCACTAAGTGGCGCCCGTGACTGTGATGCCGCCGCCAAACCAGACTTAAAAACTTTTGCTAGCTGGATAGATGAGATGGTAACGGGCACGCGCAAAAGCCCCGAGGCGCGCGCGCCCCTATAGGTCAATAAGCCTCAGTGCAATTGAGTTTGCTTCCGTTGGCCACACTCGGCTTCTAACCCCGCCTCCCATCCCGCCCCTTCCTCCCAGCGCGGACGTTGATTGGCGAGAGGCGCACTATAAGAACTTGAGCGCGGGTGTCTGAAGCCCAGGCATTAGTGCCAGTTGAGGAGCGTGATTTTTCTGGAATGTACGGCTGAGGAGAGCTGAGAACACTTCACCCGGTCGCCCGGTCTCGGTCTCCAAGTTTTCCTGCATATTCTCCCCTCATGCTAGGCGATGTAGACGTGACGGGGGAGGTGACAGGTCACAGTGTCCAGAAGGAAGTTTGCAGGCTGCGGGGCGCCACTCCTTGCTTCTGCTGTCCCACCTGCTGAGAATTCCACGCTCATCAATAAGGCGTGGCTCTGGCATCACCTGGGGGAATGCCGGGACGCTCTCGTTTGAGTCCGCGGACCCGGGTCTTGCGGATTTAGGAATATGGAGTGTGTAAAGCCAGACCTGGTACCAGCGTCTGGCGCCTTCAGTCCTCATGTGGGTCCGTGGGTTCCCATCTCAGGGCCTGAACACCTACATCTGTACCTGGCAACCTGGAAGGTGTGTAGTAAGTGTGAATTAGTACGCAGCTTCCAGGTTGTGTACGAAATGTGAATTGACTGAACGAGGCTTGTGGTAGGGGGCAGGCCGGCTGCAGTGGAAAGGGCATTCGCTAGTCCAGAGACTTGGGTTCCACTTCTGGCTTGGCCAGTCACTGCTGCTGAGCAAGGTCTTCCTTTTGTCTGGGCACTGATTACCTTCCGTGTGATAGGAGAGGGTTTGGCTCTGATAAATATAATAGTAACGCCAACAATAAGCCAGGCGTTGTGATAAGTACTGGGGATACAGGTGAGCAACAGAGCCCTGATCCCTGAACTCACTTCATGGAGGCAGGAAGATATTGAAGAAACTGTCAAAAATGCACAATTACACATTTACTTTTAAGAAGTGGTATATAGGGAACTTAGGGCAGAGATTTAACATAGCCTGGGGTGGGCTTCCTGAGGCCAGGAGTAGAATTAACTGGGGTAGGTAGTAGATGACCCAGGGAGATGGGGGATATAGCAAGTGCAAAGATCTGGAAGGTGAAAGACAGACATTTCTTACCTTAATTGGACATCTTAATAACCCTCAAAGTATACAAGTAAGAGGAGTGGAAGTTTCAGTGAGTTAAATTGAGTAGAACTTGGAGGATTCTTTGGAAGCTCATAACTATTTGAGCAATCCTGTGAAACTATGTGATGGCCCCTGAGCCTGTGTCCTGACATTAGTGTTCCATAAGGTTGCTGAATCTGACCTGAACAGTCCAGGTTCCATGATGCATGCTCTGTGGTGTCTGTGTTCTTAATCTGAGGGGCATCTCCTGGCTATTTCAGAACTAAAAACGTCAGTCTTCTCTTAAAAGCAGCCCCTGTCTATATCAAGCTTAAGTGTCCAGGCTTGACTGCAAAGATAAGATGAGAGAGAAGTGGCTTGCAAAGTGACAGAAAAAAATCAAGAGCCGGCCACTGTACCTTACGTAGCACGTGTATGGAGGGGACACCAGGTCTGGTAGAAGAAATTCTGATTTGAGACAACTGAGGTGGCAGGCCCTGCACTAGCTGTGTGAACTGGACAGGGCTCTCAAACTCTCCAATGGGGTCTTGATATATAAACAGGGCTAATTAAGTTATCCTGACATGTAAAGTTCAGAATGGGAGAATGTGTGAAAGTTATTTTTAAATTATAAAGTGCTACCCAACCAAATCAATAATCACCTGGTCACCTTGTTCCCTCACAATTTTACTGTATATGCTCCTTCAAATTATGGGAGAGAAAGGATCTGACACATTTTATTTGAAGTTGTAGCAATATACCAAGTTGTTTTGTTGCATAAATATTTTGAATTCTTTCAATTGGTTTTCTTTTCCAAAAGGTGGTTTTAAAACTTCACATTTCAATTTCTCCTTACCACCTTTTTTTTTTTTTTTTTTTTTTTTTTTTTTTGCGGTACGCAGGCCTCTCACTGTTGTGGCTTCTCCCGTTGCGGAGCACAGGCTCTGGACACGCAGGTTCAGTGGCCATGGCTCACGGGCCTAGCCGCTCCGCGGCATGTGGGATCTTCCCGGGTCGGGGCACGAACCCATGTCCCCTGCATTGGCAGGCGGACTCTCAACCACTGGGCCACCAGGGAAGCCCTCTCCTTACCATTTTTAGCTGAGAAGAACAAAAAAAAGAAAGAATTAAACAGTTGATAGGCACTTCGGATTTTTTTTAAAACCTATCCCATTGTCCAACATATTCTGTGGACTTTTTTAAAATATTTTTTTTTAATTTTTATTTGTTTTTGGCTGTGTTGGGTCTTTGTTGCTATGCGCGGGCTTTTCTCTAGTTGCGGCGAGCACAGGCTTCTCATTGCCGTGGCCTCTCTTGCTGCAGACCATGGGCTCTAGGCACGTGGACTTCAGTAGTTGCGACACACGGGCTCAGTAGTTGTGACTCGCAGGCTCTAGAGCACAGGCTCAGTAGTTGTGGCACAGGGGCTTAATGGCTCTGTGACGTGAGATCTTCCTGGACCAGGGCTCAAACCCGTGTCCCCTGCCTTGCTAGGCAGATTCTTAACCACTGCACCACCAGGGAAGCCCCTGCGAACTTTTTAAAAAGTTGTTTTCTTAGGTGGTTTGTCAATGAACATGTCTGTTCCCAAGATTCTTCAGAACACAAGGATTAGAGCCCATATACCTAATGCTGGCTTCCTGCTAATGCAGGATTATTAGAGGGGTGAGTGAGCTGGCCGTGGACCTAGGTATGCTTTCAGTAGCCACAGGAGATATGAATAGAATTTTAAGAACAAGAAACTGTTTAAAAAGTAACAAGTATGCTTGGTGAACATCAGAAGTGTGAAACTAGTTATAAGAAACCAAGCAGGTACGCAGCCCTCAAGTGTCATAGTAAACCAACCAGGATTGGGCAGGATCGGCAGGGAGCGGGCTTGGGAAGCACAAGGTTGCACCTGGGATTCTGGAAAGCAGGGACGCCAGCTGTGCTCCTTGTGCCTTATGCAGAAGAAAAATAACATTTGCCTGCCAGCAAGCATGACTTTGTTCATTCTGTAACATGAAGTAGATATGATTTCCGTTTTGCAAAGTGGAAATCAAGGCTCAGAGAACTGAAAGGTGGGTGGGACTGGACAGGCTTTATTACTTATATCAAATGAATAAAACACTGGCATTCCTATATGTGGATGTGGGTCCCCTAATCTGATTATCAGATCATTCTTTGGAAAGGCTTTTTTAGCTCTATTAATTTTTACTATATTAAATATTTCTTTTAAAAAGCTGGGCCATCCATTAGGCCATGTTAACATGAGTCTTGCTAGAGTGAACATTTGCGATTGTATTGTTTGGTTTGGCTAACTTAAATTTGTAATATCCCAATTTACCACTAATTTTCAGCTGTTTTAGATGCTGTGCTTTCCTTTATCTTGTATTCTCTTTAACCCATCCAAAAAATATTTCAGCTAAATTAAACGTGGGTGTTCCCTCCTTGAATGCTAAATGCAAGGAACCCGCTAACTCAACTCTAGAGGATGTACTCTCATCACTACAGAGAAGGCTAAGGGGCAGGAGCATGGGGAGATGCAGTTAAAGTAGGCTTTGCAGTCATTGCCTGGCTTTAATCCTTCCAGGCACTTACTACTTTGTAACCAAAGGCATGAAAACCTCTGAGCTTCTACTTACCCACCTGACATGGGGTCTTACCAGCATGGGATTGTTGTACAGAACGACACTTGAGATTAGCACAGTGGTGGCCTTCATTTAGGTGAGCTATGGATGAGGAAAGTGAGGAAAAGTAGGCACTTACCACACGGATGTAGATCATCTTTGTTTTATGACACATTCCTTAGTGCTCCGCGATGCCCTTTTCCATGTCTAAATTTGAACAATGACATCTATGTTCTCTCATTGTACCCAGCCACCTCAGGCCCTAATTTACCCTACCTTATCTTTTTTATCAGATATGAATGCCTTAATCTCTTTAAAAATTTGAGCTTTACAAAAAGGGTAACTGTGCTATATGTGTCATTTACTAAGACTTGCTTTTAAATCTCACCCTGTTAAGAATTCCTCCATATCTGTAGTTTCCACCGCTGATAACTGAGGGCCACTTATTTGATGGACCTTTGAGTTTTATTTTTCAGCACTGCTTTAAACATTACCAGAGATGTATCTTGGATGTCCAATTTTACAAGATACACCAGCCACTTGCCCAAATGGCTATAGTAACATGTACAAATGGTCCTGTACGCTGGAGTGAGGGCGGTCAGGGCCAGAATGTCCTGCTCAACTCCCCAATCCCATGTCCCCATCTATTAATTGCACAGATGTCCCAAGTGCCTGGCACCTAACATGCTCTGAATACACAAGAATCATGTTATATAAATCCAAGTTCTAGGGTGGCCCTGGCATTTTGAAAAGCAAACCAATTTCCACTTCATACCACCATTCAATCACCTCTTCCCCCAAAGCTACTTCATGTTAGATTTTCAAAAATCTGAGGCCTGGATCACCCCCAACAGTGACTCTTATTCAGGTCTAGAGGACAGAGCCTGTAATCATGAAGTCATGCGGGGAGTCCGGACAAGGTGTCTGCTCTGAACCTTTCTCCTCCTGCGTCTCCATGCAGTTCTCAATGCTGCACCCAGCTGCTTCTTTCAGGAAGACACCACTGAAAGCCAAAGTTCATCTTTACACAACACATCCCCAGAACTATCAGTAAGACGAACAGCAGCAAAGAACTCAGCTTTTTATTGAATGTGCTACTAAGAGGTTTAGTCAAAAAGACCAAAGCCCATGTCATCATCAGACTCTTCAGATTCTTCTTTCTTTGCTTCCACTTTCTTCTCCTCAGCTAAAAACAAAACAGAAAATAGTCAGTTACCTCTCTAAAACTCCAAGAGCTCCAGGCCCTTCAACTTTCGTGGTCAAAAATACCCTAGATTCCCCTCATCAAACTATGCCTCTGGTTTTAAGATTTCTATACATCATCTACTCTTAGCAAATGAAGAACAATTTTGCCTATAATACTTCTAATCTCCACGCTCTGATACCAAGTTTCCTACCTGGGGCAGCAGTGGTGGAGGGGGCAGGACCTCCTGCTGGTGCAGCACCAGCTGCTGGGGCAGGTCCACCTGCCCCCACATTGCAGATGAGGCTCCCGATGTTGACATTGGCCAAAGCCTGCAATACATACGCATATGTAGGTAAATGCTTAGTCCTGTCCTTTTGTTCCAGCACCAAAATGCTGGCTTAACTTGCTAGGAGAAATTTCAAGCTTCCTTAAACACTCAAACCAGGATGCTTTCCACAGTTCATGACTCCTCCTTAGAGTGAATTCAATTTTTTATACTACTATGCACTTCTGGGACTTTTCCCAAGGGAATTCACTGAAGATGATTTAGGAACAATGTGTCCAATCTTTCAAGTCTCACGGTTGAAGGACACAAGCTGAATAGTTAGAGGCTATCAGTTTCACTTGCCAGCGATTAAGTAACCTACACAAGGTAGCCAGTGCTAAGTTCCTTGGGTAGGAATCCGGTTTTCATTAGTCTTTTATATTCCAACACAAAATAAGTGGTCAATGAAAGGCCATCACCATGCTGGCAGGATTTGCTTGGAACGGCACAGGTGGTATTACCTCCTGGGTGACCCTTTTATGAAGGAATGACCTGGTTAATATATTTTCCTCATGATTTTAGAACACAAGGAAAGAGACAGCAGAGTCTGAGACCAAGAGAAAAAGACAAAGTCATGACAAAGCAAAACCTTAATTCGCTCCCAGAGATAGAAATGTGAGGAAATCATTGCTCATACTTGGACAAGTCCAGTGGGATTCTGGCACTTCTGGAGTTTAGCATAAGCACCTGACTTAACGGTCTTCCAAAATTTACTTCTCCAAATCACTGCCACCATCACCTTACCTTTGCAAACAAGCCTGGCCAGAAAGGTTCAACATTTACACCGGCTGCTTTAATGAGGGCATTGATCTTATCCTCCTAAAACAAATAAAAACGGCAATCCATCATACAGCAAAGTTTAGCTTTCGTAAACGTCTCCGAAATACTGCAAACTGAAAGCAAATCACTCTTAACGTGGGTACCAAACTACGTTTACCCAGTTCAAATATTCTACCGGCATCGCATGTATGCTAATTTAAGACGACTCTTTCTTCCACTCTAAAGGCAAAAAAAAAAAAAAAAGCCTCTGCTCTTGTGTGCCAGGTACTTTGCACGGCCTCGAGTTCATCGCTGCCACTTCACAGGCTGGGACCTGCCCAAGTCACGCTGCTATTTTAAGTTGTGAGGCAAGGCCAGAGGTGGAGCAGAGCCTCCACACCACGCAGCCAGGCCCCAGGGGGTCTTCTCAAGAACACGAAAGGAAATCACACCAAATGGAGGTATAAAGCGTCCTGGAGCATTTTCTAGCTGCGGATGAGGCTGCCCACGTGTTGCACAAATTAGAGATTGTGAAAACCGGAGCGCGCCGCCGCCGCCAAGTAAAAGCCACTCCCTCCGGGGCGGGCACGTGGCCGAGGCCCCAGGCCGCCCGCACGTGGGACCACCCGATGAGCTCCCGTCCCGCCCATCCCCCTCCGTCGGGGTATCGATGGCCGCGGCTCCGGCCAGAAGAGTCCGCCCCGGACGCCTGCGAGGGCGGGTAACCTGCATCCCGCCACCGGCCCACGCCCGCACTCACCGTGACCGTCACCTCATCGTCGTGTAGGATGAGGGCCGAGTAGATGCAGGCGAGCTCCGAGACGGAGGCCATGGTGCGGGCGAGGGCTAGGCAGGGTCTGCCGGGCGCGGTGCTAGTCGCCGGATGAAGTGAGGGCCTCACCCCAACGCGGCCTTAGCTTCCTCGGAAGGACCGAGCACCTTAGCGGAAACTGAGGAAAAGGAAGTACCCGCCTTCGCGCAGCCTCTTATACAGGCCACGCGGACCAATCGGCGCCCGAGCTTGCCGGAAGAGGCGGGACTAGAGCCTCTCGCGACAACACACCAAAGACGCCTGCGCAAGCGCGTATCTGGCTCGTTTGCGGGTTCAAAAAGTTGCTAGGCGTTTGCAGACGCCGGTTCCCGTCGCTTGGGTAAAAACTCAGCTTGTGAACAGTAAAAATATTTTTAGCAAAAAGTTACCTAGATAAATAGGTATCACTCCCACCTCCTGTAGCCCGTGTGAGAGTGTTTGAGCAGGCAGTGACCTGCTGAAGAGCAGGAAATAGGTTTTAACCTGGAGGTCCCGGTGCTTAGCGCAGCTTCTCGGATAAAATACTAAGTGAATATAGGAGAAAATGAGAAACCTGCAACGTTACTGTAGCAGAGGCATTTGAGCGCCTACTGTGACCCAGGCACTGAGCCACACTCTGCAAGGATTCATTTAATCCTCACCCAGCATAAGAGGTAAGTACTATTATCTCCATTTTGTGGGTGGCAAAACTAAGGTGTATGCCCGGTAACTACACAAGATTCCGCAGTTACTACGAGGCCGAGCCTGGGTTTGGAATCTAGGAACCTAAATTCAGTGCTTCCTTCTTGTGTGTGCAGAGAGGGATGGGTTTGGGGATTATGAGTAAATTTTGTCTTTTTTTTTTTCCCCAAAGCATAAAAGATATATTAGGAATATAGGGGAACTTTCCACTTCAGGTTCATTTTTTTTTTTTTTTTTTTTAGGGACCCCGTGGTTGGATGTAAACGCCTTGAAACTGTACTTGTGATGTTAAAAGACGTCTTGATGTAACTGCTGTCTGGCTAGGTGCTCTATTGCCTTTTTGTGTCCTTTGAAGCTAACGAAACAGGTGTTGGGTTCATGCTGAGAGGTTTTCTTTAGAATTTTTTAAATTGAGGTATAATTGATATATTAGTTTCAGGTGTACGACATGATATTCGCTATTCGTTTATATTGGGAAGCGATCATCATAGTAAGTCTAATTAACATCCATCAATCATACATAGAGAACAAATTTATTTGTGTGTGATGAGGTCTACTCTGTAAGCAGCTTTTCAGTGTGTGGTACGTTATTAACAGTAGTCACCATGCTGTACCTTACATCCCCATGACTTACTTATTTTATAAGTGGAAATTTGTAGCTTTGATCCCACTTCACCAATTTCACTCAGCCCCGCATCCCCACCTCGGGCAACCACAAATCTGTTTCCTGTATCTATGAGCTTGTTTTTGGTTTTTTAGTTTGTTTTTTGTCTGTTTGTTTAGATTCCACATATAATGAGGTCATACGGTATTTGCCTTTCTCTGACTTATTTACTTATTTCACTTAGCATAACGCTCTCAAGTTCCACCTGTGTTGTCTCAGATGGCAAGAGTTTATTCTTTTTTTGCTGAATAGTATTCTATCACATTTTCCTTATCCATTCATCCGTTGGTGGACGCTTAGGTCGTTTCCATGCATTGGAGGTTGTAAATAATGCTGCAGTGAACATGGGGGTGCAGGTATCTTTTCAAGTTAGTGTTTTTCATTGTCTTCTAGTAAATACTCAGAACTTCTGGATTTTTTTTTTCCCCCATGGATCTAACTCATGTTTAATAGCACTGATGTGTAGCAGGGACAAAAGGTTGACTGACGGAGCCCTGCCCTAGGGGCTCACAGTCCATTCAGAGACACAAGTCTTACAGCGCTGGGCGTGAGTGCTGAGGCAGCCAAGTGCACGAGTGGGCGTGGAGGCAGGACTGCTGAAGAGCAGAGGGGAGGGCAGCGTGGGCCCAAACAAGACTGGCTGCTAATGCAGCAGGCAAGTGCCTGGAAGGGAGCAGAGACTAGTGAGGAGGCCCTGCACCCCACCCTCCTGCATCGCAGCTGTGCCAGTGGGCCAGGGCTGCTGGTAAGCCCGTATGTAGGGAAGCACCCTTCTCTCCCACTTACACTGAATAGTGAGAGCAGCTGCTTCCTCCATGCAGCCTTCCTTAACTTCCAGTCCAGAGGACAGGGGACCCAGGGAGCAAAGACTGGGGCAGGGGTCAAAGCAGATGCTACAGGAGTTACGTCCAAAAGGGCTGGCATGGCGGACCCAGTCCAGTCCCAGGCAGAACCGAAGGGGGTGGGTTTGGGGGGGGAGTGGTTACAAGGACTGTACAAACTTGATGGGGACTGATCTATGCAGCTCTTTCCAACTAGCAGGAACAGGCCAGGTGAGAAGGCACTCCCCAACGAGGTGTGGGGATGCAGCCAGAGAGCCCGGTGGGAGGCAGCCTCCGGGCCACTGAGGGAGTCAGAGAATGAGGGGCACAGGGCAGAGGCCATTGTCCTGCTGTGCCCTTGGGTGGCAGTTTAAGGGGAGCCGTTTGTGCCAGACACGGTAGACCCCAAACAAGTGCATCTCCTGCCCAGCAGTGGGACAAGTGGACGGGGCACTACTTGGTGCACTGTATCTAGAGTTGGCTGGCAATGCCACACTGTCCTGACAGGGGGCCGTGGGGTTCCCTGGCCACGCAGGCAGCTTCATGTCAAGGGGGCACTGCCACACCTGCCCGGGCCGTGTTTGGAATCCAGTGCTGTGGGTTTGGGTGTGGGCCAGATAATAGTAGTTTTAATTTTTGAAGGAACCTCTGTACTGTTTTCTGTAGCGCCTGCACCAATTTACATTCCCACCAACAGTGCGTAAGGGTTCCCTTTCTCCACATCTTCACCAACACGTGTTAGCTCTTGTTGATGATAGCCATTCTTAACAGGTGGGAGGTGATAGCTCATTGTGGTTTGTGTTTCCCTGATTGTTAGTGATGTTGAGCACCTTTTCAAGCACCTGTTTCCCATCTGTATGTCTTCTTTGAAAAAATATCTATTCAGATCTGCCTGTTTTTTAATTTGATTGTTTGTTTTTTTGTTATTGAGTTGTATGAGTTTGGCTTTTTTTTTTTTTTTTTGCGGTACGTGGGCCTCTCCCGTTGCGGAGCACAGGCTCCAGACGCGCAGGCTCAGCGGCCATGGCTCACGGGCCCAGCCGCTCCGCGGCATATGGGATCTTCCCGGACCGGGGCACGAACCCGTGTCCCCTGCATCGGCAGGCGGACTCTCAACCACTGCGCCACCAGGGAAGCCCGAGTTGTATGAGTTTTTAATATATTTTGGATATTAACTCTTTGTCAGGTACATGATTTGCAAATGTCTTTTCCCATTCAGTAGGTTGCCTTTTCATTTTGTTGATGGTTTCCTTTTCAATGCAGATGCTTTTTAGTTTATTGTAGTCCCACTAATTTGTTTTTGCTTTTATTGCCTTTGCTTTTGGAGTCAGATCCAAAAAATCATCACCAAGACCTGTGACAAGGAGCTTACTGCTTTATGCTTTCTTCTAGGAGTTTTATGGTTTCAGGCCTTACATTCAGTTCTTTAATCCGTTTTGAGGTAATTTTTTGTGTATTGTGTAAGATAGTGGTCTTTCATTCTTTTGCATGTGGCTGTCTAGTTTCCCAACAGCATTTATTGAATATTGTCTATTCTTAGCTCCTCTGTCATAAATTAATTGACTGTATATGCATGAGTTTATTTCTGGGCTCTCTATTCTGTTCCATGGATCTATGTGTTTGTTTTTATACTGTTTGATTACTATAGCTTTGTGATGTCTCCAGCTTTGTTCTTCTTTATCAAGATTGCTTTGGCTATTCAGGATGTGTTGTGGTTCCATATAAATTTTAGGGTTGTTTTATTTCTGTGGAAAATGCCATTGGAATTTTGACAGGGATTGCATTGAATCTGTAGATTGCTTTGGGTAGTATGGACATTTTATCAGTATTCTTACAACCATGAGCATGGAATATCTTTCCATTTATTTGGGTCTTCGGTCTTTCATCAGTGTCTTAACTTTTCCTTTATTTTTGATGTTTTGAATTGTCTACAACGTGTATGTGTATCATTTATTACATATCTGAACCTTAAATTTAACTCCTACTAACAAAATGGTAATCTTTACATTTCATCAGTTATTTCTGTCTTGGAATTTGCCTAGTTTCCTGGAAAGGTGATTCCGTTTTTTGTTTTTTGTTTTCCCCAAGAACCTGCTTTGTTTAATCAATGCCATTATCTCATCATCCCTGACCAAACATTTCCATTGGAATCCCCCAATTTAGAGTCCCACTTGGGTTCATCTTAGCCACAAATGTAAACATATCTTAATATCCCAAACTTTTTAGAAAGCTTTTTAAAAAAACACTATCAAGGTTTCTAAAAATAAAACTTGTTTTGAGTGTTCATCTAAATCTAGGAAGCAATTCTAGTGGAATTTGGGAGGGAAAACATAAAGTTATTGAAAAATTCAAACGTTTCCAAAGCCAGAATGAATCAGTCCAAAACATACTTCCCTCACCAGTGTACTTAACAAAAAAACGATCTGGTGAATATAATACATATCAACACACAGTAAAACAAGATTTTTCCCATTTTAAACTATACTAATAAGAAATAGTTTTTTTTTATTGTAGTTGTTTTACAATGTTGTGTTAATTTGTGCTGTACAGCAAAGTGATTCCTTTATACATATATGTACATTCTTTTTTTTGACATTCCTTTCCATTATGGTTTATCATAGGATATTGAATATAGTTCCCTGTGCTATACAGTAGGACCTTGTTGTTTATCCATTCTGTATATAAAAGCTTACATCTGCTAATGCCAACTTCCCAGTCCATCCGTCCCCCAACTGCCTCCCCACTGGCAACCACAAGTCTGTTCTCTGTGTCTGTGACTCTGTTTCTGTTTCATAGATAAGCTTATTTGTGTCATTTTAGATCCCACATATAAGGAATACCATATGGTATTTGTCTTTCTCTTTTTTGAATTTTATTTATTTATTTTATACAGCAGGTTTTTATTAGTTATCCATTTTATACATATTAGTATGTATATGTCAATCCCAATCTCCCCTGCCACTTCCCCCCCCGTGGTGTCCATACGTTTCTTCTCTACATCTGTGTCTCAACTTCTACCCTGCAAACTGGTTCATCTGTACCATTTTTCTAGGCTCCACATATATGTGTTAATATACAATATTTGTTTTTCTTTTTCTGACTTCTCTCCGTATGACAGTCTCTAGATGCATCCACATCTCTACAAATGACCCAATTCTTTCCTTTTTATGGCTGAGTAATATTCCATTGTATATATGTCCCACATCTTCTTTATCCATTTGTCTGTCGAGGGGCATTTAGGTTGCTTCCATGACCTGGCTGTTGTAAATAGTGCTGCAGTGAACATTGGGGCTCATGTGTCTTTTTGAATTATGGTTTTCTCTGGGTATATGCCCAGTAGTGGGATTGCTGGGTCATGTGGTAATTCTATTTTTAGGTTTTTAAGGAACCTTCATACTGATCTCCATCATGGCTGTATCAATTTACATTCCCACCAACAGTGTAAGAGGGTTTCCTTTTCTCCACACCCTCTCCAGCATTGTTGATTGTAGATTTTCTGATGATGCCCATTCTAACTGGTGTGAGGTGATACCTCATTGTAGTTTTGATTTGCATTTCTCTAGTAATTAGTGATGTTGAGTAGCTTTTCATGTGCCTCTTGGCCATCTGTATGTCTTCTTCGGAGAAATGTCTATTTAGGTCTTCTGCCAGTTTTTGATTGGGCTGTTTGTTTTTTTGATATTGAGCTGCATGAGCTGTTTACATATTTTGGAGATTAATCCTTTGTCCATTAATTCGTTTGCAAATACTTTCTCCTATTCTGAGGGTTCTCTTTTCGTCTTGTTTGTAGTTTCCTTTGCTTTGCAAAAGCCTTGAAGTTTCATTAGGTCCCATTTGTTTATTTTTGTTTTTATTTCCATTACTCTAGGAGGTGGATCAAAAAAGATCTTGCTGTGATTTATGTCACAGAGTGTTCTTCCTATGTTTTCCTCTAAGAGTTTTATAGTGTCCAGTCGTAGATTTAGGTCTCTAATCCATTTTGAGTTTATTTTTGTGGATGGTGTTACGGACTGTTCTAATTTTATTCTTTTACACGTAGCTGTCCACTTTTCCCAGCTCCACTTATTGAAGAGACTGTTTTTTCTCCATTGTATATCCTTGCCTCCTTTGTCATAGATTAGTTGACCATAGATGCATAGGTTTATCTCTGGGCTTTCTGTCTTGTTCCATTGTTCTATATTTCTGTTTTTGTGCCAGTACCATATGATGACTGTAGCTTTGTAGTATAGTCTGAAATCAGGGAGTCTGATTCCTCCAGCTCCGTTTTTTCCCATCAAGACTGCTTTGCCTATTCAGGGTCTTTTGTGTCTCCATTCAAACTTTAAGATTTTTTGTTCTAGTTCTGTAAAAAATGCCACTGGTAATTTGCTAGGGATTGCATTGAATTTGTAGATTGCTTTGGATCATATAGTCATTTTCACAATATTGATTCTTCCAATCCAAGAACATGGTATATCTCTCCATCTGTTTGCCTCATCTTTAATTTCTTTCAGCATTGTCTTATAGTTTTCTGCTTACAGGCCTTCTGCCTTACCCTATGTAAGTTTATTCCTAGGTATTTTATTCTTTTTGTTGCAATGGTAGATGGGAGCGTTTCCTTAATTTCTCTTTCCGACTTTTCATCATTAGTATATAGGAATGCAAGAGATTTCTGTGCATGAATTTTGTATCCTGCAACTTTACCAAATTGATTGATTAGCTGTAGTAGTTTTCTGGTGCCATCTTTAGGATTCTGAATGTATAGTATCATGTCATCTGCAAACAGTGACAGTTTTACTTCTTCATTTCCAGTTTAGATTCCTTTTATTTCTTTTTCTTCTCTGATTGCCGTGGCTACGATTTCCAAAACTGTGTTGAATAATAGTGGCGAGAGTGGACATCCTTGCTTGTTCCTGATCTTAGACGGAATGCTTTCAGTTTTTCACCATTGAGAGTGATGTTTCCTGTGCATTTGTCATATATGGCCTTTATTATGTTGAGGTAGGTTCCCTCTATGCCCACTCTCTGGGGAGTTTTTTTGTTTTTTTTTTTAACATCTTTATTGGGGTATAATTGCTTTACAATGGTGTGTTTTTGCTTTATAACGAAGTGAATCAGTTACACATATACACATGTTCCCATATCTCTTCCCTCTTGCATCTCCATCCCTCCCACCCTCCCTATCCAACCCCTCCAGGCGGTCACAAAGCACCCAGCTGATATCCCTGTGCTATGCGGCTGCTTCCCACTAGCTATCTACCTTATGTTTGGTAGTGTATATATGTCCATGCCTCTCCCTCGCTTTGTCACAGCTCACCCTTCCCCATCCGCATATCCTCAAGTCCGTTCTCCAGTAGGTCTGTGTCTTTATTCCTGTCTTACCCCTAGGTTCTTCATGACATTTTTTTTTCTTAAATTCCATATATATGTGTCAGCATACGGTATTTGTTTTTCTCTTTCTGACTTACTTCACTCTGTATGACAGACTCTAGGTCTATCCACCTCATTACAAATAGCTCAATTTCGTTTCTTTATATGGCTGAGTAATATTCCATTGTATACATGTGCCACATCTTCTTTAGGCATTCATCCGATGATGGGCCCTTAGGTTGTCTCCATCTCCTGGCTATCGTAAATAGAGCTGCAATGAACATTTTGGTACGTGACTCTTTTTGAATTATGGTTTTCTAAGGATATATGCCCAGTAGTGGGATTGCTGGGTCATATGGTAGTTCTATTTGTAGTTTTTTAAGGAACCTCCATACTGTTCTCCATAGTGGCTGTACCAATTCACATTCCCACCAGCAGTGCAAGAGTGTGCCCTTTTCTCCACACCCTCTCCAGCATTTATTGTTTCTAGATTTTTTGATGATGGCCATTCTGACTGGCGTGAGATGATATCTCATTGTAGTTTTTTTTTTTTTAACAACTTTATTGGGGTATAATTGCTTTACAATGGTGTGTTAGTTTCTGCTTTCTAACAAAGTGAATCAGTCATACATAAACATATGTTCCCATATGTCTTCCCTCTTGCGTCTCCTTCCTCCAACCCTCCCTATCCCACCCCTCCAGGCTGTCACAAAGCACCGAGCCAATATCCCTGTGCCATGCGGCTGCTTCCCACTAGCTATCTACCTTACTACGTTTGTTAGTGTGTATATGCCCATAACTCTCTCTCGCCCTGTCACAGCTCACCCTTCCCCCTCCCCATAACCTCAAGTCCGTTCTCTAGGAGGTCTGCGTCTTTATTCCTGCTTTACCCCTAGGTTCTTCATGACATTTTTTTTCTTAAATTCCATATATATGTGTTAGCATACAGTATTTGTCTTTTTCTTTCTGACTTACTTCACTCTGTATGACAGACTCTAGGTCTATCCACCTCATTACAAATAGCTCAATTTCGTTTCTTTTTATGGCTGAGTTCATTGTAGTTTTGATTTGCATTTCTCTAATGATTAATGATGTTGAGCATTCTTTCATGTGTTTGTTGGCAGTCTGTATATCTTCTTTGGAGAAATGTCTATTTAGGTCTTCTGCCCATTTTTGGATTGGGTTGTTTGTTTTTTTGTTACTGAGCTGCATGAGCTGCTTGTAAATTTTGGATATTAATCCTTTGTCAGTTGTTTCATTTGCAAATATTTTCTCCCATTCTGAGGGTTGTCTTTGGTCTTGTTTATGGTTTCCTTTGCTGTGCAAAAGCTTTGAAATTTCATTAGGTCCCATTTGTTTATTTTTTGTTTTGATTTCCATTTCTCTAGGAGGTGGGTCAAAAAGGATCTTGCTGTGATTGATGTCATAGAGTGTTCTGCCTATGTATTCCTCTAAGAGTTTCATAGTTTCTGGCCTTACATTTAGGTCTTTAATCCATTTTGAGCTTATTTTTGTGTATGGTGTTAGGGAGTGATCTAATCTCATACTTTT
>NW_020837970.1:16143075-16146667 GCF_003676395.1 Aethalodelphis obliquidens | reverse complement strand
CTGCAGCACCAAGAGCCTTTCATCCACAGGGCTCCTTATTTTGGGATAATTCGTTGTCTATTCATGTATTCCACAGATGCAGGGTACATCAAGTTGATTGTGGAGCTTTAATCCGCTGCCTCTGAGGCTGCTGGGAGAGATTTCCCTTTCTCTTCTTTGTTCTCACAGCTCCCAGGGGCTCAGCTTTGGATTTGGCCCCGCCTGTGTGTGTAGGTCACCGGAAGGCGTCTCTTCTTTGCTCAGACAGGATGGGGTTAAAGGAGCCGCTGATTCGGAGGCTCTGGCTCACTCAGGCCGGGGGCCGGGTAGGGAGGGTCACGGAGTGAGGGGCGGGCCTGCGGCGGCAGAGGCCGGCGTGACGTTGCTAGCCTGAGGCGCGCCGTTAGTCCTCTCGGGGGAGTTGTCCCTGGATCCCGGGACCCTGGCAGTGGCGGGCTGCACAGGCTCCCCGGAAGGGGGTGTGGATAGTGACCGGTGTTCGCACACAGGCTTCTTGGTGGCGGCAGCAGCGGCCTTAGCGTCTCATGTCTGTCTCTGGGCTCCGCACTTTTAGCCACGACTCGCGCCCGTCTCTGGAGCTCTCTTAAGCAGCGCTCTTAATCCCCTCTCCTCGTGCAGCAGGAAACAAAGAGGGAAGAAAAAGTCTCTTGCCTCTTCCGCAGGTGCAGACTTTTCCCCGGACTCCCTCCCGGCTAGCCGCGGTGCACTAACGCCCTGCAGGCTGTGTTCACGCCGCCAACCTCAGTCCTCTCCTGGCCCTCCGACAGAAGCCAGAGCCTCAGCTCCCAGCCCCGCCCGCCCCGTCGGGCGAGCAGACAAGCCTCTCGGCTGGTGAGTGCCGTTCGGCACCGATCCTCTGTGCGGGAATCTCTCTGCTTTGCCCTCCGCAGCCCTGTTGCTGTGCTCTCCTCCGCCGCTCCGAATCTCCCCCACTCCGCCACCCGAAGTCTCCACCCGCGAAGGGGCTTCCTAGTGTGTGGACACTTTTCCTCCTTCACAGCTCCCTCCTGCTGGTGCAGGACCCGTCCCTATCTTTTGTCTCTGTTTATTTTTTTCTTTTGCCCTAACCAGTTATGTGGGGGGTTCCTTGCCTTTTGGGAGGTCTGAGGTCTTCTGCCAGCGTTCAGTAGGTGCTCCGTAGGAGTTGTTCCACGCGTAGAATTATTTCTGGTGTATCTGTGGGGAGGAAGGTGATCTCTGCGTCTTACTCTTCCGCCATCTTCCCGGAAGTCTCTATGAGTCTTGTTTTTGTATCCTTTTAGCGAGCCTGTGTCTTGTGGTTGGAGCATTTAATCCACTCATGTTTAAGGTAATTATCGATATGTATGTTTTTATTACCATTTTCTTAATTGTTATGGTTTTGTTTTTGTAGGTCCTTTTCTTCTCTTGTGTTTCCCATTTAGAGAAGTTCCTTTAGCATTTGTCGTAGAGCTCGTTTGGTGGTGCTGAATTCTCTTAGCTTTTGCTTGTCTGTAAAACTTTTGATTTCTCCATTGAATGTGAATGAGATCCTTGCCGGGTAATCTTGGTTGTAGGTTCTTCCCGTTCTTCACTTTAAGTGTATCATGCCACTCCTTTTTGTCTTGTAGAGTTTCTGCTGAGAAATCAGCTGTTAACCTTATGGGAGTTCCCTTGTGTGTTATTTGTTGTTTTTCCCTTGTTGCTTTCAGTAGTTTTTCTTTGTTTTTAATTTTTGTCCATTTGATTACTGTGAGTCTCAGCATGTTCCTCCCTGGGTTTATCTTGCCTGGGACTCTGCACTTCCTGGACTTGGGTGGCTATTTCCTTTCCCATGTTAGGGAAGTTTTCGACTATAATCTCTTCAAATATTTTCTTGGGTCCTTTCTCTCTCTCTTCTCCTTCTGGGACCCGTATAATGCGAATGTTGTTGCATTTAATGTTGTCCCAGAGGTCTCTTAGGCTGTCTTCATTTCTTTTCATTCTTTTTTCTTTATTCTGTTCCACAGCAGTGAATTCCACCATTCTGTCTTCCAGGTCACTTATCCGTTCTTCTGCCTCAGTTATTCTGCTATTGATTCCTTCTAGTGTATCTTTCATTTCAGTTATTGTATTTTCATCTCTTTTTGTTTGTTCTTTAACTTTTCTGGGTGTTTGTTAAACATTTCTTGCATCTTCTGGATCTTTGCCTCCATTCTTTTTCCAAGGTCCTGGAGCATCTTCACTATCATTATTCTGAATTCTTTTTCAGGAATGTTGACCATCTCCACTTCATTTAGTTGTTTTTCTGGGGTTTTATCTTATTCCTTCATCTGGTACAAAGTCTTCTGCCTTTTCATTTTGTCTGTTTTTCTGTAAATGTGCTGTTCCTTCTACAGGCTGTAGAATTGTAGTTCTTCTTGCTTCTGCTGTCTGTCCTCTCTTTCTCTTTCTGAGTTACTTCACTTAGTATGATAATCTCTAGTTGCATCATGTTGCTGCCAGTGGCATTGTTTCTTTCTTTTTTATGGCTGAGTAATATTCCATTGTGTATATGTACCACATCTTCTTTATACATTCATCTGTCGATGGACATTTAGATTGTTTCCATGCCTTGGCTATTGTGAATAGTGCTGCTATGAACATAAGGGTGCATGTATCTTTTTTTTTCTTTTAATCAAAGGGAGAAGTTATTTTTTTCTTAAATATATATTTTATTTATTTTAGTACATTACAGTTGCTATTCTTTTTGATGCTCTAATTATCTTGTTTCTGATTGGTGGGAACCATTTCCAGTTGTCTCTTGAGTCTTCTAATATCTCAATAGTCTCTAATAGCTTCTTTGACTTCTGATATTCTCTATTTTTCAAAAAAATATTTATTTACTTATTTATTTATTTTTGGCTGCGTCGGATCTTTGTTGTACGGGATCTTTATTGCAGCACGGGGGATCTTTCATTGCAGCACACGGGCTTCTCTCTAGTTGTGGCATTCAGGCTCAGTAGTTGTGGCATGCGGGCTCTCTAATTGTGGCATGTGGGCACCAGAGCACGTGGGCTCTGTAGTTGCGGCGTGCAGGCTCCAGAGCACATGGGCTGTGTAGTTGCGGCACGCGGGATCTCTAGTTGTGGCTTGTGTGCTCAGTAGTTTCGGCACGCACGGTCTTAGTTGTTCCATGGCGTGTGGGATCTTAGTTCCCCAGGCAGGGATTGAACCCGTGTCCCCTGCATTAGAAGGTGGGTTCTTAACCACTGGACCACCAGGGAAGTCCCAGGGTGCATGTATCTTTTTGAATTACAGTTTTGTCTGGATATATGCCCAGGAGTGGGATTGATGAACCATACGGTAATTCTGTTTTTAGTTTTCTGAGGAACTTTCATACTGCTTTCCATAGTGGCTGCACCAACTTACATTCCCACCAACAGTGTAGGAGGGTTACTTTTGCTCCACATCCACATCCAGCATTTGTTATTTGTAGACTTTCTAATGATGGCCATTCTGACCATGTGATGTGGTACCTTATTGTAATTTTGATATGCATTTCTGTAATAATTAGGGATGTTGAACATCTTTTCATGTGCCTATTGGCCATCTGTATAAGAAATACTTTTATATATATATATATATATATATATATATATATATAAATTTATTT
>NW_020837970.1:16135740-16142975 GCF_003676395.1 Aethalodelphis obliquidens | reverse complement strand
TTTTTTTTTTTTTTGCGGTACGCGGGCCTCTCACTATCGTGGCCTCTCCTGTTGCGGAGCACAGGCTCTGGACGCACAGGCTCAGCAGCCATGACTCACGGGCCCAGCCGCTCCGCGGCACGTGGGATCTTCCCAGACCGGGGCACAAACCCGCGTCCCCTGCATCGGCAGGTGGACTCTCAACCACTGCGCCACCAGGGAAGCCCTGCGTTGGGTTTTCGTTGCTGTGCACGGGCTTTCTCTAGTTGCGGCGAGTGGGGTCTACTCTTCTGTTGCGCTGCACGGGCTTCTCATTGCGGTGGCTTCCCTTGTGGAGCACAGGCTCTAAGCACGCAGGCTTTAGTAGTTGTGGCGCATGGGCTCAGTAGTTGTGGCTCATGGGATCTAGAGCGCAGGCTCAGTAGTTGTGGCACATGGGCTTAGTTGCTCCATGGCATGTGAGATCTTCCCGGACCAGGGCTCGAACCCGTGTCCCTTGCATTGGCAGGTGGATTCTTAACCACTGCACCACCAGAGAAGTCTCTAAGAAATACTTTTTGAATTAAATTAATATTTTGTTCCCCAAGTTGTTTTATAACCGTAGTAGCAAAACCTGAACCTTAGAGTGTGAGAAAGATAAATTGTAGACTCGTCTCAGTTATGAATGTAAACACATTCCAAAATAAAATATTACAGTCAGTTATATCTCAATTAAACTGGGGGACAAAAGCCAAAAAAATTAATGAACTGAATCTGTACTGTATGTAAAAGTATGGTATATCATTACTAAACAGAATAGTTCAACATAATGAAATCTTTTAAAAATAATTCATTAACAAATTAAAGAGGAAAATCTACATGAACTTCTTATAGGCTCAGAAAAATCACTTGATAAAATTAAGTAACTATTCCCATGCATCGTAGAAAACTGGGATAGAAGGTAACTTCCATATCCTAAGGTATCTACCAAAAATGTACAGCAGACATCATACTTAATGATGAAACTTCTGAAACAAACTCCTTAAAATCAGGAACAAAAAAGGATGCCTGCTTTCTCTGCTTCTGTTCCAATTACTGTTTTAGAGTTTAGCCATCTCCATAAGATAATGAGAAATGTGTCTTTTATTTTTACTTGAAAACCGAAGGCACTTTTTGGCCAACCCAATAAAAGCCAAAAGTCCGAAAAAACCAAGTCTGAAAAACTGTCACAGCCAAGAAGAGCCTAAGGAAACACAATGACTAAATGTAATATGGTTTCCTGCATGGAATTTTGGGAAAGACAAAAGATACTAGGTAAAAACTAAGGAAATCTAAATACAATATGGACTTTAGTAAATATATCAATACTGGTTTATTAATTGTAACAAATATATCATATTGGTGTGTTAAAAAATAGGGGCAGCTTGTCAATCAGTGGGGCTTCACCGCTGGTTGTGGCCAGGGAAAGAAACAAAGACAGCCCTGCCAAAATCACTGCCATCCCAGAGTGACTGTGCATGCTCAAGGCTGCTCCATCTAAGAGCAACATTAGATATTTCGCAACGTGGGGAGAAAACAGACTTCACTAAACTCATGAAGCCAATCACTAAACAAGTAAGCAAAAAGCCAGAGAACCAATACCTAGTCTTGCTACATTACCTAAAATGTCTAGTTTCCAAAGGGAAAAAAAAGAATGCAAGACATACAAAGAAAGGAAAACCTACATGTTTGGGGAAATAGCAGGCAACAAAAACTGCCAATGAGAACAATCGCATATTAGATTTAATAAAGACCTTAAAGTAGCCATTATAAATATGTTCAAAGAACCAAAGGAAACCATGCTTAAAGAAACAAAAGAAGAAGTGTTGACAGTGTCTCATCAAATAGAGAATATAAAGAGATTATTAAAATTAATGACTTTTTCAATAACTTCAAAAATTTTCAATAAAGATATCATTAAAAAGAAAAAAAATAGGGACAGCTAGCTGTGAGATATGTGGGAACTCTATACTATCCTCACAATTATTCTGTAAGTCTTAAACTTTTCTAAAAATTAAGCTTTTATTTATTTATTTGGCTGCACCGGGCCTTAGTTGCAGCATGTAGGATCTTTTTTTGCAGCATGCAGGCTCTTAGTTGCGGCATGCGGGATCTAGTTCCCTGACCAGGGATTGAACCTGGGCCCCCTACATTGGGAGCATGGAGGGAAGTCCACCAGGGAAGTCCCTTAAGTTTTTTTTTAAAAAAAATACTATAACCAAAGTGGGAAAAGAAAGTCAGATTGGGAGAAGATATGAGGCCCATAGTACCCAAAGGATATATAAAGTTCTACAAACCAATAAGAAGAGACTAAAAACTAGTCCTGTTTGTAAAACATCAAAAATTATCAGGTAAAATTGACTAGAGCTAAGAAATTTTTAGTTAAACTATAAAAATGAATCACAGTCATTAGCAAAATAGTTAACAGCTTTGATGTCAGACTTGGGTTTAAAAATCAGCTCCATCATTTATGACTTTGGGGGGTCATCAACTGCCCATGCATTTCCCTTTATTTTGTGTAGTTCAGGGGCTTACAAGGTTCAACATACTGTTCAGACAAATTCTACTACCCCACGTTCCCGTATCATAGTAAAAACTTCTTGTTAAGATGTATTTCACAGGAATTCCCTGGCGGTCCAGTGGTTAGGACTCCACACTTCTGCTGGGGACCCGGGTTTGATCCCTGGTCAGGGAACTGAGATCCCAAAAGCCACGTGGCGTGACCAAAAAAAAAAGTATTTCAAAAGACTAAGCAATAGGATATTTTTTAAAAATAAAAACAGTCACGGGCTTCCGTGGTGGCGCAGTGGTTCAGAGTCCGCCTGCTGATGCAGGGGACGCAGGTTCGTGCCCCAGTTTGGAAGGATCCCGCGTGCCGCGGAGCGGCTGGCCCCGTGAGCCATGGACGCTGGGCCTGCGCGTCCGGAGACTGCGCTCCGCGGCAGGAGAGGCCACATCAGTGAGAGGCCCACGTACCGCAAAAAAAAAAAAAAAAAAAAAAGGCAAGAAATAGAAAGATGAAATACAGTAGCATCTATTGAGAGAGATGCTGTGAGCATTCTAGAAACACACCTATGACACTGCTTACTATTATACTATTAGTGACAAGAAAGTGGATTTTGTCTTTTTCCTTAACCTTTGAATCTGCGTTTGGCTAGGACTAATATCATGCCTTCACTATTAATAAAAAACAGATAAACTATAATTTTAGTAATAAAAAAGTTAAGCCTCAAAAAAAAAAAAAAAACTAAGAGAAAAATGTATGTTCACCCAGATAAGAATGGATATTTCGCCATGATGTTCAATAGTACTTCTAATTTATGTTGTCCCCAAACCTTGTTTTTTGTTGAAATGTCTAGAAGAGCATACTTAATACATATATATTATGGTTGTCAGGCAATTCGTTGAATTTGTGAATTCATTGGCAAATTATTTTATATTATCTAGTGCTTTCTTTTTTTACAATTGCAAAAATGTACTTTTCATTTTTTATTGAAATATATTTGGCATATAACATTGTGTAATTTTAATGTGTTCAACACCTTATAATGTATAGTTAGATCATTCATATATTATAATATTGCCATTGTAGCAATACTTAGCACCTGTATCACATTTCATAATTATTCTTTCTTTTTACTAGTTGGAATAATCAAGTTCTAGTCTCTTAGGAAGTTTGATGTTTATAATACAGTATTGTTGTCTATATTCACTGTAGTGTGCATTATATTTCTAGGGCTTATTTATACTTGTTGCAGGTAAACTTAACATCTTTCCTGTCCTCCATAACCACCATATTACTCTCAAGTTTTACAAGTTTGGCTTTTTAAAATTCCACATATAAGTGACATCAGACAGTACTTGTCTAACTTATCTTGCTTAGCAAAATATGCTCCGGGTTTATCCATGTTGTCTCAAATGGCAAGATTTTATTCCTTTTCATAGTTGAGTAATATTCCATTGTTATTATATATAACACATTTTCTTTGTCCATTCATTCGTTGGTGGACACTTAGGTTGTTTCCATGTCTTGGCTATTGTAAATAATGCTGCAGTGAACATGGGGGTGTAGATATCTTTTCAAGGTAGCATTTTTGTTGTCTTCAGATAGATACCTAAAAGTACTTGTGTATTATTTATCTTTGATGTCTGGATCATATGGTGGTTCTACTTTTAATTTTTTGAGGAACCTTCATACTGTTTTCCATAGTGCCTGCACCATTTACATTCCCACTGACAGTGCGTAAGGGTTCCCTTTTCTTCACATCCTTGCCAGCATGTGTTATCTCTTGTCTTCTTGATGATTGCCATTCTTAACAGGCATGAGGTGATAGCTCACTATGATTTTAATTCACATTTCCCTGATGATTAGTGATATTGATCATCTTTTCATGAACCCATTGACCAGTTGAAAGTATTCTTTGAAAAAAATGTCGGTTCTTCTACTCACTTTTTAATCAGATTGGGGTTGTTTGTTTTTCTGATATTGAGTTGTATGAGTTTTTTAAATATGTTTTGGATATTAACCCTTTATCTGATACATAGTTTGTAAAAATTTTCTCTTATTTTGTAGGTTGCCTTTTCATTTTGTTAATTGTACCTTACTGTGCAGAAGCTTTTAAGCTTGATGTACTCGCATTTGTTGATTGTTGATTTTTGCTTTTGTTGTTTGTACTTTTGTTGTCATATCCAAAAAAATCAATGCCAAAACCAGTGTTGAGAAACTTCTTCCCTATGTTTCATTCTAGGAGTTTTATAGTATCAGATCTTATGTTTGAATCTGTGATACATTTTGAGTTAATTTTTGTGAGTGTTGTAAGGTATGGGTTTAATTTCATTGCTAGACATATGTTAATCCAGTTTCCTAGCACCATTTGTTGAAGAAACTGTCTTCTCCACTTTGGGTGCTCTTGGCTCCCTTGTTGAATATTAGTTGACCACATAGGCTGGGGTTAATTCTGGGTTCTTTATTCTGTTCTTGGTCTATGTGTCTATTTTTGTGCCAGTACCATACTGTTTTTATTACTGTAGCTTTGTAGTACAGTTTGAAATCAGGAAGTGTGTGATACCTCCAGCTTTGTTCTTTTTCTTCAGGATTACTTTGGCTATTTCTGGTCTTTTGTGGTTCCATACAAATTTTAGGATTTTTTTTTCTATTTCTGTGAAGAATACTGTTGATATTTTGATGGGGATTGCATTGAATCTATAGATGGTTTTGAATATTACACACATTTTAGCAGTATTAATTCTTATCCATGGGCACAGATATTTGTTACGTCTTCTTTGATTTCTTTCAGCAGTCTTATAATTTTTGTTGTACATATCTTTCACTTCCTTGATTAAATTTATTCCTGGGATTTACCTGGTAGTCCATTGGTTAAGACTGTGCACTTCCACTGCAAGGGGTGTGGGTTTGATTCCTGCTCAGGAAACTAAGATCCCACATGCCACGAGGCACAACCAAAAAAATTTAAAAAAAAAAAAAGCAGAGGGGGAAGATGGTGGAAGAGTAAGACGCAGAGATCACCTTCCTCCCCACAGATACATCAGAAATACATGTACACTTGGAACACCTCCTACAGAACACCTACTGAACACTGGCAGAAGACCTCAGACCTCCCAAAAGGCAAGAAACTCCCCACATACCTGGGTAGGGCAAAAGAAAAAAGAATAAACAGAGACAAAAGAATAGGGACGGGACCCACACCAGTGGGAGGGAGCTGTGAAGGAGGAAAGGTTTCCACACACTAGGAGCCCCTTTGCAGGCGGAGACTGCGGGTGGCCGAGGTGGGGAGCTTCAGAGGCACGGAGGAGAGCGCAGCAACAGGGGAGCAGAGGGCAAAGCGGAGAGATTCCCGCACAGAAGATTGGAGCCGACCAGCACTCACCAGCCCGAGAGGCTTGTCTGCTCACCTGCCGGTGCAGGCAGGGCTGGGAGCTGAGGCTCCGGCTTTGGTCGGAGCGCAGAGAGAGGACTGGGGTTGGCTGCTTGAACACAGCCTGAAGGGGGTTAGTGCGCCACGACTAGCCGGGACGGAGTCCAGGGAAAAGTCTGCACCTGCCAAAGAGGCAAGAGACTTTTTCTTCCCTCTTTGTTTCCTGCTGCACGAGGAGAGGGGATTAAGAGCGCTGCTTAAAGGAGCTCCAGAGACCGGCGCGAGGCGCGGCTAACAGCACGGACCCCAGAGACGGGCATGAGACGCTAAGGCTGCTGCTACGGCCACCAAGAAGCCTGTGTGCGAGCACAGGTCACTGTCCACACCTCCCCTCCCGGGAACCCGTGCAGCCCGCAACTGCCAGGGTCCCGGGATCCAGGGACAACTTCCCCGGGAGAACGCACGGCGCGCCTCAGGCTGGTGCTCGCCCCGCATCGTGCCCCTCCCTCCCCCCGGCCTGAGTGAGCCAGAGCCCCCGAATCAGTGGCTCCTTTAACCCCGTCCTGTCTGAGCGAAGAACAGATGCCCTCCGGCGACCTACACGCTGAGGCGTGGGAGCTGTGCAAACAAAGAAGAGAAAGGGAAATCTCTCCCAACAGCCTCAGGAGCAGCAGATTAAATCTCCACAATCAACTTGATGTACCATGCATCTGTGGAATACCTGAATACACAACGAATCATCCCAAATTGAGGAGGTGGGCTTTGAGAGCAAGATTTATTATTTTTTCCGCTTTTCCTCTTTTTGTGAGTGTGTATGTGTATGTGTATGCTTCTGTGTGAGAGCTTTCACCATTTGTCCTAGGGTTCTATCTGTCCGTTTTTTGTTTTGTTTTGTTTTACTTAAAAAATATTTTTTTCTTAGTAATTATTTTTTATTTTAATAACTTTATTTTATCTTTATTTTCTTTTATCCTCTTTCTTTCTTTCTACTTTTTCTCCCTTTTATTCTGAGCCGTGTGGATGAAAGGCTCTTGGTGCTGCAGCCAGGAGTCAGTGCTGTGCCTCTGAAGTGGGAGAGCCACCTTCAGGACACTGGTCCACAAGAGGCCTCCCAGCTCCACGTAATATCAAACAGCAAAAATCTCCCAGAGATCTCCATCTCAACACCAACACCCAGCTTCACTCAACGACCAGCAAGCTACAGTGCTGGACAACCCTATGCCAAACAACTAGCAAGACAGGAACACGACCCCACCCATTAGCAGAGAGGCTGCCTAAAATCATAATAAGTCCACAGACACCCCAAAACACACCACCAGACGTGGACCTGCCCACCAGAAAGGCAAGATCCAGCCTCATCCA
>NW_020837970.1:16090285-16115740 GCF_003676395.1 Aethalodelphis obliquidens | reverse complement strand
CAGAGGCACAGCACTGACTCCTGGCTGCAGCACCAAGAGCCTTTCATGCACAGGGCTCCTTAATTTGGGATGATTCGTTGTCTATTCATGTATTCCACAGATGCAGGGTACATCAAGTTGATTGTGGAGCTTTAATCCGCTGCTTCTGAGGCTGCTGGGAGAGATTTCCCTTTCTCTTCTTTGTTCTCACAGCTCCCAGGGGCTCAGCTATGGATTTGGCCCCGCCTGTGTGTGTAGGTTGCCGGAGGGCGTCTGTTCTTTGCTCAGACAGGACGGGGTTAAAGGAGCCGCTGATTCGGAGGCTCTGGCTCACTCAGGCCGGGGGGGTAGGGAGGGTCACGGAGTGAGGGGCGGGCCTGCGGAGGCAGAGGCCAGCATGATGTTGCACCAGCCCGAGGCACACTGTGCGCTCTCCCGGGGGAGTTGTCCCTGGATCCCGGGACCCTGGCAGTGGCGAGCTGCACAGGCTCCCCGGAAGGGGGGTGTGGATAGTGACCTGTGTTCGCACACAGGCTTCTTGGTGGCAGCAGCAGCGGCCTTAGCGTCTCATGTCTGTCTCTGGGCTCCGCACTTTTAGCCGCGGATCGCGCCTGTCTCTGAAGCTCTCTTAAGCAGCGTTCTTAATCCCCTCTCCTCGTGCACCAGGAAACAAAGAGGGAAGAAAAAGTCTCTTGCCTCTTCGGCAGGTACAGACTTTTCCTCGGACTCCCTCCCGGCTAGCCGCGGTGCACTAACGCCCTGCAGGCTGTGTTCACGCCGCCAACCTCAGTCCTCTCCTGGCCCTCCGACAGAAGCCAGAGCCTCAGCTCCCAGCCCCGCCCGCCCCGTTGGGCGAGCAGACAAGCCTCTCGGCTGGTGAGTGCCGGTCGGACCCGGTCCTCTGCGCTGGAATCTCTCCGCTTTGCTCTCCGCACCCCTGTTGCTGTGCTCTCCTCCGCGGACCCGAAGCTCCCCCCCTCCGCCACCCGCAGTCTCCGCCCGCGAAGGGGCTTCCTAGTGTGTGGACACTTTTCCTCCTTCACAGCTCCCTCCCGCTGGTGCAGGACCTGTTTTTAATTCTTTATCAGATCACAGTATTCTGTGCCTTTGGGTTCAGTTGCTGGAGAATTATTGTTTTTCTCATTGTGATACCTTATCACTGTGATTTTTCGTAGTGCTTGGTAAAATGTGCCCCTGCCATTGAGTTTGAAGTAGCACACATTTTTCTTTTATTAGTTGCTTACTTTGTTCAACACTGGCAATTAGAAACCTTGCTTTTATTCTCCAGAAGGTGGCACCATAGCTCAAGTGTTCGGTTTCTCTACCTGAGCTGGCTCTGGGGCTGTGCTAGGGAGTGCCTGCGAAAAAGCTGGCAGCAGAGTGGGCAAGTGTGGGCTCAGCACCTGCAGTTGCCCACAGCCTGGCAGGGAGATCCTCCACTGCAGGGAGCCCCCAGAGGGCCATGCATGGACCTCCTGCCGAAATATGAGGCCGACAGACGGCAGGGAGTGAGATACTCCAGTGCCCTTTGTTCTTGTCTCCCTCTTTCCACTTCCACTAGTCAGGGAGGTCGCTCCTGAGGAAATCGTGCTGCTGGAGAGAAAGAGGTTCCTCCAGCTGTGACCAGCCAGGCAGTCCCTTAGAGACCTCTGTGAGGGAGGTGGCTGCTGTCCCCGGCAGTGGACGCCCAGTGTGCTCCTGCTCATTTTCTGCCTCCAAACTGGTCTCCGTCCTGCTCCCCACAGTGTGCCAGGTTCTCTGTCGGGCTGGCTGGACCTCCTGTCCACCCGCTGCTGCACTCCCAGTCTAGCTTCCCACCACACCCACAGCGAGTGGGGCTGAGGCAGGCTCTGCAGCTCCCTTGGATCTGCAGCCCTCTCCAAGGTCCATACATTCTGAAGCACTTATCAGTAGAAATCTTTTGGATGTTCTGGTGTAATGTACAGAGATACTTTTGTTCAGTTATGACCCATTAGTTGTTCCTTTTTTTTTCCCCTCTTTTATTTGCAACTCACACTGCCATGATGCTGCCATCACTTGCTCCTCTACTTTATATCTATGCATGTGAGTTGGGTATAATATCAGTAATTTAAAATTTTCATACCTGGAGACTGAGTGCTGGTCTTGAAAGCCTAAGTTGAATGAAGTAAAAGGAAGATTCCAAATCAAACACAGTCTGTGTGTAAAGGATTGCCCAGGGGCTGCAGTGTACCCAGTGGGCTGGGAGAATATTCCTGGTTTTCAACAGAGGAAATAGCCCCTTTTGAAGCTGTTCATTTGCATGCTGAAACAAGTATCCTCAACGTAGTGAGGGAAATTTCTAGTGCTTTCTTTTAATTCATCCCACAAACGTGCCAGCAAGGCCCAATGCTAGGTTCTGGGACTAAGTGTTAAATTACTATCACACAACCTTGTATTTTAGTGCTTTTTATTTCAGTTCTTTTGGTATATCTAAATGGCAGAAAGTACATATATACAAAATTCAGAACACCTTCCTAAAATGGTTTTAGTATTGGCGAGTCTCTGACATCTTTATTTTGAAAGTTTGCATTGTCAAATATATGTCTAAAGTGCATTCTTGCAGCTAATCAATAGCAGCATTTGTTTTGTTTATAAACCCTTAAATATTCAGACAGGAAGTAGAAAAGTCACAATAAAAAGCAAAGCGTGATCTAGATATATTCTTTCTTAATCAGCCAAGACAAATACATGCATGAATTAGTTTATAAGTATACAAGAAATATACAAAAAATAGCATTATAAAAAAGTTCATACGGCATGAGAAAGGTGTCTTTCTCTGTTATTAATATTAAATATGGCAAGGTGTATAATATAAAAAGTTTGTAGAATCCTAGATATCTTTGGAGCCGTAGGGGAATCTTTATGTAGGCCAGTGTATGATGACATCTGAGATCTGTGGTATTCAACAAAGCTGGAGTTCTATAAGATGATTCGTTCAGAAGACTCCTGGCATTGCTTTGGAGAAATCACCAACACTAATGAAAATGTTCTTTTGTTATTGGGACTGTCAATTCATGGCTTCTTGCGCCTAAAAATGAAAACCAGCATTTAGTGCTGAATTTTGCAATGAATATCTAGGAGGGCTTTGAGAGAATTCCTGTTTTATCATGGGAAGAGTTAAAAGTCCTTCTAAGAAAGCAAATAACTTATAAAATATGCTTATCTAGTATTAAATTTAAAAAACAGAACTTTCCATCTTTATCCTGTTGCACTGATTTTCCAAACTGCCTAAGGAATACGTGTGTCAAAAATGGACACATGGACCTGTATAGGTAGATATTTGAAAAGCAGCAGGTTTGATTAATATGGGGAGAAAAAGGGGCCATAAATTCTGCCATTCCGTTTTATTTTAGCGAACACTTTTTGCTGTAATAAGAGGGGAATTAGGAAAGAATGAATTACAGGAGGAGCTGCCATCCCTGACTCCAGCCTCCCCTCCTTATAGGTGGATCTCAGTTCAGCCTCTGAAAATTTGATGAGCACAGGCAAAAATAGGAACAAGAGCAAATGTTCTTACAGCTCTAATTGCTCTTATTCAGCACCCCCCGCCCCCGGGTTCTCAGCACTGCTACTGCCTAGCGTAGTCTGCCAGTAGGGCCCAGATATTCCAACGGGCAAACAAAAACCATAGGTCCTCTTAAAAAAAAAAAAAAAAGTGGTTGGTAGGGAGAAGGGGTGGTGGGGAGGGAAGACACAGAGAAAGGCTGCACGTGGTCAGTACTCACTTGGGTGTGCGTGGTGCTGATACCCAGGCCCCTCAGTACTCACTTGGGTTGTGCGTGGTGCTGATACCCAGGCCCCAGCTGAGACCCTGCTCTCATCTCTACAGCCACAGAACACTGAGAAAAAAACCAGAGAGGAAAGATCAGCTCCTCTCTGCAGTCTATTAGATAGATTCAACCAAGGTGAAATCCAACACTGCTTTCTAGTCCAGCACAGATACGTATGTTAAAATACCAATCAGGTACTTGAAATTTATTTGATGAGCCACAAAAATTGTGAGGTGGGAGGGTCTTTAGAGGTCATCCAGGTAAATCTCATTTTCTATCAGGAAGAAGAAAGTGGCAAAGGCTAGAGCTTGGCCAGCTGACCCCCACCTTCCCAGAGTAACAGTTCCACAGGGAAGCTCTTCTCCTGAGAAGATTCCCATCAGTTTGATGGGCATTCTTGTTATTCTAGGGTGATGCTCTCTGACTTGATTCTTGGGCCCTATCCCTCTACACTAAAAACGGGCTTTGAGCTGAAGAGCTCCAGTAAAACCAGAGCAGAAATACAAATACCTTCTCAGATGTGCTGGGGAGAGGCCTACAGGCTGCACTGGCCATGTGGGGTCAGCCCTTAGTTGTTTGTTTCAAAGAGCATGAAAAGCTACAGCTGTAGGCCTCAAAATATGACATCCCTAGCAAATACTTTTTACTCCTACCCTTGTTTCTACGTCGGTCCATTCAGACTCTGTTCCATCTGGTTGGGCAGGTGCTATTGTGGAAGATCTTCGTTTTCGACTACAGAAAAAGGGAAAACACAATGCAACAGTTATTTTTTGTATCTGAGAATAGGAAATATATTAGAAATAGGGAAATACCATATATACTCCTTCAGAGAACTGACACATTTTACAGGCTAGTCTGTTCCTCAAGAATGAGCAGCTAAGACAATGACAGCCCTCTAAAGAAAGGAATTGATGCTCACTCACCCAGTTGGTGATTCTTGTTTCAAAGTCTCAATTTCAGTAAACTGGACGGATTGTCCACCACCCCTTGTTTTATAAACATCACCCTACAGCCAAGAGAAAAGGTCACCATTACACTTTTTATACATCCAAAGGGTAAACATACATATATATCTCAAATTAAATTTAAGACTCTACTGTTTTATGGAAACTCCCATCCACAAAACCAGATGGTGCTTGGACTGCTGGGTCTGTACCGTTAAAATACTTTAAAGATTTGTGTACATATCTCTCACTAAACAAAAGAAGTCCAATGTAATATAATTAGTAGCATTCTTAATTGCAGAAAATAACATTCCTTTTTTATTCAACCTATAATTTAAAAACTACACTAGAGATCAAGAAATCTGTCAGAAATTTCTAAATGTTAGAAGGCGATATACTTTCTTCTCTGGATGTAGCCCTCCTCTCATATTCAAATAACAGTACAGTTGTTTTTGTTTTTGTTTTGCCGCACTGTACAGCTTGTGGGATCTTAGTTCCTGGTCCAGGGATCAAACTCGGGCCCTCGGCAGTGAAAGCGCGAGTCCTAACCAAGGACTGCCAGGGAATTCCCTCAAGTGACAGTACAGTCAAAGGTAAGAGTTCTTTGTTTGGTTTACTTCTTAAGTAGGGGTTAAAACAAAACACATTAATTAAAAGTACATAATACATCTGGAGCTCCTCTAACAAACCTGAGACTCTAAGCCTCATTTGACAGAAAGTCGCAGATTTAGTTCCAGTTCAGCAGATTCGTAATCTAAGTAGTTACTTTAGTTTTCTAACAAACAGAGGTTTTATCAAATACCCATTTAAGTTCCTGTTGACACAGAGGAAGAGTAAATGGTTTTTTGTTAAGCTTTTTAATATTTCCTTCTCTTGTGTAAATGTTTTACCTTAATTAGCTTAGTTTCAATCTCCCCATCGGAGGCTAGTTCCTGGTGGGTCAGCATGTACTTCTCACACTTAGCTAGTGCCTTTTCATTTGCAACAGATACAGTGATGGCGTGAGGGACCTGTGGCTGCATGACTGTCTCAGTTTGCAGGTTAGAGGCAGGCTTATGAGCTACCCATCTGTCTCCCGCAGAGCGTGATCGTCTGTGTCGCAGACGAACTGGTGCTACATTCTGATCAGGTTGAAAGAGGAATCAAGAAACAAGCATAACCCAGAATTAACTTAAGGGTGCTATTAGAAGTGCAGCAGTTTGGGCTACGTTAGTTGGTGACAATATCAAAACAAATGCATGAACCTTTTCAAAAGCTAAACGTTACTCAAACAATTTAAATGTTCTCTTTGTATTCAAACAAAACCAACGAACATCTTTTAACACCAGCTTGTGTATATGTATTATATATTCTACTAGGGAGCTTCCCTTTCAACAAAGAATGGAAGGAAAAGTTCTGGTAATGCCGCTAGTCTTTCCTGCATAGGTGGTATTCAGGACAAGTAATTCATTTTGCATTCTTAATCAAAAACCAGTATTTGTGCCTGCTATTGTGGGGTAATCTGTTAGGTCCATGACTATGTTAAAAGCTTCAGAAAGACCAGCAGAAGCCCTAAGTATATCATAAGCCTCTAAACAAAAGAGAAAATACTCCTATTACAAACCAGGACCCTCCCCAAAGCTGATGGAGCTGTAGACTACAGAATGCTAAAGGGACATAGGTATAATGACAACCTTGTGTATAAAATGATTAAAAGAATGTAAATAAAATACTTCTGAGTACTATTAAAAATCTCAAAACAGAACTTTTTGAAAAGTTCAAAAGCAATAATGGCTAAAACATACCAACTTTTTTCCCCCAAACGTTTCATAAAGGTTCCAAGAACTAGATAAAGAATATACTGTCAAATCAGCCTCTATCATACAATAAAAAACTAGATGCTTCCAGTAAAATGTTATATAACTTTAGGACAGTTAAATTTAGCACATTCAGCCTAAGGGGGAAAAAAAATCACATACAGAACATAGTTAATAGTTTCTTTGTAACTTTGCAAACATCTTTCTGTTTACAAAACTGAAAGGAAATGCAGCAGTCTACCACAGCCCAAATCCTTCAAAGCTGGTCAAGTATGAACATCTAATTTAAAATGCGTATGCGGGAGAACTTAAGTGTTTTTCCCTGTACAAGAAACAAATGAAGCACTAGTGACAAATCATGATACTAAAACATGGGCAATAGAGTTTGCCACTCTGGTTGCCCAAACCTCACAACAAGCAGGAAACTTCCCATTCTTAAAATAGCTTAATGTTGAAAAGGAAGAATGTGGCTCTCATGTCCTACCATTTAGCAAAGGTGACAGATTTCTCAAACACACTTAGCAATAAATACATTCTGAAACAAGCTTTGGAAGGATGACAGTCCTTACATTCTACTATCGTTTATGAGATCAATGATATTTTAAATTTTTTCCTCAATGAAATATTATAAATTCAGTCCGCCTGACCTAATTTTTGACCAACAAACCTAGATGCATAGATACTAGCCTAAACTTTTCTCTGCTGCACTTCTAAAGAGATTTTGATTTCAAATGAAGTTAAAGGACCTCTAGTAAATCCTCTTAAATGTCTCATAGCCAAATTAGATATCACATTAATGTTGACCAGGCATAAGCAGGCCTTGAGTTTTCAGTCTGTAGACTTGCATGAAATAAGGGGGATTTATTAAGAGTTGATCAGAAAGACCAGCCACCATGATTTGCTCCCTAAAAAGGTTTAAAGCAAAATCTGCAAAGTAAAGAACTTAAGCGACTTTAGAATTATCCGTTGCCTTGGTAAATACCTTGTAATTCATCATCATCCCTTAATAATCAGGAATGCAGGCCATTAGAAGAATTATTCTTAAAGAGATATATTAAAACTTTACTAAATGTAAATTCACAATATTAACTTTGTCCACTTACTCAGATTCAAAGGAAAACTTTACCTTAATCCTTAAGAAGAAAATATAGACGTGAATTTGTTTAAACACCCTTGAATGAGGCAGAGCCCTTGTAAATTGAAATGAAGGCCTTGAGATTAAAAGCAATGTATTGGAGATGGAAACCTTCCTTCAGCAGTTATAAAACAGCTGGCCTGGGCTCTTCAAATAGTCAATGTCATGAAAATCAAAAAAGGGGAGGAGGGATTATTTTATATTGAAAGAGATTAAAGAGAGATAATAACCACATATAATGTATTCACCTTGATAGGACCAAGGTTTGAAAAAAGAAAAGCCATTATTGGGACAACTGGGGAAATGTAAACATGAACTGTAAGTTAGAAGGTACTTTTCAGGGTTAACGCTTTCTTAGGTGTGATGAAGATTGTGGTTATGTAGGACACGAAGCCTATGGCTTACTGTCAAAGGTTCAAGAAAAAAAATATTTACAAATCTATTTTTCAAAATAAAAGTCTGGGAAAGCAATTTTAAAAGTGAAAAGTTCGAAAACAGCAAAAAGTCTAATTTGGGGAAGAGAAACCCAAATCAGAAAGATGTGCTCTAAGACACTCAGTCACTGACTCTGGATGCTCATCAGTTTACGCAGCTGAAAAGCACAGGTGACTCTGTGATGTGCCCCACGGACCGGCTTTCACTGAGCAGGAGGCAGTATTTCTGTGCCAAATGGGTTTAGCTTAGGCCTTTTCAGATGAAGAGCTAGGCCTCAATTTCAGAGTGATTTGATCTTCCAAACTAACAGAAAAATTAGACCTTGTTTATATTAGCACTCACCCATCTTTCCATTGAAGTTTCTGAACCAAGTTAGTTAAAAAAAAACACAGAAGATTAAAATCTATTGCTACAATGCTTTAAAATAATACTGGCACTAACCCTGCTGCAGTGATCCTCTTCTATTTCTATCTCATTTCTGAGTGAAGGAACCACCTCCCTGCCTTCAGTCCAGTACATCCCTCGCCTTCTGTCTGACACGGTACAAGTTTTACTTTGTCCTGGCTCCTGCTGCCTACGCCTTGCAATAGATGTGACATTGAGAGGTGTGTTGTACGAAGGAATTTTCTGCTCCCATTCCGAAATACAGGAAGCTACAGAAATGCTGCTGCAAGAGTTAGAGCACCTATGTAGCTGTGGCTGGCTCATGAGTTGCTGGCCGTTGGAAATCTGAGCAATACAGTTACTAGAAGGCTAAAAAAATTGAAGAGAAATTAATGAGCAAGACTTGAGAAAGGGAAACAATTCATTACTTTAATATTAGCACAGGCAGACATAATTTTTGTACTAAATTACTAGTTTTTATACTAAATTTGTGTTTATACTAAATTTGAAAATATTTATAAATAGAAATTTGAGAAATGCAATAATATAAAACAAAAAATTGATTCTCACAGAAATAGTCACCTAATCTGAACAAACCTTCTCTAGTACTACCAAGTTACTACACAACTACAAATAACTTACCGGTACTGGTGATGGAGAAACAGATCTTCGAGTAGCTTTTTCTCGATCGCGCTCCCGAGAGGGTCTCTCTGGCCGTTCAGTTTTGGGTTCAATAACGATAGCCTTCAGTTGTTTCAGTTTTTCATCTTTCACCCAGAGTTTATTTTGCATCTCCAGCTGTTTGGCTGCCACTCGACGCTCCTGAAGGTTATGTATGGCGATAGATATTCTAATTCAGTTATAGCAAACAAGTGCACTAGTTTACTTTCTAAAGATGACAGTTCTCCAGTTCTTCATAATGCTTATTAATTTGTTGTGACTTGTAAGGGCAGAGGAAGGAAGAGGAACTGAATAGGGGCTGCTGTGGCCACCACCACTAAAACCCTACCCCAAGTACAAGTGATTCAGAAGGCTACCATTAGAGATGAATCATCCCTGACATGAGCACTGTATGAATGACACTCACACATTCTTTCTCCCACTTCATGGTTGTTTCTGTCACCATGCCTTGCAGCCTGGCTTCTAGTCTGCGCTTGTCAGAGAACTGTTGCTGAAGTTTCTGATTCTGGGTTTCCAGCTCCTGTTGCAGGTTGCGCTTATCTTCTTCATAGATAGTCGTTGTTTTCTCTAAAATCTCAACCTGGGAAAGTAGACCATTATGTTCAGCATTTGGTATGTAAACATTTCAAGCAGCTTTAAAATAATCTCTCTCATAATCTTCTTATGCAAGCATAGTTATGGAAAGAAAAATCATGGAGAAAGCATTTTCTTCTAAAACTTCATCTGGATTCCCACCTCCATTCCTAGAAATGAGAACTTTTAAACAAGTTCCTCACTGAAAGATGAAGTTGTAACTGATTTCATGTGGAAATTACTTTTCCTGAAAATTAAGGCTTACAATTTCATTTTTAGGCTACTTTCAGAATATACTGGTTGAGATTAGCTTCTCTCTAGAATGAATGTGTACCCCCTAAGTGATCCTCAGTAAATGAGAGAACAAACATTACACAGTAGTAAATCAAAACGCAAGCTATAGTCAAAGCTAAACCGTAGAACATTCTCTTCGATTGCTAAAGTCTATTTCATAAAATTAAAGAGTGTATTACCCCTTTTATGCTTTTCACTCATATTTCCTCTTTTTGGGGATGGGATGAAGATTAGTAAATAACCAAATGATAACTCCCAGTAAGCAGCAGCCGCAGGCCAGTGTAGAAAAACGGCTAAGTCAGAGCCCAGTGCTAAATGTACATCCATTATAATACCAAAGCCAACCTTGTATTCTAAAGTTTTGTTTTTCTTTTCCAGTCGTTCAATTTCCGATTTCTGTCCTGAGATCACCTTTTGTTTTTCACTTAGTTTTCCTTGAATGTAGTTTTCTTTATTTAAAACAGCATTGTCAAATTCTTGCAACAAAGCTTTAAAAGTAATAGCTGAAACAAGAGCATGCAGGTCAAGTTTACTCCGATTCAGAAATAACCAATGAAATCAACTTTTATGTGATGTGGGCAAGTTATTTTTTCTGAGCACATTTCCTCATTTCAAAATGGGGATTTAAATACCACTTATCTCACATTTTTCTTATGAAGATGGTAAGTGTAAGTACATTCACTGAGCACTTACTATGTACCAAGCTGTTCCTGTCCTACATGATTTTCATACATTATCTCATTTATCCTTACAGCACCCTCTGAGGTAGGAGCAATGGCAATCCCCATTTTGCGGATGGAAACTAGAAATAAAGGATTAGGTGATTTTCTCAAAGATAGTTAATGTAATACATGTTAAATGCCTTGCAAATAAGTAACTAGTAGGAACTAAAAAGTAACTTATCCCTTTGATCATCACTGTTGATTTTTGAAAGGGAGAAATTCATACCCACTTTTCTCTTTTGTTTTACTTCCTTGGAATATAAAATGATGCCTTGGGGACTACTAAGTTCAGAGACAAAATAACCCTTCCTTGAAGATTCTATCCGAACAAAGAACTTAATTCCCTGCAAATTTCTGGTGTTAAAATGACTGCAGTTTTGCACTTACACTGTTTGTGAAACTCATCAATCATCATTTGTCGTAGGTGATGTCGTTTCTCTAGTGCTTCAATCAGCCTGGGAAGAGTCTGCTCGTCATTGATATCCAAAATTTCGCAGGATGGCAAAGGTGGAAAACTCTGCAAAACCACTTCTGAAACCAGCAGTTCTGTATTGAGTTATTAAAAATAAAAAGTTAGTTACACAGGAAAAAAAGTTACTCAAACAAGTTTTAACACTGTGATAAGATCCCCAGTCAACATTGTACCTTGTTGGGCTGTCATAATACGTCCTTAAAAATGTTATAATAAAGAAGGAAAAATGGAAAAAAAAAGGTATATAATAAAAGAAATGTCACTTATACTTTGGTTCAGATTTTTTTTTGCACTTGCTTTTTGAGGGGAAAGGAAGTAAACAGTTTTCTTATGTGAAACAGATTTTTTTAAAAAGAGAGAGACAGGCAGACTCATCAGTGGGCAGATGACATAACAGCGGCTCATACCATCTCCAACAGGACCTCCCCGGGCCTGGTTTCTGTATCGCCTTCCCGGCGTTAAACCACTTATTGCCTTGTCTGTTGGTCTTGCTACTTCAACTTCTTGGGTCACTTCTGCAAATCTCATGACTTGCTAAGATACAAAATAAATGGGGTTTGTTTTTTTAAACAAATAAGCATATCCAAGTCTTTCTAAAGAAATTAGTAAATGAAACGGTAATAGATTGGTCATTAGTTCACTTCTGTAACTAATGGTTCTGTATCAGTTTAAAAAATGTTCAAAATGTTATTCTTCACATCCAAATGGTTGTTTTCTTTATAGAAAGTCAGACTTTATAAAGGCATTAAAATTACCAAGCTTTCTTCATAATCTTCGGCCTTTGGATTCACACACACGATCAGACGTACTTTCCCTTCCCCATCAAAGTAGTTCTTGAACAGATGGGTTAACTTTGAATCTCGATATGGAACCATCTATAAATATATTCAAATCCAAATACATAAGGCAGAAAATGCACACAAACAAAACTATACAAATGTCCAAAGGCTGCTGCTTACCTTGTTAGTTCCATACGTTTGATTCTCTCTCAGGACCTCCATACACGTTCTTAGCGTCATTAGTGACTGATTAATGTTACCTGACAGAAAAATGTACACAGAAGACATTTGAAGACAACAATTGAGTAGCTAGAGTGTGGTCTGTTTGCCGATGAAATCCCTGCTTCATAGAACTATAAGATGGAAATTGCAAATGACAGATTTTAGTGGCTCAGCTTAAAGAGCTGTCCATATCTGGCAGTGTTGTGGGAGAGGGTGAGTACCGTCCTTCAGGGGCTCTATCATAGACTCTCCACTGAATGCAACATTATGCTTCATGACCCATAAAGTTGCTTCCAAATCTTAAATACTGTGATGTGAAAGAGTATATTAGATACAGATGTTTAATATCCTCATAATAAAATCTTTTCTCTAAAGCATGACCATTTCAGGCTACAGTTGGCTCCATCCGGACACTGAAGTCTCCCCTGCACCAGGAGGAGCTCCTGTCTCTACCAGTCAAGTATCTTAAGAGCCAACTAAATCTGTTCCCTCAATATCTAAACAAGGGTTTCTTAGGCAGCATACTTGTTAGTCCTGGCCACTCGTTTGAATTTCTCAGTCAAGGCAAGTCTGACAGATCTATCAAGCCAACAATACAGGAGACCTCACCTGCATAGACCCCAGAAGTACCTGAGAATTTTTTCATCCTGAAACCTTAAGGTCAGCTGACTCCACCATGCTTTCATTCTTAGCTGCCTCTCAAAACACAGAGCTTGGGCTTCCCTGGTGGTGCAGTGGTTAAGAATCCCTCTGCCAATGCAGGGGACATGGGTTCGAGCCCTGGTCCGGGAAGATCCCACATGCCGTGGAGCAACTAAGCCCACGCACCACAACTACTGAGCCTGCGCTCTAGAGCCCACGAGCCGCAACTAGAGAAAACCCGCACGCAGCAATGAAGACCCAACACATCCAAAAATAAATAACAGAAAAGCCCACAGAGCTCATCTGCACCTCCGTGATATTCCATGATGCATGCTTTATTTTTCTTGACCCCAACTCCCACTGCCCTTCCTCCTTTTCTTCCATTGTGTCTGCAAAATCGATATTCCTGTTAACAGACTTCCCTCATGCTCAGGCCTCTCACAGAATGATCCATTCACCCCTTTCCCTAATGCCAGGGGTTCCTAACCTGGGGTCCGTGTTGTCCATGGGTACACTCCAGGGAGTCTGCATGCATGGATGGGAAATAAATTACATCTATTTCTACTGATCTCTGAAATTTAGCCATTTCTTTCATTTGAATGTAGGCCAGAAACCTACAGTGGTGGTAGTAGTACCACCTGTGAGTTTTAATCAGTAGAAGTCACAGGTACTTTTATAACACTATGGTTTATTTTTGATCTCAAGATACTCTGAAATTATGCAGTTATTAGACATGCTGATGGGATTTTATTTAAGGCTTTTAATAAAGCACATAAATTACTATATGACAAAGGTTTTAAGAATACTTTAAAAAACACATTTCAGTCTAATTGGTTTCCTTTTTAGTCCTGTATTTTATGTTACACATTCTAAAATATCATTCTGATTGGTGTCCACAAGCTTTACCCCATCCCATGGCAAAGCCCTGCAACCTTACTTTTATTTCCCAGAAGGGTGGTGCTTCCCCTGCAGCCCTGTAGTCTTGTGAATAAAGTTGTTTGTTTTCTAAAGCCTGACATTTTATAAGGATGGTGAGTAGAGGGAGGCCAGCAACATTTTCTCAGTTCCTTACTGCTGCCTTCAAATAAATGTTCCCCATACATGCCAGCTCCTGGGTCAACTTCAGGATCTAAGAGGAAGGTCACTCTGACCTGCCGTCAGAGGGCCCCAGCCTCAAGTCCAGTAGACCTTTCTCTCTTTACCACACCCTGAACCTTGTCACTCAGAACTGCAGCACCTCAGAAACCTGAGGCTAAACTGCGCCCCAGGCACAATCTCCTCCTCTTCTAGCTCTCACTCCCTAACCATGCCACACCTATTCCCCATCCTTATCAACACTGATAGTGCTTTCTGTTTTTCCCCCCAAAGCATCAGAACCCTCAGGTTTCTACTTTCCTCCCAATCCAGCTAAACCTCTTTTCCCATCAAGGTTAATCCTTCCTCTTGTGATCTGGATTCCAGATGCTCTGTCTTCTTATAAAGACGTATATAAAGTGTGTGTGTGTGTGTGTGTGTGTGTGTGTGTGTGTGTGTGTGTGTGTGTGTGTGTGTGTGTGTGTGTGTGTGTGTGTGTAGTCATTCCATACTCGTGTGTGTGTGTGTGTGTGTGTGTGTGTGTGTGTGTGTGTGTAGTCATTCCATACTCAAGTCACCTAGCTACTCCTTCACTCTCTCCTTCCCAGTCTCTCTAGATTAATCATCTCAAGGATTTGTTGTCCAAGGATCTTCCCCATTGCTTAAATCATGCTTTTATTGGCAAAACCTAAACCTATAAACCTCAAGTCAAATCTCTCTTCCAAATCCATGTACCTCTCTGCATCCAATTACTAGGCACCTACACTTGAATAAATTGATATATCCAACACAAAACTCTCAACTGCCCATACCTGCACCTCAAGCTACTTCTCCTCGATCAAGATCTTCCTTGATTTACCCTCTTCTCTTCCTTCCTCTCCACATCCAGATGGGCCTACTTCTGAACCAGCTCTTAGTTTTGGCTGACCTTTGCCTCCAGATGACACGATTGCTCATCTGAATTATGCAAAAGGCTCCTGACTGCTTTTCATCTCTCTAGACTTGCCTCTGGTAAATTAATCTGCTACACTGGGGAAATGGTCTTTCTAAAACTAATCCTTCATTGACTGTGTAACAGCAGAAAGATAACAAGTTTTGAAAGTTCAACCAACCTGGGTTTGAACCAGGCTCTAACCTTGGGAAAATTACTTAACCTCTTCCAATCTGAAAACTGGGTACGATACAATCCTGAAAAGTCACAATCAAGAAATCAAGCCCACGTATAGTAGATACTATGACACACACTAGTCCCTTAATAATTGGTAGTCACCATTATTCCTTCAAGAAAAAATTCAGACTTTCTAATATGATAGTCAAGGGTCTTAATAACCTTGCCTTGCCCTTCTGCCTCAGTGGTCACGGCTCACCAACCCACACCCTACACTCCAGCTACCTTGATCCTGCCATGTTCTCTCAGGAATGATGCCTTTAATTCTATCCTTCTTCAGAGAGCTCACGCCTCAATTTAAGTGTCAACTCCACACATTCTTCCCCAAAGCCCCCCTCTCACACACAGCCCCAGAATGGATGGAGCAGTCCTGCTCTGTACTCCCACAGCACCTCGTGCTCACCTCCTTCACACTCTACTGAGACACTCTCTTGTGCTAGATGGGCTCTCTAGGGCAGGGTGTCATCCTTTATATCTGTGTTCAACTTCTGTAACACGGTCGGTACTCCATAAATGTTATTAACATAAAACATAACATGAACGGCTGTACTAAGTGAAAGATTAAAAGAGAAAAACACGCACACAGATTTCCTCTCAACTGGCTTTGTATTCAAAGGCTCTTGTATTCAAAGATTTTTCCTATCTCCAGAAGCCGATTTTTACCACTTTGAATGTTGGAGTAACTATTCAATCACTTAATTTCATGGACCCAGTACTGACACGCCAGCCATAGATATAATAGACACTTTCAATATGAGTATAACCTATTTTATATTTATTTTACTCACTTTTCCTCATTCTTAAAGAAATCAATGTGTTGTAACAGATCAATACCAAACCAGCATAACTAAAGAAAAAGCACTGGTCACTTAGCCTCTAAATTTTCAGTCAAATTGAAGACAGTTACGCATAAACCACCTATCAATAAGTGACGATGAACGGGCATGGCAAGTTTCTGAAAGTTGTAGCAATAAGTAAGTGCTATATTTTGCTCACCAGCTTCACGTAACCTGTTCCCTTCTGCTTTTGTCCGGTTAGTTCTTTCACTTCCAGCAAGATCTACCAAGGACAACTGGCTAATAGTGATTTGTTCTTTTTCCTGAAGGGAAGATTATAATGCCAGTAACGTAAGTTATAACTGGTTTACAATGTTCTTTAAATATATTCAAATCAAATTAAGTCTTATGAATACAATGTTTGCACAATACAAAATGTATAGTAGGGGTGAAGGATACATGTTTTGGGGGAAGAGTTTGCTAAAAACATATGATAAATATCCTCAAGACATTACTTGCCCATTGTCTGGTCTTCTGCATTATACTGTGAGCTCCACAAGAACAGGAATTCTACCTTTTAACCACTTCATCTCCAGCACCCTGCACAGTGCCTAGCACTCAGCAGGAGCTCAATAAATGTCTGCTAAACAGTGAGTCTACAGCAAGGCTAAATATTTGTATAATGAGATATTTGATAATTTTACAGTCTAATAATTTCATAATACTCTAATAACTTATAAGAAATGAAAGTCAAGAGATACATAACTGATACTATAACATTAGATGTGATTCAATGGAAAGCAAGTGCATAGAGACTTGACTTAAAAGGATTTTCTAGCTAACATTTATCAAGTGCTGACTGTAAGCCAGGCAATGGACTATAAAACTTTACATGCCTCACCTCCTTTAACCCTCACAGCATTACAAGGAGTTTATTACAATTAGGTGAGACAAGCTAGTAAATGCCTGGGAATCAGAATTCAAATCCTGGTGGTCTTTAGTACCATGCTGTACTATCTACTCCTGCCATCTGAAAACCTTCGTGATATACCACAATTTCACGATATGTTTTGAATGGAATTACATTTTAATAGCTTAAAGTTATTAAATGATTTATATGTTCAGGCTCAAATGCTGTTACTAATTGATATAAGCCTTGTAGCATGACAGGCCCAGCAGTAAAGAGTGATCAGCAGATGGGGGGCCCTACTGGCCTATCAGCCAAGAGAAGAACAATCTAGAATTGGCCACTCCTGAACTCTACCGAGCCTGGAGAGTTAACTGCTGACATTTAAACACCATTAACTGAAGTTCTACATACAAAATGAGTCTTCAGAGATAAAATAAAATACATGTTATGATTCATTGTTTTATCTCCTCTATTAGATATTTTAAAAGATTTGTAAACCTTTTTCACAACAAAATTCCAGGTTCTAAGATTTAATAGCCAGTTTCCCAAAACTATACTATCTAATTAATGGAACTTTTTTTTAAATGTCATCACCTACACATATATTAATTCTAGAGCAATATTCAGTGTAATGAAACCTCCATGATTTACCTCTGATTCCCAAAATTAAGGATTCAGAACAAGAACACACTCCACACGTTAAATCTTTACCTGTAAGACATTGTCTCCATCCGCATCCAAGGGAGCCTGAACTAATTTAATGTTGAACACGCTATGGGAACGGCTGGACTCACGATTCAAATGTGTGTTAGCAATTCGTCGCTTTTTCTGGCCTACAGTGACAGAGAAATCATTGATCAAATCTCTGAGTCATTTCAGTGTACATACTTTCTACCAAACCAAAAAGTATTGTCAAATTAGAGTAGCAGCTTTCAGGATTATATTTATCACTGTATATATCTGTAATTCTAGCTCTGCTTCTAACCTCTCCAGAAAACTTCAAAAGCCTCCTCAGTAGATTTCACTTCTACTTCTGTACATCCTGCAACATACATGTTATGGTTCTTATCTTCGCGAAGCAACTTAGATTGTGGAGGTCTATGGGAAAGAAAAAACATTAGTTTCCTATATTATGAGATACTGATATTGCAACTTAAGGACTAAAATGTCAGGCAACATGACATCCATTCTTATAACGGGAATAAGCCTAAGCAAGACTCCAGAAGCATATTACACTTGGATAAGAATAAGGATATATAGTAAAAAGATTAGTTACATAACAGGATAACAGGAATCTATTTTGTTTTAAAAGCTTTGCTCTAATTTGTTCTAACAAAGCACATGAAACAACACTTACTAAACAATTAGAGATCAAAGTAGTAGTATAGCACCATCACATGCACAGGTTAAGCATCAAAATCTAGCATTTTCTTAATTTTAAAAGATCAACAGATAGAGCTGGTTCTGACTTCAGTGTCAACAAAAAACAAATTCAGAAGGAGTTTGGTATATACCAGGAGTGGCAATCCTTTCAAAGTGGCTGGTCAAGTTTTAGTCTAAGGTAGGATGAGGATGGGAAAGGTGCTGCCTGTTTGGCCTCAGTCTTGTGAATGGTGGGGGTAGAAACATTTACCAGCCACCATTATTCAGCAAATGGCAGATTTCTCAGGGACCAAGGAAGGGCTTAGAAGTAGCAGCCGGCCCAGTACCAATGAAAAACCACCTACATGCAAACATGCCACAGATGCCAACCACTAGTATAACTGCACCCTTCTCCTTAAGAAAAGAGCACCATCACATACACAAAATCTGTGTTCCTCATGGGCGCGCTGCAACTATTCCACCTACCAAAGGAATAAGGTAGAAGTTACTGTTTCTATAGCAGCCATCTCACAGCAACACGTTCAGTCCAGAGTATCTGACAGTCACGATGAGTCGTATCTTAAAAATCCTCTGCTTCTAATATTTCTTCATTGTATTAAAAACTAAACCTTAAACCAGCTCAAAAAAGCAGGTTAATCACCACCCTAACAAATAAAATCTGAATTCACTGCCAAGTAAGCACCCTGTGAGTTCATTCAAGGAGTTACCCGAAAGGTTACAAGGCATAGTCACATTTGTCAGTCTTCACTTACATAACAAAACCAAGAGAGGCTTCTTAGAAAACAATCTCATTTGGAACAAATCAAACAGAAACTTGGCACATGTGCAGACATGAAAGTGATTGGTAGCAGTGAATGACATCACAAAAGTTTAGGAAAATGGGTACATACAACTGATACTTTGAAACAAATGGGAAAGTAATTAGTCTAAATTGTTTAATATAAATAAAAGTGGGGGGGCTTCCCTGGTGGCGCAGTGGTTGAGAGTCCGCCTGCCGATGCAGGGGACACGGGTTCGTGCCCCGGTCTGGGAAGATCCCACATGCCACGGAGCGGCTGGGCCTGCGAGCCATGGCCGCTGAGCCTGCGTGTCTGGAGCCTGTGCTCCGCAACGGGAGAGGCCACAACAGTAAGAGGCCCGCGTACAGCAAAAAAATAATAATAATAATAAATAAATAAAAGTGGGTATACAGACACCTGTTCTCAGTCTAATGGTTTTCCAAATCTAGCTGTTCCTCCACTAATATTCACTGAGTCATATACACAAAAGTTAAGTAATACAACACAGGTCTTCATATTATTTGTCTTGAGAGGCCCTGACAAAGACAGCATTGGAGATAAGCATTTAGCTTAAGAACAAAACCATCAAGGAACAAGATACCAGTCAGCTCTGGCACAAATGTAGTTTGTGAGGCCAGATTGTAATTGCTCTTCAGTCTCAGCAGGGCAAGACCCAAGGAAATCTAAGTAATAGTCTTTTAACTCTGGTGGAATGACAATACAGATGTCACTTCTTATTGGTCAGTGATGGAAGGTCTGTGACTATTAGTTGTGCAGACAACAGCTTTAGGCTCCATTCTGTGGGGATCACCAGAACACAGATTAGAGACTACAAACTCCCAACATTAAGTGTCAGGTTCTTAAAGGTAGCCCCAGGGCACATCAACAGGGACACTTCTTTATACAATTAAGGTCCTTGTCAAAATACAGCCCAGGGCCCACATATATACAGTAGAATATTACTCAACCATAAAAAGAAATGAAGTTGAGTTATTTGTAGTGAGGTGAATGGACATAGAGTCTGTCATACAAAGTGAAGTCAGAAAGAGAAAAACAAATACTGTATGCTAACACATATATATGGAATCTAAAAAAAAAAAAAAAAAATGGTTCTGAAGAACCTAGGGGCAGGACAGGAATAAAGACGCAGACGTAGAGAATGGACTTGAGGACATGGGGAGGGGGAAGTGTAAGATGGGATGAAGTAAGAGAGTTGCACTGACATATATACAATACCAAATGTAAAATAGCTAGTGGGAAGCAGCCACATAGCACCGGGAGATCAGCTGGGTGCTTTGTGACCACCTAGAGGGGTGGAATAGGGAGGGTGGGAGGGAGACGCAAGAGGGAGGGGATATGGGGACATATGTGTACATATAGCTGATTCACTTCATTATACAGCAGAAACTAACACAACAGTGTAAAACAATTATACTCCAATAAAGATGTTAAAAAAAAAAATACAGCCCAGGGCCAAGAGTTTTTCAAAAGTAAAGTCTAAGGTGAATATTCTCCTTAGATGCCTTAACCCAGTGGTTTTCCTAATACAGCTACATATCTAGTTAATATACAGAACTATTCACCAAGCACCAACTGCATGACATACGAGTTATATTTCATTTTGAAAACAAAAGTAAGCTTTATCCCCATTTATAGCTGAGGAAACTAAGCCTCACTGATGTGAAGTGACTTCACCAAGGTTAAGCAGCTAAGGGACTCTCTCCACTACTTACTTAGGCTTTATGGGATCAAACGGCACCTCTTCCAATAGGTCATATATGTAATTATTATATATTTCAATATAAGAGACAAATACACCGTAGACGCTATCCTCATCAACCTCTTCTGCTTTGCAGAATTCTTGTACATTTATCATATCTGCAAACTCTGGATCTACTTGTCGTCTGAAAAAAGAAAGAAAAAGCCCCAAAGTCTCATCTTACACACTGTGAGTAAATAAATGACCTCCATTACAAGCAGGGATGCACAGAGCAACTTCATTCATACTCATGGTTGGGCCAACAGTTCTCCCATATCTCCCCAGATACACAACACAGGCTTTTACACCCTTTCTCACGAAGAGTGGCACCTTCCCTAAACAGTGATTCAAGGGCAGTGTGCTCAGAACCAAACAGAACATCTGAGCAAATAAACTTACTTAAGAACATCCCTCGACTTTGACCTCACTGAAGTCAATGGTCAGACCAACTTCTCCACTTCTGTTCACCATTCCCTATGCCTGAGGAAAGCACTTGACAGGGTTCCCATGAGGCCAGTGTTACAAATTTAATTACTTACTTGCTAGAGGGGGTCTTTGGATTGGGCGTGGCTTCTCTTTTCTGCCGTTCTAATAAAGCATCAACTTCACACTGTATATCCATACTATTCCTATCATTAGATTTAAAAACCTTAAAGGGGGGCAAAAATCAGACCATAATTTTTAGACTTTGACTTAAATAGTAAGAAATATACTTAAGAAATAAAAAACAATATTTAAACATATTTAAAGTTTCAAAAGGTATCCAATGCCTTAGTTCTCCCTTAATACTACTGTATTCACAGGTATTTTGGCACCTATGCCCTCTAGTGAGTCACAACACACAAAAAATTAAACTTACGTATCGTTTAGCTTGAAACGACCCTATACTGTTAAAGAGCATGTCCAAACAGCGAGGAAGCAGTCCTCCTTCCCCTGGAGAACCAGTCATAGTGTGAGTTTTTCCACTTCCCGTCACACCATATGTAAAAAGGAGACCTACAATGTAACAAGTCACAGTTATATACTAATTGGCTATATCTTAAAAGTCCTCCACGTATAATATTTTTTGTATTAGAAAACACTTAAAATTAACTGCTCAACACCTCAATATATAAGGCAAATGCTAACAGCCATGAAAGGAGAAATCAACAGAAAACAACACAATAGGGAGACTTTAACACCCACTTACATCAATGGACAGATCATCCAGACAGAAAATCAATAACGAAACACGGGCCATAAATGACACATTAAGCCAGATGGACTTAATTGATATTTATAAAACATTCCATCCAAAAGCAGAATACACATTCTTCTCAGGTGCACATGGAACATTCTCCAGGACTGACAACATGCTGGACGACAAAACAAGCCTCAGTAAATTTAAGAAAACTGAAATCATATCAAACATCTTTTCTGACCACAACGCTAAGAGATTTGAAATCACAAGAAGAAAAACTGTCAAAAAAACCCAAATAAGTGGAAGCTAAACAATATGTTACTAAACAACCAATGGATCACTGAAGAAATAAAAAAATACCTAGAGACAAATGACAACAAAAACATGACAATCAAAAACCTATGTGATGCAGGAAAAGCAGTTCTAGCAGGGAAGTTTACAGCAATTAAAATCTTACCTCAGGAAACAAGAAAAATCTCAAACAACTTAACCTTACACCTAAAGCAACTAAAGAAAAAAGAATAAACAAAACCCAAAGTGAGTAGAAGGAAAGAAATCATAAAGATCGGAGCAGAAATAAATGAAATAGAGATGAAGAAAACAACAGAAAAGAGCAATGAAACTAAAAGCTGGTTCTTTGAAAAGGTAAACAAGACTGATAAATCTTTAGCCAGACACATCAAGAAAAAAAAGGGAGGGCTCAAATCAAGAAAATCAGAAGTGAAAACAGAGAAGTTACAACAGACACCACAGAAATACAAGGGATCATAAGAGACTACTACAAGCAAGTGTATGCCGAAACGGACAATCCCAAGACTCAACCAGGAAGAAATAGAAAATATGAAAGGACCGATCATAAGTACTGAAACTGAAACTGTGATTAAAACCTCCCAGCAGGGCTTCCCTGGTGGCGCAGTGGTTGAGAAGTCTGCCTGCAGATGCAGGGGACACGGGTTCATGCCCCAGTCCGGGAAGATCCCACATGCCGCAGAGCGGCTGGGCCCGTGAGCCCTGGCCGCTGAGCCTGCGTGTCCGGAGCCTGTGCTCCGCAACGGGAGAGGCCGCAACAGTGAGAGGCCCACATACCACAAAAAAAAAAAACACCTCCCAGCCAACAAAAGTCCAGGACCAGATGGCTTCACAGGCAAATTCTATCACACATTTAGAGAAGAGTTAACACCTATCCTTCTGAAACTATTCCAAAAAATTGCAGAGGAAGGAACACTCCCAAATTCATTCTACAAGGCCACTATCACCCTGATACCAAAACTTGACAAGGGTAACACAGAAAAAATTACAGGCCAGTATCTTTGATAAATATAGACACAAAAATTCTCAACAAAATACTAGCAAACCGAATCCAACAACACATAAAAAAGGTCACACACCATGACCACGCTGGATTCATCCCAGGGTTCCAAGATTGAGCCAACATACATAAATCACTAAATGAGATACACCACATCAACAGAAGGAAAAAAACCTCGTGATCATCAATAGATGCAGAAAAAGCATTTGACAAAATTCAACATTCACTCATGATAAAAACCTTTATGAAACTGGATAGAGAGGGAACATATCTCAACATAAAAGCTATTTATGACAAACCCACAACCAATATAATATTCAATGGTGAAAAGCTGAAAGACTTCCCGCTAAAATATGGAAAAAGACAAGGATGCCCTCTCACCACCAAAACAAAAGTAAACAAATGGGACCTAATTATACTGTAAAGCTTTTGCATAGAAAAGGAAACCATAATCAAAATGAAAAGACAACCCACAGAATGGCAGAAAATATTTGCAAATGATGCGACCGACAAGGGATTAATTTCCAAAATATACAAACAGCTCATGCAGCATCACACACACACAAAAAAAACCCAATCAAAAAATGGGCAGAAGACCTAAACAGACATTTCTCCAAAGAAGACATACAGATGGCCAAGAGGCACATGAAAAGATGATCAACATTGCTTAGTATTAGAGAAATGCAAATCAAAACTACAATGAGATATCGCTTCACACAAGTCAGAATTGCCATGATCAAAAATCTACAAATAACAAATGCTGGAGAGGGTGTGGAGAAAAGGGAACCCTCCTACCCTGTTGGTGGGAATGTAAATTGGTACAGCCACTATGGAGAACAGTATGCAGGTTCCTTAAAAAACTAAAAATAGAGCTACCATAGAATGCAGCAATCCCAGGCCTGGACATATATCCAGAGAATACCATGGTTCAAAAGGATACATGCACCCCAATGTTCATTGCAGCGCTGTTTGTAATAGCCAAGACATGGAAGCAACCTAAATGTCCATCGACAGGTAAATGGATAAAGAAGATGTGATACATATATAAAATGGAATATTACTCAGCCATTAAAAAGAATGAAATAATGCCATTTGCAGTAACATGGATGGACCTGGAGATTATCATACTAAGTGAAATAAGTCAGACAGAAAAAGACAAGTATCATATGATATTGCTTATATGCAGAATGTAAAAACTTAAAAAATGATACAAATGAACTTATTTACAAAACAGACTCACAGACTAAAACAAACTTATGGTTACCAAAGGGGAGGGATAAATTGGGAGTTTGGGATTGACATATACACACTACTATATTTAAAATAGATAATCAACAAGGACCTACTGTATAGCACAGGGAAATCTACTCAATATTCTGTAATAACCTATATGGGAAAAGAATCTGAAAAAGAATGGATATATATATAACTGAGTCACTTAGCTGTATACCTGAAACTAACACAACACTGTAAATCAACTATACTCCAATGCAAAATAAAAATTAAATTTGAAAAAATAAGCAAATTAAAAAAATTAAAATAACTGCTCAAAAAAGCAGGTTTAACACTACTCTGGCAAATTAAATGGGTTCAAGGCTGAACATAAACCAAGTATCTAAGCATCAAAAAAGTTTTATCAGAGAGGGAGAAAAAGAAAAATTCAACAAAACTCCAAGAATCATACCATTTTTGCCGTGAATGACGTCATCTACCAAGGGATTAGCCACAACATCAAAGAGCTCCTTTTGGGTGGTATGAGTGCCAAATACTTGTTTAAATGAATACTGAGTCTGTGGAGAAGAAAAAAAATAAAAAGCACATAAACGGAATTCCACTATAGCTAGGCTAGAAATATATCTGTTTAAACATATTCAGATGTTTCCTTATGAACAATTAGACCTAGACATGAAAAAAAATACCAACAGTCTTTAAACTTGGAATCTTTAAAAAAATTCATGACATACTTAAATTATACCAATTATAAACTGGTAAATATTTAGTTATAACTACTGAAGAGACTGCAGAAAAGTCTTGTCTACTAATGCCTCATAGACTAAGGCTGATTTTGTTTTAATTAAGTGACAAAGGAGTTCAAAAGGTATTACAACGATTCAGTCATAGACTTGTGAAAATCCTCAAGCATTACTTCATATACTATTTTACTGCTATTTTTCTTTATAAAGGTGTCATTTAAAATGGCATAGCAGTATAAAACCAAGAATTTTGATGTACTGCCCTTTTTTTTTTTTTTTTTTTTTTTTTTTTGTT
>NW_020837970.1:16029685-16090185 GCF_003676395.1 Aethalodelphis obliquidens | reverse complement strand
GGGCCTCTCACTGTTGTGGCATCTCCCGTTGCGGAACACAGGCTCCGGACGCGCAGGCTCAGCGGCCATGGCTCACGGGCCCAGCCGCTCCGCGGCATGTGGGATCTTCCCGGACCGGGGCACGAACCCGTGTCCCCTGCATCGGCAGGCTGACCCTCAACCACTGCGCCACCAGGGAAGCCCTGTACTGCTTTTTTTAAACTAGAAAATAACTGTCAATATAATCTCATCTGAGTTTTGTTTGTTTGTTCTTGGCTGTGCCACAAGGCATGCAGGATACTAGTTCCCTGACCAGGGATATAACCCCGGTGCACTGGAGTGGAAGCATGGAGTCTCAACCACTGGATCACCAGAGAAGTCCCTCATCTGATTTCTTCTATGAAATAAATTTTAAATAAACTGTGACCTTTAAAAAAGAAATAATGCTTCAATTATCAAATCTTTCAAAATATGACTATTATTATAAAGCATATCTATATTATCAGAAATATTACCAAACTCCTACTCGGAAAATAAGACTGGGGACTAGGGTATATATTTCAAGGTAAATTAAAATGCCCTAATTATCCAGGGACTGGAGTTCTATTCTTCCTATTTTTGTTATTTTCTAGCTTTATTAGTTTGTAGACATTGCAATTGTTCCTGTAGGCTTCCTGAATTTCTTGCAATTTTTGCTCCATGAATGTCAATGCTATTATCTGGTACATGAGTATTCACTAGAATTTATTATGGATTATAGCCTTTGTCACGTTGTCCCTTTTCCCTGTTTTATAACGTTTTATCTTAAATTCAATATTATGACCCTTATGTTTTTAAAATTAGCAGTTTTGTCCCCCAAAAGGAGACACGTATAGATTAGGACTCAAATACATCATCACCATCATAACAACAACAACTTGCACTTAACACTAACCATGTCCTAAGCACTGCCTTAGCATATTAGTGAATCATCATTTTTACAACCTCTGATGTAGGTACTATCCATTATTATGGCTCATTTTATAACCTGTTAAAGATCACACACCTTCTTCAGCTAAGCTAACTCTCACCTTTGTAGAAGTTTTTATTCCAATCCTGCAAAACAGCTTTAGAGTTCACAGAAAGAACAAAGAATCTTAGAACTGAAAAGATACATACAGGTTAGTGCTGACAGGTCAACGACCTCCAAGTCCTCATGAACAATCCCCACCCTCTTCCAGGTGAAGAAAACTGAGGCAAGAAGGAACTTGCCCAAGCTCATGAAGCTAATTAGTGTCAAAGCCATTTCCATTCCAACACTTCTTCCATTTTCCAGTGTTGCCTTCTGTCAAAAAGCACTGAGAACTGTTAATCCCCACCAAACTTTTAGTACTATTTACACATACATGAAATTAACTCTAATAAAGAAGTAAAATTCAATAAGTCAGTTCTCAACTATTTTACATTCTCAAAGGCCTACTCCTCCATGAAGCCTTCCCAGACCATTCCTTCATGCTTAATCCGTAACTACTGAGTATTTGGCAAACAGGACAGATAAGGTACATATCCCCTAGACGTGTATATTACATCAGGGGAGAGACAATAAACAAGTAAATAAATCTATAGGTTGGGGTAAGTGCTGTCAAGGAAGTATAGAGAGTACAGACCACGAGAGAAGTGGGAGGGGTGCTACTGCTTATGGGGGTAATCTGGACACACTCTCGGAGGAACCGATTTAAGCTAAAACCTAAGGATGAGGAGCCATCCCGCTAAGAGCTAAGGGAAAAGCCCTGAGGCAAGATTCTGGCTTATCGAAGCAATTTAGGATTGTATGAGTACTAAGAGGTGAGGTGGAGAGAGAGATAGCAGGAAGATTAAGCAGGATTGTGCCCATTTAAAAACTTTATTCCTTAGAAGGTTTTAAACAGGAAAATGGTGACCGGAAAGGGGGGCATAAATTAGGATTGGGATTAGCAGATACAAACTGCTATACATAAAATAGATAAACAACATCCTACTGTATAACACAGGCAAGTGTATTCAATATCTTGTAGTAAACCATAATGGAAAAGAATATGAAAAAGAATATATACATATATGTATAACTGAATCACTTTGCTGTATACCAGAAGCTAATACAGCATTATAAATTAATGGTACTTCAGTTAAAAAAAGAAAAAGGAAAATGTGAGGTCTGATTTCTGCTTTAAAAGATGACTGGCTGCTCTGTGGCAATGGATTAGAGAAGATTCAGAGTGGAAGCAGGTGGTCCAGCTGGCTTCAGCATAATCTTGTTAATGTTACTCAAAGTGTGGTCAGCAGGCAGGCCAATGCCCCTCTGAGAGCTGTCTGTCTCCAGTCCAGGGGGAGGTAATTACAGATATGGAGGGTAAATGCTTAGAACCTCTGTAGCCATTTCACACAGCTGCGACATCCCAGCATGTGATCAGTGGGGCTTATCTCTGAACAGATTATAAACCAGTCCTCTGCTGTCTAACTTTGCCTAACAGTTGTCTAACAGTTTCTTGTGGCAAAGCTGCACAAAAGTATCAGTCACCACGCACTGAAAATAAAAAAGCTGCTTCTTCACCACAGTTTGAGAAGCACTTGTCTCCGTAATTAATAACAGGCCTCAGACGAGGGTAGTGGCAGTGGAGATAGAACTGAAAGGACAGTTTCCAGATACACACTGGAGCAGAACTGAAAGGATCTACTAATGAATGGGATATGAGGGGGGACAAGAGAAAGGTAGGGACAGGGTGTCTGGTTTGAGCAAATAGATGGTGGAGGTGCTATTTATTGACAAGAAAAAACAAGGGAGGAAGTGATCTAGAGGGGAAAAAACTCAAAAGAGTTCTTTTGGACATGCCTGTGTGACATCCAAGCAGTGGACGTTCAAGTTGAGAGTTAGAGAAAAGATTTAGTCTGGAGATAAAAATTCCAAAATTATTACCATATCATCAACATGTAAAGCCATGGAAAAGTATAGATAGGGAAGAGAGCCCTGGGTATAGCCCAACCTGGTATTTAGAGGTTGGAAAAGGAGGCGAAGCCTGCAGACAGTGGCCAGTGAAAGACAGAACATGGAGAATTGGAGCGGAAGACAGGACAGTGCTGCTGAGAAATAGATCATAATGAAGACAAAGAGGTGTCCATCACATCTAGCAGCAAAGAGGCCACTGGTGGGCTTTTGACTAGCAATCTCCCTCGAGTAGCGTACACGAAAGAGTGAAGGCAGCTTGAAAGAGATGACACCCTGAATTAATACTTTTTTCTGCATTCCCAGAGTCCATTTCTTTAAACACACCTCTGTCTTACCAATGAGGGTCACTTGCTTAGCATCTGTGCTCCCAACTAAGTTGTAAGCTCCATAAAGGCAAGCACCGTGTCTTACTCAGTTTTTAAAGTCTCCTTCTATGCTCCAGCTTAGCACATGTTTGTCGAACTGAACTGAACTCTCTTTAACATTTTACTAAAAATAAAAACACTTCATAAGAGAGCGATACAAGTATACAATGCCGGGGCTTCCCTGGTGGCGCAGCGGTTTGAGAGTCCGCCTGCCAAGGCAGGGGACGCGGGTTCGTGCCCCGGTCCGCGAAGATCCCACATGCCACGGAGCGGCTGGGCCCAGGAGCCATGGCCCCTGAGCCTGCGCGTCCGGAGCCTGTGCTCCGCAACAGGAGAGGGCACAACAGTGAGAGGCCCGCGTACCGCAAAAAAAACCAAAAACAAAAACCATCAAATATACAATGCCTACTAAATGTTATTTCAATCCCACACATGAAACTATATATATACATGTAACTGCCTAGCACAATCAGATATCATTCCACATTAAACCATTCCTAATATATGCTCTAAAAAGCAATAATTATCCATTACAAGAAATTAATCATCTAAAAGCAATATTCTAACTCCAGTATACCAAAGGTGTGTCTGTACAGCCCAGAAATTAAAGACACTTTTGATATGGTGGTTAGAGTGAAGTAAATAAGTCTTTCAATAAAGTGGAAACACATGAATGTTGTTAAATGGAAAACATGGAAAAGTCATTTAGGAAAGAACCTATCAATTAAAAACAGCTGCTTCCAATAGGAACTACCTCCTTATAGTCTCCATTTCGGTTGAGCCTATAACCCTCAGGAGGATGAAGTTGAACTGTTGTATTACTGATCACCTCTATGCAACACTCTTGCTCTGGGAGGCTCAGTGGGCGTACCCTGCAGTACACCTGAAAATACACGAAAGTGCTTAAAGAACAAAGGTTGACGTTTTACCTGACTTTTCATTCATTCATTCATTCATTCATTCAAACACTTGGTCTCTAAACTTAAGTATATATACTTAAGTTGAAAGCCAAGATCTGCTACCCTGCTACCCAATTTGCTAACTGTCGAATGCAAACAGATATTTTAGATATGAATTTTAAATGCACATGATATCAAAACAATGAGAATTATTTGAAAAGCTGTTAGGATTGTCTGGAATTGGATGTCAAACTTGCCAGCTTAACACTTAATACACTAAGGTGCGCGATCTGAAATATGGTCTTTTTTTTAAATTTAATTTTATTTATTTAATTTTTGGCTGCGGCGCAGGCTTTCTCTAGTTGCAGCAAGCAGGGGCTACTCTTCATTGTGGTGCACGGGCTTCTCACTGCAGTGGCTTCTCTTGTTGCCGAGCATGGGCTCTAGGTGTGCGGGCTTCAGTAGTTGTGCCACACAGGCTTAGTTGCTCCGCATCATGTGGGATCTTCCCAGACTGGGGCTCGAACCCGTGTCCCCTGCATTGGCAGGCGGATTCTTAACCACTGTGCCACCAGGGAAGCCCGAAATATGGTCTTCTTAATCAGTGATAGGGTTGGGGAAAAACTGTTCAGCACTATATGCAAAGCATCTGGTTCCCACAACTCAAATCAAGAGATACATTCCAGTGCCGATGAAGGGAAGATTTAAAAACCCCAGAGCAAACCACCTTTCTTTTATTTGCCATTTGCTTTTAAAAGCAAGTTCCCAAGCCTGCATGAAGAATTCTCCAAGATAGTTGAAGAATATTTTTTCATTATCTAACTTTTCAAATATAATTAGTTATAGGAAGTATGCAACTGAAAACCAAACACTTCATTTTACTGGGCTAATGTATCCTACATAGAAACAAAGTTTCAAAGCTGGAACCAGCCTAAGTAAATTAGTATCATCCTTTCAGCTAAATGCTCTTTGACTCCACTTCCACGTCTCCATCCCTTCCAAGCATAAGCATAAGACATAAAAGGACTGAAGAAAGAAGACACACACAAATTCACAGGGAGAGCTTACCCCAACGGGGTCTTTAAGACTCGTTTGGGATCCTTTTTTCACTGGTGGTTTCTTGGGTGTCTTAGTTCTCCTGGTCATAGATACAAAAACATTTCAGTTCAACACTAACATATAAAAACTTCACCTGTAATTCATACAGAGATGACCTTCCTAGGGTTTATAAAATTATTCTTTAGCAGTTCCACAACACTATATCCCAAATAACATGAATAAGAATAAATTTCCTCAGTAGAAGAGTGTTTGTGGCATGGATAACCCAAAAGTAATTAAAATTTGGCTTAGGAGACATTTTTGCTACTAAAAAAGAGATAACAGGCCCCAAATGGGGTCACCTGTGCTAAGCCCCACATCACCAAACTGAGTCTTCTTACCTAACTTATAGTTCCAACCTCTCCCAATAGAATCTTAAACCAGTCAATCTGGAATCACCTGGTCAGCGCTAGTGAGGTAATCTGCCTGATAGACCCCCGCCATCCACTAAATGATGTTCACCTTGCCACAGACAATCCACTCATTGCTAGTATAATTCCCTTGTTCCATCCCCCTCTGCCTATAAAAAAACTTCCATTTTGTACAGCTCTTAGGAGCACCTTTCTGTGTGCTAGATAGGATGCTGCCTGATTCATGAATCATTGAAAAAAGCCGGTAAGATCTTTAAAATTTACCTAGTTGGATTCTGTTTTTTAATATCTATTTATAGTTCTGTATGTAAAATAGCTTATTCTCTTGAGCAACAATTTTACAGACACTACAAATTTGAAAAATCTACAGATAGTTGACCACACTTATCTCGAAAGTCATTTACGTAGGTACATAAGCACACACGCCGTGCCAACAGCCCACTGCCAAGGCAGACTGACAAGTGATTAACTTCAATAAATTATAAAAATGCAGATGGAGGAATCCATTCTTTCATCAAGATTTGTCTTTACTTTCAAGCAACAAGGGATTACTGAATTCTCAAAACTATCATCCTTTGTCCTCAAAATGTGGTCCCCAAACTGCAATTTCGTGCTCTCTTAAGTAGGGACAGTAGAAAAAGATATTTTGCTTTATTCACCATTTCTCTAGCATGCCACTCTCCCCTTTCCCCCATTTATCTATAGACTAGAAAAACATTTAACACTAAGTGAAATTACTGGCTTGGATTTTAGGTTATTAAAATACTTCTTCAACCCCTTCCCAGATGAAACAAGCAAAGTCGTGTTTTAAGTGCAAAATATTACGGTAGGTTTACTTAAACTCAACATTTTTCCCCAACGATTTCGACTTTAGCCTCTTAAGAAAACAAGTTGCCTTTGCAAACGACTAGCTACGTGATGGTGCTAATTATAAAGGCAGCCCTCTTCTTTGCACAAGTATTTCGTTACCCAGCAGCAGTCAAGGAATTAGGCTGAGCTGCAAACGTCACCGACTCCGTGAGGAATGTGGGCGTCGGCTTTTGTGTTGGCGGCGGGGCTGTCTGAGACCCAAGAACAGAGCAAAGTAACTGGCCTTCACCCGGGGGTGGTCGCGGCCCTCAGGCTACCGCGCTAGGCTAAGAAAATCACGCAGTGCGCTCGGACGCCGGGGCTCTCCGGGGGCTGAGACCACCTACCCAACCCCAACTCCAGGACACAACACTCGGCGCACCCATGAGACGACCCCCGGCCCGCACTAACTCCGCAAAATGCAACCCGTGGGTGCGGGCGGCCGGGGATGGAAAGGGAAACTTAAGAAAGGGTTGAGGCGGCGGTCCCGGAGCCAGGTGGAGGGCGACCTGGCTAACCCGAACTGGGGTTGCCGCCCAAACTTCCCCCTCCTCCCAACTTGGGGCCGACATTTCCTGGCCGAGTGAAGCGAGGGCGGCGAGCCGGGCGCCCGACTCCGGGCGGCGGGGAGCCGGACGGGGTCGACGCAAACGGGCTCTCCGCGCCCGGCCCCCCCTGGGCGGTCCTGACGGGGGCTCCCTCCCACTTTGGGGGCCGCGGCCCGGGAGACGCGAGGCTCGGTACCGACGGCGTGTCCCGAGGCCTACTGCGGCGGCAGGAGACGCCGGCCGCGGCGGCAGGAGACGCCGGCCCCGGCTCCGCGGCCCGGTACTCACGCTGGCTTCATGGCAGCAGGCTCCGCGCTGCCCAGACGTGCAAGCGGGACGCCGGACTCGGTCGGGCGGGCTGGCGAGGACGGCGGGCCGCAGGGACCGGCCGGGGGCACCGGCGCTCGGCAGCTCAGGCGTGGCGCTCAGAAAAGCCTGGAGAAGCAGCTCCGGGACCAGGTGAGCTCGCGCCCGGCGCATTTCAAACGGGCCAATCAGCGCCCGCCTGCGGGAAAGGGGCGTGGCCTCAGGAAGCGCCTGCGTCTCCCGGAGAGGCGCTCGTCTCCTAGGCGACCGACGCAGAAAGGTCAAAGGCTGTCTGCGTGTCTGGGCTTCAGGGCTGGAGGGGGAAGCGGAGCTCAAATATTAGAAAATACAACCCCTTGAATTTTCTGAGGAGGACACTGAGAGTTTCTTCTCCCACAGCACAAGAAGTCCAGTGGAAGGGCAAATCCAGGGTTGATTCATAAGTCAGCAGTGTCGTTCCGGCCCAGGAGTGTCCTATCCTTGGGCTGTACCCTGCGCAGAGTCTCAGACTCCCTCTCTGGCTTCCAGAGCATCACAACACCTTGGCTTCCTTTCTGTCTCTTCCTCAACCTTCCTGGGATCTCCCTCTCTAAAACCTCCAGCTCTTTCCAGAACCAGTCTTTTCTAAGATGAACTGATTCTATCTCACTTCGACCTTTGCGCCTAAACCAATGACTATCAAATAGGCATCTACATCTGTGCTCTCATGGAACTGTAGTCCCATCTCCTCAACTTCCTATAGGACCAGACACCAGTAAGGATACACATAATTAATATCCTCGGCCCATAATGTTCCACATAAAGATGGTTCCAATCTCTGCTGTTACAAACATACAGTGAATAAACTTGGAAATTCATCATTTTACACAGAATGGCTGTGTTAAAGAGTATATGTGTATGTAATATTTCACAGGTATTGCCAAATTGTCCTCCATAAAGGTTGTCCAAAGGCACAATCCCACCAGCCATGTATGAGACCACCTGTTTCTCCACAATTCTCAGATAGCAAAGTGTTACCAAACTTTTCTGTGACTGTTGATCTAATAGATGAAAAAAAGTCACCAGTTTAAATTTCTCTTCTCTTATGATGAATGAGGTTGGGTGTCTGTGCCTGTGTTCAATAGCCATTTGTGTTTCCTTCTTTGAGAACTACGTTCATATCCTTTGCCTTCTTATTCTATTGGGTTTTTCTTATTGATTTGTAAAAGCTCTTCACATATTAAGAAAATTGGTCCTCATCCAAAATCTGAGTTCAAAGATTTGTATAGTTCATTACTTGGTTTTTATTTTAATTAGTTTATGTTGTTTTGTGACAGCTTAAGAAAAAACTTAAGGTAGCCAAATTTATCAGCCTTTTCTTTTGGGGCTTCTGTTTTGTGCCATACTAGAAAAAAGTCTTCCCCGCTCTAAGATAAATTTTTTAAATCTTTTATTTTTCCTAGTGTTTTTATTGCTTTGTTTTTTATGTTTAAGTCTTTGAACCATTAGAACTTTATTTGTTGTCAAATGAGAGGTCTGTATTATTTAGGAATTGGGCTGGGCTGCTGGCCACTTACCTCTTAATTACACTGCAGCCTGGCTTTGGCCTCAGTCTTTCCACTGGAACTCTTCTCACCAAGAACACCACCTCACGGATGCTAAATCTATTTGATCCTTCCCCACCCTTATCTTACTTGACCTCTTAACACACTAAAAAAATTTTCCATTCCTCTCTTCCTGTGCCTTTGTTTTACCTCCTAGCTTTCTAACCCCTCTTTCTCAGCCTCATCTGTGAGTTCTTTTTTCTCCCTTAAATACTGTGGCTTAGGGTTTTCACCTGGTGGTCACTAGCTGTGCCCTCTCTGCAGGCACTCCCAACCATTCCTATGACCTCACATTTGCTCTTCTGAGCTCCAGAGTCATATGTCCAACAGCCTACTGAATTCTCCACCTGGCTGCCCCACAGGCACCTCACACCTAACACATCCTGATCTCTTCCCCTGAACCTATTCTCCCTCAGTGGATGGCATCACCATCTATCCACCCACCACAAGGTACCATCTCTGCATTCTGCCTCTCCTTCTGTTCCAACGTTCAGTCACCAAATCCTGACAATTCTACCAACTAAATAACTTTCAAACCCCTCCTCTCTGTCTCCTCGGCCACTACCATCTCTTGTCTGGATGACTGCAACAGTATCATCCTAACAGGCTTCCCTGCTGCCATCTTCCAATCCTGGTTCCATTTTGCAACCAGCTCACCACTAAATCACAGATCTGATCATATCATTCCCCTGCTTGTAATACTACAGTAGTTCCCATTGCTGGAGACCCTCAACAGGCCCTGGGGCTCTTCCTCTCCAAGCTCATCACCTATCATTTCCCCTTGCATCCCCCCAGCCATGATGACCTTCAGTGCCCTGAACACACTGGGCTCACACACCATTCCCTCTGCTGTTAAGCTCTCCTTCCTCCCTTCCTCTGACAATGCCTCCTTACCCTCAGTTCTCAGCAGATCTTCTGCCAACGACCCTGCTCTGGATGCTGGACCCCTGTTCTCTATCCACAGTGCGCTGCACTCCTCCAGTCACTGCACCTGTTGATTTGCTTCGGAGCTCGCATCCCAATTTTCAATCGCTGCTTATTAGTCTCCTCTACCAGCTTATCCCCACATCCTCAATAGATGGCGCTGTTGCACCCCCTGTGCCCAGCAATGAAGACGTTCCATACATGTTTGAAGGAATGAATGAACCCATCCCTTCGCAGAACACCCCAATGGAGGGCCCAGTTACAATACACCACCCCCAGCTTTTCTTTTGGCCAGTTTCTTGTTCCTCACTCATCTATATCCTTATTAAAGCTCACTGACTTAATTTTTAATGCCAATCCATTATATCATTTTCTCTGTTCAAAAATGGTCAAGCACTCCCCACAGCTGGTAAAAGATTTGCATTTTCCCCTAGAATTAGAGATCCAGACCAGGGTGAGGGTAGAAGAAGGGTAGAGAGTACAACTGGGAGACTTTTTTAAAGATCAGGTTTATTGCGGTATAATTTACGTGCAATAAAATTCACCCTTTTTATTTGTCCCATGTATATATTTGACAAACATACACCATCCTGTAACCACTGCTATAATCAAATGTATAATATTCCCATCACACTGAAAATTCCTTGTGCTGACCCTTCGCGATCACCTTCCCCTATCCCCAGCCCTTGGCAACCACTTTTCTGATTTCTTTCCTTAGATTTCTGTCTTTTCCAGAATGTCTCTTTTTTAACTCAGCATAATGCTTTTGAGATTCTATCCAAGTTTTGCACCTGTCAATTTTTTCCCTTTTCTTTGCTGATTAGTATTCCATTGTATGACAATCTACCCATTCACTAGTTGATGAACATTTAAGCCGTTTCCACTTTTTGGCGATGATGAATGAAACTGGTATAATTATTTGCGTAAAGTTATCTATGTAGACATAGATATTTTCATTTCTCTTGGGTGGGATTGCTGGTCTTGCGGTCATCGTAAGTTTAACTTTATAAGAAACTGTACTGGGAGGATCTTATGCAAATCACTGAAGAGGGGTTGATACTACAGAGATTTGAAACCATAATTAACCCAATCTCCCAGCTAAACACATCCAGCTGTGAGAACCTAATAACCAGCAAGCACCAGAAATTACCAAAGCCCAGAGTGTTTGAGGAAAGGTGGTAAGCTGGAGACAGGATGCCTGTGAGCATCCAACACACTCAGCACACCCAAGGCTTCAGTGGCTTTGGCAACATAATCTCACATCCCCAGGCCATGTGACTCTCTCCCCAGGCCATCTGTAAAATGAATGATTGGATGTTAATGCCTTACATGCTCAAGCAACAACAACAAATCAGTAAAATCAACAAGCTTGGGGGAGGGTGTACAGTTGATACAAAAAACCACAAAAGATCTGAACAGAACTTCAAATGAATAACATACACAGAAGGGGAGCTATCACTTACCCAAGGTATTTAGACTATTTAGACTAAGTATATGCCCTCAGGCTCAAGACAAAAAAAACTTGAAACATATATTGAATTCTAATTACTTGGCCTTTTTGAAGACATGGATTAGTAGTTCTGAAAGGACATTCTGTACATTCCAGGATTGAGCAAATAAGTAAATACATTGTGGATAATGGGAACCAAGTTTCTCACTGTTAGAGAGTAATATAAATATCGAAAAGGGGAAGGGTGAAAAGTACCTGGGAATTCTTTGTACTACTTAGCAACACTTCTCTAACTATGAAATTATGTCCAAAAAAAAAAAGAGAGAGAGAGAGAGAATGGTTGGACTATATCAGTGCTTCTTAAACTCGCTTATGGTATTAAAAATCACCTGGGGCTTCTGAGAAAAATTCAAAACTCCAGGACCACGCCCACCCCCAGCACCCTCCGTGAGTCTTCATCTGTGCATCTGCGCCCTGCGCATGTGCATTTTACATCATCACACACATTTTTTAAAGGCTAGATTAAATTTTCTTTGAGGCTCGCGGTTCCATGCTCTGGAGGAGACAACATGTAAGCCAGTTTTAGAAACCGGTTTCTCAACACGGAGAGAATGTGTGTGACAACCATTTGCTGAAGTACGTTTATTACAGAGTTGAAGAATTCATACAAATACCAAGGGGCCATAGGAAAACCCCTTGGGCAATCTCCCGGGAGGAACATTCAGGAGAAATTTCATAATTCTCTGAGTCATGCCGATGTCTTCTGGAGCTATACATTTCAGGAATGAGTGGCCTGATTTCTATCCTTCCAATAAGACAAACGCTTACTGGCCTTAGGGCCTTTGCACTTACAGCTACCTGGACCTGAAATACTCTCCCCCACGTGCTGGCTCCTTCACCCATCAAGTCTCTCCTCAAATACCAGTTTATCAGAGTGCCCATCCTATCTCAGCTGCCCCACCCCACCCCTCCCTAGTCCCTCACCAGGCTTCTTTTCTTTTCTTTTTTTATAAATTTATTTATTTATTTATTTTTGGCTGTGTTGGTTCCTTGTTGCTGCACGCGGCTTTCTCTGTTGCAGCCAGCGGGGGCTACTCTTCGTTGCGGTGCGTGGGCTTCTTTTGTTGCGGAGCACAGGCTCTAGGTGTGCGGGCTTCAGTAGGTGTGGCTCGTGGGCTCTAGAGCGCAGGCTCGGCAGTTGTGGCGCGTGGGTTTAGTTGCTCCACGGCATGTGGGATCTTCCCGGACCAGGGCTCGAACCCGTGTCCCCTGCATTGGCAGGCGGATTCTAAATCACTGCACCACTAGGGAAGTCCCAGGCTTATTTTCTAAGCACTTACCATTACCTGAATTTATCTATATCTCTTGTCCTACTGACTGACGTAGAACATCAGCTCCATGAGGGAAGGATGGTTTGGGTTTTGTTCTCTTCTGTATCCCCAACTCCTAGGACGGTGTTTGTTCTATATATACCAAGCACTAAATAAATGTTCACTGAATGACTTAACAAAACACACGTACAGGAATCTATTTCTCATGATGAATGAACATGTTTGCAGTGGGGTAGGTGAAATATAACCAAGACAAGTAAGAAACGGAAGGACTTTCCTATAATAAATACATTTTATTTTATTTTTTCTTCCACACAGTTTAAGAAAACCAGACATTAGTATAAGTTGGAAGAACATCTCTGAGTTTGGACATAGGTCTCTGCCTTTTCATCCATAATGGATTGTCGACTGGAAAATCAGAGGCTGGCATTCAACAATATGTTATAAAGTGTTGTTATACAGTGTTAATAGCTGTTTCATATAAAAAGGGTACCATGCCCACAACAAATGTGGGACACAGCAGATCCAAAGGAAAGTTTTCTCCAATGCATCCGAAAACAGCATCATTCTTCCCCACCCTACCTTCCTCAGAACATCTCCTGGGAGCTGAGTTCCTTCCACAAAAAACACTTTGAGAAAGATTGCAGCAGACCAAATATTTAAATCACTTTGTACTCAAAAGGCTTCTAAACATCCCACTTCTAATTCTAATCAACGACAAATTCATGTCCTTAGAAAGAAGAGGGAGAATTCCTTTCTAAGAACTGAGCAAAGGAAAATGAAACTCTGGGGCAATTGACAAAATGGCCTCATTCAAACATATCTGAGTTTCATCACAACAAAAATGACTGGCAAATTTTTATAGTAGTGTTTCTCAAGGAGGAGGGGGAAGAAATACATCTCTTTAGGAATTCTCTGCCCCGTCGCTCCCCCGCTGCCTTTGGAGACAGCAGTTTGTAACACTGTCCAAAAGTATACAATGGGACTAAGTTTACCAAACTTATAAAAACGTTATGAAACACCTGGTCTTATTTTGTAGATCTGACATTTCATTTTCATCATTAGGCACGCTGAAAAAGCAACGTAACCAAAGATTAAATTAAATAATCTAAAAGTCCTTCAAATTAGTCACCCGTTATCTTTCACCTACTTCTGAGCTAAATGAAGAACCTTATTTTACTCTCTATAAACAAGAGAATTTAAAAGCCTTCATGCCTTTGGCACTACTAGAATGGAGTATTTAAACTTTGTACCTTTGTTCACCATAAGACTGAAGTTACAATAACATGAAACGGAAGCCCACAGACCCTGCTGGAGTAAGATTCCACTAACAATGTCAGCCTCTTGCCAAAAAAACAAATTTTGTCATGTAGCTGGCAATGAATGTACCCCAAATTTACCAGCCCATATAATTTTATCAGTCTACCTTCCCCAGAGGAAGTAAACAGATAATCAAATGAATGAAATCATATTTCTTGACCACTCGCATCCAATGGAAATTGTTACTTGTCCTCAGAAGATTGGACGATGATCTATTTATAAGGCCATTCGAGTGTCTGTGCCAGTAAACCATAGAGGCAGTATACTAAGATATGGGGGTGCTCCACAGAGGCAGTACACTAAGATATGGGGGTGCTCCTGAGTCAGCGAAAGAGGATCCCGCATTGTGATGGATGGCCCCTTAAGTCATCAGACAAGTGCACAACAGGGGGTGATGGGCTTCTGTTAAAAACTGTTTTGTGTCAGCATTTCTGTACTCTCCGGAAACATCATGAAACGGTGAACTTTAATTAGTGATGCAACAGGTGAGAAAATACTCAGTGTTTTGTAATACTCCACAGAGTAGAAAGCAGGGGACACATTCTTAGGTGGTGGGTTGCTAAAAGGTAGACCAATCAAAACAAAGCTGATAGGCTCAGTACCTTCTGGAGTTTGTGACATCAGCATTTCTGCAAGTTTGGCCCATGGCCCTCCTGACTCAGAATCACCTGGGGGACTTTCTCCAGTGTAGATTGTCTCCAGGAAACCAACATTTTAAACCAGTAAAGCAGCATCTCCTGATTTGCCTGGGGAATCTACATCTGTCACAAGCTCACCGAGTGTTTCCATCCCTTTGGCAAGGTCTTTAGCATCCTCTGCACGTGAACACGAAACCCAGCAGCATATATGAAATGCTGAAGCAACATCAAATGTATAACCTCCCCAAATATCGTGATGTCATTGGCTTAAAAGGTGACAGACAAGCACAACCAATTGGGATCGACTCAGCCAATGCCCACTGGGCAACACATTTTTCCTGTGCTGCGTAATACTTGGCAGCATCAAACTGGTGACAAGAAAACAGAGCAAAACAGAACACATAACACTTAGCCACAGGCTGTGGACTTGTAAGAAAATCCAAATCTATCATGACGTGGGAACCTTGCATTGTGAAAAAGAATGTACTTGTAGGAAAAGAGGACTCTCTTTCTGTTCATTCCCTTCACTAGGTGGGGAAAGGAAGAAGACCGCTCCCCAAGCCAGGTTTCTTCATTCTGGAATTGCCTTCCCAGCCCCCAGGGCTCCCACAGACCCAACTTACTCTTTCTCAGGTTCCCCTACTGACCTTTCCAGCTCATTCTCTTCCCACTGTGGGAGCTCCTGGGAGAGGCTTTGTGACATGAAACTCATCAGATGAAGCACGTTGCATTCTGCAAGAGTAATACTACAAGGGTCGTAAAGCTTAATCCAACTATTTCATAGTAGAGCTACAAGGGAGGTATGCTTAATCCAATTGTTTAAATAGGATTGGAGAACTCACTTTAAATAAATTAAAAACTAAATGAAATATTAATGATTTGCCTGAATAAGGACTTACTTGAACCCACGTTCCCCTTTTAAAACCACACATACGGAACCAATGCACGTCTAGAGAAATGTCCCCATGTCAATACCTTATTGACATGAATCCATTCAAAAATGCCAAGACACCAACCATTATAAATATCTTAGGCCACTATAAACTGGTACCTTGACACTGGCTTATGGTGGTTAGGAAGTTGTAGCTTAATGTTGACACTTGGCACAAAAAGCTTATGGTCTGAATTATGTTTCTTTTTTATGTAATTCTGGCTCAGGAATCCGATACAGAGCAGCTGAGAAATAAATTATGTTGCTGAGGCTGAAGATGAGGCACAGAAGTATGGCTCCGGCTATCTGAGAGAACAACAGGGGCCTGGAGTGGGCCAGGAGCCATTCCCTCCTTAGAGTCTTGTCCAGAAGGATGGCTTCCATCTGCATGTGTGTGGCTAGGATCACACACACATGAAACAGCTGGTGACTATGACCTATAGCAAACACACAAAAGACCACCAAGATCAGCAATAAAATAGGAACGGATTGATACATGCTATGGCATGTATGCTAAAAACACTATGTGGTGTGAAAGAAGCCAGATACCAGAGACCATAAATTGTATGATTCCATTTATATCAAATGTCCAGAAAAGGGAAATCCACAGAGACAGAAAGTAGAGTAGTGGTTGCTTCAGGCAGGGGTGGGAGTTGGGATTAATAGTACATGGGCACAGAGGATCTTACTGGGGTGATGAAAATGTTCTAAAACTCCTATATGGTGACGGTTGTACAATGTGGTAAATTTACTAAAAAATCATTGAATCATATACTTGAAATTAGGGTATTATGTAATATATAATATGTACTTTAAAAATTTATTTTTAAAATGTAATATGAGAAAAATAAAAGGGCCATCAGAGCAAACCAAATCCATTTTTAAAACAACTTATCCACCAGTCCTGTTTTTCACACGAAAAAGTTCTGCCAAAGGTTACCTCTTGAGAGCTGTCACTGATCAGCTCAGATTCTGACTTCAATCCCAAAGGAGAAGCCAGCCAAATTTTCTGTTGGCCTCTTATGAGGTGCTCCTCTCCCCACTGCTGCTTAATCCCAGACACAACCAGGGGCTCTTCCTCTCCGATAACTTACAGGACCCCAGTCACCATGTATGCATCCCCAGAGGGTGGGAGTCCAGTGCAGGGTGGTTGGAGTGAGCAGGGATGTGCTGACTTGGTGATTGGTGAGAAAAGGAGTCCATTGCCCAGGGCTGGGGATTGCTTTGGGGGACAGCCTGCAGAAACCATGTTTCATGGGCTGAGTTGTATCTCCCCCTCCCAAATTCATATGTTGAGAGTCCCAACCCCCAGTACCTTAGAATGTGATCATATTTGGACATAAGGTCTTTAAGAGACAATTAAGTTAAAATGAGGTCACTAGCGTGGGACCCACTCTGATTGGTGTCCTTCTAAGAAGGGGAGATTAGGATGCAGACATGCACGTACACAGAGGAGAGACCATGTGAAGAGAAATGGAGATGGCCATGGGCAAGCCAAGGAGAGAGGACTTGGAAGAAACCAACCCTGCCGTCCCCTTGATCTCAGACTTCTAACCTCCAGAATTATGGGAAAATAAATTGCTGTTGTTTCAGCCACCCAGTCTGTGGTTCTTTGTTATGGCAGCCCTAGCTAGTACGACACAAGAGTTAAAGATTCTCCTTCAGTTAAAAAAAAAAAAAAAAAGAATTCAGTGTTGTACCCCCAGGACTTAACCCAGAGTAAGTATTCAATAAATGTGTCCACAGAAAGGACCAGCCTGGCCATCTGCCCAACTGAACAAGAACAGAGTCAGGAATGAGGATGTAGGAGAGTTGAGTAGGTGGCCAATGAGTTCCTTAGGGCAGGGAGCTGCCAGCACTCCAGACTGCATCCCCCAGGGAGGAAGTGTGTCTGGAGGGGCCCCCCCTGCCTCACTCAAGCCATACTACTGGGCTGTATCCAATTTCCAAATCTGTGTGTGATGCAATGAAGTGGTTCCTTATCCAGCGAGAGCCATGTACTCTAAGGACACAGGGCCAAGCAGAAGGAGGTGATCAGCTGTGCTCACCAACTGAGGCACAAACCTGTCTCTGTTAGGGCAGGAGATCAAAAGACAGAAGAGCCACGAGCACTGAACAGATGTGAAATGTGCCTGCAGCAGGAAGAGTGATTTCAACAATCCCTCCTGGCAGGAATAGGGAGGAACTTCCTGTGGGCGTTGGAGAGGGAGCCCAGCATCTGACTGACTGTTATTTAGGGACGGAGAACTTTCCAAACCCTTTGTTAAAGATCTGTTACTAACTGCCCATCTGGCCAATTTCCCCCCATTGGAGTGTCTTTCTGCTCTAGGCCCGAGAGGACAGGATAGAGGTGAGTCAATAAAATGTTATTAAGAAGCCAGAGCTTGCAAAACAAGGCCCCCCCACCCAGACTTCGTACGCTACCACCTCTGTTTCATCTGGCTGGAGCTGGGGCGGTGGACGTGCTGGGCAGGTTCCTTAGGCAGGTTCCAATCCCCTGGCCCTCTCATCTCCCTCCTTTTTTGAAATCTGCCCTCTAAGTATTTTGCTCATTGTAATCCCTTCTGGCAGGAGAGAAGAAGTAAAGGAGATGAAACTCTAATCAGAGCAAACAAAGAAAAATCTGGCCATGTGTCTTGGGCAGAAGATGGAAACCCACGGACAAAATGGGCTTGGGGAGAACCGAGGTTCCTGCCCGCCACCTGGGAGTGAGGATCTGAATCCCCATGGTATTGATAGCTTATCTAAGGAGGTCTCATCCCAGGACTCATCAGCCTCACCAGAAGTGGCCCAAGGGTCCCTCCTCCAGCCAGTCCCAGAGCCAGGGTGGAGGAGACACGTTCCGCAGTGCCACCCACTTCCCTAGACAGAGAGGAAGGAACCCTGCCAGCAGGTGCAAACCCCTGTGGTTCCAACACCTCCTCTCCACCACATGGCTTCTCTAACTTGAGTGAGCTCAGGCTGACCTGGAGAATCACACAGCTTCTGAGACACGGGATGTCTGGGGGCTGGGAACCGAGAATCTGCATGTTCCCAGGTGATGCTGAGACTGCTGGTCCAGGGGCCATACCTGAGAACCACTGCTCTACCACAATTCCTGGCCCCATCGTACCCACCTGAATGAGACAAAGACGCTTTCCTCTCCTCAGCACAGCCCCCTCCCTGCCAGCTGGTACTCTCAGAGCCAGCTGTACCCTGTCTTTCCTCTTCCTCTTTATGGCTGCCTTACGTGTTCATTTAATAACAGGATTTCACATTCTAGGTAATAATGGGACTCTCCTGTCCTCATACCTGCTGGAAATGCTTTAGAATCCTAGATCCACCTCCTCTCCATCCTCCGCTATCCTCCCTGGTCGTCCACTGGCTATGTACATCCTGGCCTCTGTCACCTTACAATTTCACTAACCTTGGTCTGTGCCTGGAGAACTTCCTGAAGAATTGCTTCTCTCCCTGCCCTGGCCTCTCTTTGCAACTATGTGCACTGGTGTCAGGGATTGGGAACCCTCCCTGGACAGGAGGGCAAGGGGCATCGGGGCCACCAGGCACTCACCGATGTAGTCGAAGCGTCCAGGAGCCAGGCGCTCCGGCAGATGCGCGGAGTAGAGAAAAGAGGCCAGGAGGGTCACGGCCATGTGCTTCTGATGGTACAAGGTGGCTTCATTCTGTGCACTCTCCCCAGGGAAGAGGAATAGCTGCAGGTATTTAAAGAAACGTCAGGTCTTAAAATAGATAACCAACAAGGACATACTATATAGCACAGGGAACTCAATATTCTATAATAACCTAAACGGGAAAAGAACTTGAAAAAGAATAGATACATGTATATGTCTCACTGAATCACTTTGTTGTATACCTGAAACTAACACAACATTGTTAATCAACTATATTCATTATAAAGTAAAAATTTTTAAAAAGAGAGAGAGGAAGGAAGGAAGGAAGGAACTTATGTCAGGTCTTGAGAGGAGGCCTGCAGACATCCCCACGCATATGTGTGGACTCTGTGGGCCAAGGCCATTCCCTCTCCAGTTCTGTGGCTTGGAAAGGGAATTCGCAGGGACCGTGTGAGCAGCTTCCTGTTCTGAGTGTGATCAACTGAGACCCAAGGCAACTGTAGTTTAATCCCCCACATGCTCATGAGAGCCTTTGGATTATTTAATTCCAAAAAAAAAAAAAAAAAAAAAGGAAAAGGAAAGAAAGAAAGGAAGGAAGAAAAGGAAAACAACAGAAGTGAAGACAAAATTAAAGGAAAAGAAAAATCCAGTTAGATCTATCGCTACTTTTTTCCTGGGGCTAAAACGTTAGTATCATAAAAAATGGCCTATTCACACTTGAACTCACTTCTAACCAGCACATCCCCTGAATTGATGCTCCTAATTAAGGCTTTAAGGCCTTGGAAGGCCTTCTGAATCATCACAAACTATTAATTATGGACATTACCCTGGTGTGGAGTTCAGTACGGTTTTTGTACGATTGTTATAAATAGCGGCGGCAGCCACCACTACGGAGGGCACTAGGCCGGGCCTTTTACGGGTAGCACTTCATCAGAGCCTCAACAATGACCACAAGGCAGACACTATTCTCCCCATTTTGCAGATGAGGCAACTGGGCTGGAGGGTGACTTGCAAACCACTAACTAACAGTGAAGTCAGGCTGATTCCAGAACCTGTGTGCTCAGCCACATCGCCATTTAGGGTAAGCCCTCCCCTCCCCCGCTGCCCACTGGCTGGTGCAGTGCCAGGAGCACCCAGCGCTCATCATAGCAAGCACCTGTGCTGTATGCTTTGGTGGCCTTGTGGGACCGGCTTGTTCTTTGCTCTGGTTTCCTGTGTGTGGTCTGTGTCCTCGAAGAAGGATTCGGGGAAATGGGCTGCATCCCCATCTCTGGGTCCCCCCCAGGCCCACATGAACTCAGCAGGAGCACACGCTCAGTGCCTCAGCTAATGAAGCCAGCTCGACCCCTCTCCTTTATCCCTGGGCCCTGCCATCCTGGCCTCAGGCAGCAGACCCTTACGCTGCCTCTGAGACCACTGGGCCTGGGCTTGGCATTGCTGAGCCCATCAGTTCTGTTTATTTGATTATTCTCCTCTACGCCCTGTGAAGGACAGGATGTCAGCCTCATTTAAAGATGAGGAGGGCTTCCCTGGTGGTGCAGTGGTTAAGAGTCCGCCTGCCGATGCATGGGACACGGGTTCGAGCCCTGGTCCGGGAAGATCCCACATGCCGCGGAGCAACTCAGCCCGTGCGCCACAACTACTGAGCCTGCGTGCCACAACTACTGAAGCCCGGGCGACTAGAGCCCGTGCTCTGCAGCAAGAGAAGCCACTGTGATAAGAAGCCTGCGCACCACAACAAAGAGCAGCCCTGGCTCGCTGCAACTAGAGAAAGCCCACGTGCAGCAACGAAGACCCAACACAGCCAAAAATAAATAAATAAAATAAATTTATAAAAAATTAAACAAAAATAAAGATGAGGAAACCAAGGCTCAGAGAGCTTCTGTTCATTGCCTAGGGTCACACAGCCAGTGAACAGTGGGACTGGGATTTGAACTTTCCCCCTTCTTGCCTTTCCTCCTACACCCTCTTCCCTTGTGTTCTCCATCTAATTCCCATCTATCCTTTAAGACCTTCATTCATACATTTTCCTTCACTATTACTACTATGTTAATTGATGATAATATATAATACTGCATTTACTGGACTCTCACCACCAGCTAGCACTTTACACATTGTCTCGTATAATCCTCCCACAGCCTGACAAAAGGAGGTGTTATTACCAGGCCATTTTACAGATGAGGGAAATCAAGACACAGAGGTGGAAGATAACTCGTCCAATGTCTTGCAGTGAGTAAATATTACAGATTTGCCTCCAGAGCCCACTCTCCTGGTCACTCTACTGAACCCCAGGCTGCTTCCCCTGACCAGCCCTCTGCGATTGCTCCTGGGCCCCCAGTCAGCACTGGCCACTGGTGCATCTCCTATGTTCATCAGGGCCTCTGTGTTCATGCCATCTCTTAATTAGTCTGCAAGTGCCATTAAAGGAGCATCTGGGGGCGGGGGGGGCTTCCCTGGTGGCACAGTGGTTAAGAATCCGCCTGCCAATGCAGGGGACACGGGTTCAAACCCTGGTCCAGGAAGATCCCACGTGCTGCAGAGCAACTAAGCCCGTGCGCCACAACTACTGAGCCTGCACTCTAGAGCCTGCTAGCTACAACTGCTAAGCCCGTGTGCCACAACTACTGAAGCCCGTGAGCCTAGAGCCCATGCTCTGCAACAAGAGAAGCCACTGCAAAGAGAAGCCCGCGTACTGCAATGAAGAGTAGCCCCCGCTCACCACAGCTAGAGAAAGCCCACGCGCAGCAAGGAAGACCCAATGCAGCCAAAAATAAATAAATAAAATAAACTTATTTTTTTAAAAAAAAAGGAGCACCTGGGACTCTACTCTTGTGTGTCCCACTGTGACCAGGATAGCGCTCTGACCCCCAGAGCTCAGGACACAATTGATTCCCTGATGCTTCCAACAGGCAGAGAGGGGTTGGAGTCGGGCCCTTACCCTGGAGAAGATGGGAAGGGAGTCCCAGGTGTAGGGATAAGCGAAGGCCAGGACACGAAGCATCTTACAGAGCCTGGGCTTCTGGACCTCAAGAAACCTAAATCAGGGAAGGAAAGGGGGGAGAAATGAGAATGAAAAAAGAGTTTCAGTAAATAACACACACATGCACATTAAAAATAACCAAGGGCGAGTAACCCACGAAGGACAAGCATTTTTGCACAAGCTCCTCCTATGGCCAGCAGCTTCTCCCCCAGCGCTCTCCACTTCTCCCACCCTGATGGGAACGGCTCAGTCTCAGACGTGGAAAGAGCTCAGGGTGGGTGGGGAGGGGGCAACCATCTCCCAGCATCCTGAGAGGCTCCTGGGGCGAGCACCTCTGCGAAGGTTGAGATGCTTAATTAGGCAGAGGCGCCAGCTGATTACCCTGCAGAAGCCCTGGGTACAATTAGGTGTTTAAGTACTTAAGAGATTTCTGGAATATTTAATACCACACACAGGGATACTGGGCTGGGGAAACTGAATAAGCATGGTCCTTCCTTCTCTCTTTCATCATCACCCCCACCTGCCTCCGGTTCCAAGACAGATGAAGCCAGCATTAAAATGAGTGGTGCTGACTGTGGCAAAGACAGGCAGCTCCTCCTGGATGGAACACGATGGGGCCTCAGCTGGCTTGGGCCCAGCCTGAGGAGGGGGCAGCAGCTGAGGGTGTGCGGAGCCGGGCAGCACAGATGGCAGGCTGGATACTGGAAGGGGAGGGGTAAAGAGAGGCTCCACATGAAACCACAGCCCTGAACTGGGGCTCGGGCGACGGAGAGCTCACACGCCCAGGCTGGCCCGGGAGGCAGGGCTGGTAACCACTTCAGCAGCACAGTGTATTGTGGGGGATGGATCCTCCCTTGGTGCCCACAGGTCTGCGAGGCCAGAGGACCCCCAAGGGTGGTGTGCAGAGCCTGGGCGCCGAGGCTCGTGGGGTAGCTGTTCTAGTGCAGCCCGTAAGATGAGGGAGGCGCTGGGGCCATCTCAGCCCCCCGTCGACAGTTCTGCCCCTCATCGCACTCTCCAGCGGGGACGGAGTCTATGTCCCACCACTGCTCTTCACCTCTGCTCCCCAGATACCCTGTCCCAGCCCACTGGCCTGCCCCTTCTCCACCAAACATAGACTGCTGCCCCTGCAGCCCAGGCCCATCTCCCCCTCCAGGTTATTCATGTCCCCTACGAGCCAGTGCAGTCACCTGACTACAAGCCCCACTGTGCCCACATCCTTTGGTGTGGAAAATGGCAGAGACACCCACATCTGCCTCCTGAGTGGTCAGGGAACTCTCCTCGAGGGCAGAGTTGGGTCTGCTCAGCTCTCCATCCCCAGCGTCCAGCTCAGAATCATGTCTGAGGACATGACATCACCAGGCTGCTGTGTGCCGTCCAGCTCTCAGGGCAGCCCAGCCTGGGGATCCCTGTTCTGGGTAAGAGGCGGCCACCGTGGACCCCGAGAAGCCCCATAACCTCCAGAGATCAGCTCCAACTTTGCTCCAGCCCATGGGCATGTCCCTCCTTCTTTCCTGACCCTGTGGACACTGGGCAGAGATGGAAGAGAAGTGCAAGAAGGAGGGGGAGAAATAAGGGACCTCAATTCACCGTCCCCCAGAACAGAGCCCCAGCCTTGGAAGGAACCACAAACCCTGGGATTGGTGAGGCTGCACAGGGTCACAATCTGGCAGACACCCTGAGTCTGATCCTGTCCCCGCCCTTTGTGACCATGTCATCCAGCAGGTGATGTAACCCTTGTGTGCCCCAAAATCCTCATGTGTAACATAGGGACAACAACAGAATCCCTGCAAGGGATTGTTGCAAGGGTTTGATAAAATGATGCTCGCAAAGAGCTTACAGCTGTGCACAGCACAGAGAGACACGCACGAAATGGCAGCTTTTAAAAAGAACGTGTGTTGTAGGAGCCATCCTGTCCCCATCCCCATCCTGTAGCTACGTCGTACCAGAAAACAGGAACAGGAGGGACCAGATGAGTTCTGCGTGATTTGCCTAAAATCACAGGAGCTAATAAGAGGCAAAGCTAGGATTTACAGCCAGGGTCATCTGGCTGGCTTCCCACCCTCTCCCCTCGTGCAGGGAGAGCAGGCATCTGACCACTACCCAGCCTCTGTCCTTACCTTACAGACACCCCTCTGCCCCAGGAGGCAATCGGAACACACTCCCGCTGCCCCAGGAACCAGGGCCCATCTCGATGGCCTTCTCAGTCCACGCTGGCAGACCCTGTCCAACCACGGCAAGCCCACTCCCTCCCTCCCCATGCACTGCCACCGCCTATCACCTCTGAGTGCAAAGAGACTCGCTATTAAAGCACGCTCTTTCTGCGGCCACTTACACAGGAAGAAGGCTGGCTCTGGCTGACGAGGGCCATCCCCCAAACCATGGATTTCCTGCAACTTGAGACATTTCGCCCGGCCTGATAAAGTACTTCCCCAAGGGCAAACGAACCAGCCTCTCCAGCTGCAAAGCCGAGTCTACAGAGGGAAAAAGGAGAAAAAGCAGAACAGACGAGAGACAGCAACAAAGAATAAGAGGCAGAGGGCCAGCAGCCACAGAGGCGGAGTGGGGGGGCGGGGGACGGCTCCCACTACCAAGGTGCAATTCCAAATCAGGCCACAGGGTGTCGCCACAGCATCCTCCAAAGCACCCCACACCACAAAGTCTCCAAAGCCTCGCCTGGTAAGGCAATCCCTGCACCCCAGAGCTGCGAGTCAGGGAGCCAGGCCTCCTCTGCCTAGAACCAGGTGGGCAGGAAACACTGGATTTGGGGAGAAGCCTCCAGCAAGAGAGGGTTGATACAATACCAGTCTATTCTGAAACCTGATAAATTCTTGTTGCAACAAAGCTGGAAAGATTTGCAGGTGAATTCTGGAACTCGTGCTTGAAAGAAGTGGGCCTTTGGAAACATCATACTGTTGCGGAGGTGTGTCTGTATGTGTGTTGGGGGCGGGTGTTACGGTAGTTTGGCTGTTGTGTGGGTGACATAGCAGGAATGTGGACATTTCCACGTGCTGGCCCCTGGCCCTAGCAGCACCCTGTCATCTGACTGAACCCTCTGACCTCCAGATGTATCTGAGAACCACTGTCTGCTAAGCCTCCTGTCTCCAGCTCTGACCTCCAAACCCCCTTCCGGGCCTGCCCCATGCCTCTCTGAGCTGCCCCGACAGCACTGCCACGGCAAGGCTCTCACGGCACAGCTCACTAACCACCAAGGGTGAAAATTCATCTCTCCCTCACAGCACCGACCACAAGGCATTTCACTGAGCAAGTATGTGTCCAACGGTTGGATGCTTTGAATGGATGAACAGAAAAGTGCGTACAGTGACTCGTGGTGAACAGCAAACACTGTAACATTCCTGAGAGAGTGGTGGTGCCTTCCTGGGCTTTTGGGCTGTCGGCGGGTATGAGCAGGCAGGGTCTCTGTCACCCTCACCTGGCTCTGAGAGCCACAGAGAGGTCACCTGTTCTGTCATTGCCCCCTTCAAATGCTGCAGAACAAGAAAGCGGTTTTCTGGAACGTGTTCCTTTGAACTGAATTCCATGATAAGGATCGAGAGACCAGTTGGGGGAGTCCACGTCTCCCTGGGTGGACTTTACCTAATGGACATGTATCGTAAGGGAATGAACGCCAGTAGGACCATGCTACTCTGGGAAGCATGTGGATAACTAAAGCATGACTCCTGAGCTCCACGGTCTGCTGCTCAGGGAAGGAGGTGGTTCTCAGCCACTCCCGGCCATACCACGGACGGATAGAGCGGGAGAGGGGAGGCAGACGTGGGCTTGGGGGGTAGGCAAGAAGGCAAGGAGAGAAAGCTTGGAAAAGGTGCTGAAGCGGGCATCATAGAATGCCCACACCACAAGGAACCCAGGGGACATCTTCTTAGATGCCCCCTGTTTAAAGGCCGTGATTGGCCAGAGGCAGCACAGCAAGTCTGTGAAATCGGGACCCCAGACGGCCCTCGCCCTCCTCCACCTGCTTCTCTTGAAGTTAATCAGGGCCAGAGCCTCTCCGCACACACGAGTCCCCTTCCTCACTCCTCAGACACTGAAGACAAAGACAGAGAATGAAAACAAAGGGGACGGGCCTTGTAAGAGCAGGGATCCACGGACACACGGAAAGGAGAGCGGACAAGATGCGAAGGAGGCCGGACGGGCCCACGGGGGACATCCCACTCTATCCTGGACTCTCAGCATGTGGCATTTGCCCCTCTCTCCCTTTCTGTCCCCCAAGCTCCCACTTAAGCCCCGCAGGGCATGGGAGCTGAGCCCACAGAATTGTCTTCCTAGGAAGTTGACTGTCCTTCACGAGGACAGGGCCAGTCCTCTGTAGGACACACAAGGTGCTTCCATTTCCCCCGCCTCTCTCTAGCCCCCCTCTAGCTTCTCTCCCCGCTTCCAGCCCCACAGGCTCTGGCAACTCTGAAGCTCCTTGTTGCCTCCCAATGCCATCCCATCCTCTCCAGGCCCTCGCCCTTGTCCAGGCTGTTGGCTCTGTCCAAAAGGCCCTTCCCTCCTCTCCAGCTAAAGTGTTCGACCTTCCTCAACACTCATTCCTAAGGCCACTTCACAGAAGCCTGGGAATCCAAGCATTTTGTATTATCATTATTTGCTTAAGTTATATCCTGTAATGCTACACACTGAAAGCCTTTTCCTCTGGCCTTTAAAGGAAATGATGACTCCATCTGGAGTTTTTGAGGGTCTGCAGTCTGCTTCTCATACGGCATGGGGCACTCTCTGAGGACGAGGACTGAGCCTCACTCAACCCTGTCTTCCCAGGTCTTAACATGACACTTGGAGCATGGCAGGCATTTAAGGAATGTTGAGTGGTTGGTTGGATGCATTGATGGAAGGATGGGTGGTTGGGTGGGTAGATCGATGCATGAATGGGTGGGTAGATAGATGGATGGATGGATGGGTGGATGGGTCGATAAACTGAATAAGTGGATGGGTGGATGGATAGATGGCTGGGTAGATGGATGGAAGGGTGGATGGATGGATAAACTGAATAAGTGGACGGGTGGATGAATAGATGGCTGGGTAGATGGATGGATGGGTGGGTAGCTGGATGGAAGGGTGGATGGATGGATGAATAGGTGGATGGATGATGAACGGGTGGATGGATGATGGGTGGGTGGGTCGATGGATGGATGGGTGGGAAGATGGTTAGGTAGGTAGATGGATGGATAGATGGATGGATGAAACAGCCACAGATGTGCCCCATAAACAGAAATAATCCATTTCATTGACAAGGGAGAAGCCCCAAATGGACGTTCAAGAGATTCCTGGGCAACGTGCCCTGCCAAACAACTTTGTCTAAAGGTGCCAGGTATGTCACATCCAAAAGACCCATTCAGGGGCTTCCCTGGTGGCGCAGTGGTTGAGAATCCGCCTGCCAATGCAGGGGACACGGGTTCGAGCCCTGGTCCGGGAAGATCCCACATGCCGCGGTGCAACTAAGCCCGTGCGTCACAACTACTGAGCCTGCGCTCTAGAGCCCGCGAGCCACAACTACTGAGCCTGCACACCACAACTACTGAAGCCCACACTCTCTAGGGCCCGCATGCTGTAGCTACTGAACCCACGAGCCACAACTACTGAAGCCCACGCGCCTAGAGCCCGAGCTCCGCAACAAGAGAAGCCACCGCAATGAGAAGCCCGCGCACTGCAACAAAGAGTAGCCCCCGCTTGCCACAACTAGAGAAAGCCCGTGCGCAGCAACGAAGATCCAACACAGCCAAAATTAATAAATTAAAAAGAAACCAAAAAAGACCCATTCATGGTACCCGAACAATCAGGGAGGACTCCTGGCTAGAAGAAAACAATATACCCTCATGGCTTATAGGTGATTCAGGAAGATAAAAAAAAAGTTCCAAGAATTGGCTTTGGGAGTTCATGGGAAAGCAGTCCTGGATCATGAATGGCAGGACTGTTTCTTCCACCCATGAAGCCCACCTGCCCCACCCGTCCGCAGTGCTCGCCTCCCTCTGATCCTAAGTTCGCAACAGCAGAGCCACACAGCCCCGCAGAAGCTAAGCAGGCAGGACAGTGGCTCGTCCAAGGACCTGATCCAGGTGTGTCTTTGGCCCAGGCCTGTCGGTGAGCCCTCACATCCAGACACTGTGCCTCCAGGCCACGCTTCATCTCTCTTGGGCTGTTTTTAGCATCAGTGTTACTTTTCTATGTATGTTACGCCTTGTCTCACCCGAGGCAGGGACCCGATCTCCTCCTCTCCCCGACCCGTGGCAGCCCTCACAGCTCTGCCCTGGCACAGAGGTTGCGCTTCAGAAAGAGCTTTTAATCGCCAGAGCCCTTGAGGAATTGGGGGAGAAGGAAATAATAGCCCCATGATGTCTGATTCAGTTTTCTACCCTCTGGGCAGACCCTATCTCCTCACAGCTGGAGGGGCGCTCTGATTTCCAGGAAGAGGGAAGGGGGAGCTTACCCGCCACTCCCACCCCAGGGACGAAGCAACACAAAGCCCAGTCTTGACATTGAGCCTGGAAATGAGACTCACCCCCATGGCAAGCAGCTCTGTGCTTCCCACCACCTGCCTCAGCACAGGTAAGTGGAAGGCAAGTTGGGACAAGCATCCCCGATGCTGTTTAAGGCTCTATCCTTTGGTTTTTTAAAGAAAACCAACCTGTCAGGTTTGGGGAACTTGCCTACCTCTGGATCCCACAAAACCAAAGTGTCACCCAGAGAAAGCTGGAGCCAAAATCATTGCGGGGAAGTTGCAGAAGCATACCTCTCCCTCCCTGTTTTCTCCTGGGGAGGGAAGAGATGGCGGCTGCAAGGAATACGAATTCTATGAGGCCAGCAGCAGTCTATTCGGAAGACTCAGACTGGCTCAGTGGAGTCGCGGGTAGGGGGACAGATGGCCAGGGGTGACCGCCAGCCTTCCTTGGCGCTCTTCCTAACCCACCATGAAAGGCCCCCAGCTCCCAGCACCATCTACACAGGGATGTTACCCCAACACCACCATTCCAGAGGTTTCCCAAGTAATTTTGGGTAGTTCAGTTTTATACCAAGAGCTGAATAAACTAGAGTAGTTATCCTAAAAAATGCCTCTTGTACTCGTACTCCAATGAGCTTCCTTGAGTGGAAGGAAAAAAATAGAAGGAATAAGAGCCAGTGAGCTGGGCATGACTCATGGCCACCGGTCTTCCCCGGGGACGTGTTGGACATTTGAATATCATCTATCACCCACCACACAGACAGGCATATCTTGTTTTATTGCACTTTGCTTTATTGTGGTTTTTGCAAATTGAAGGTTTGTGGCAACACTGTGTTGTCAGATGATAGCATTTTTAGCAATAAAGTTTTTTATTTTTTTGTTTTTTTGCGGTACACGGGCCTCTCACTGTTGTGGCCTCTCCCGTTGCGGAGCACAGGCTCCGGACGCGCAGGCTCAGCAGCCATGGCTCACGGGCCCAGCCGCTCCGCGGCATGTGGGATCTTCCCGGACCGGGGCACGAACCCGTGTCCCCTGCATCGGCAGGCGGACTCTCAACCACTGCGCCACCAGGGAAGCCCAATAAGGTGTTTTTTAATAAAGGTGTGCACATTGTTTCTTTAGACATAATGCTATTGCACACGTAATAGGCTGTAGTGTAAATATAACTTTTATATGCACTGGGAAACCAAAAAGTTTGTGTGACTTGCCTTATTGTGATGTTGGCTTTATTGCGGTTGTCTGGAACTGAACCTGCAGTATCTCCGAGGTGTGCCTCTATCAAGAAGCCGGCCCCCTCTGTCCCTATTAGCAGATGGCCCACTTATGGGGCACCCCCTATGGGCCAGGCTTGTGTTAGGTGTTCTGGATACATTACCTATAATCCTTACATCTGTCTCACAAGGTAGCTGTGTTGACCCCACTTTTTTTTTTTTGGCCACTCCACGCAGCTTGCAGGATCTTAGTTCCCCAACCAGGGATTGACCCTGGGCCACAGCAGTGAAAACACCAAGTCCTAACCACTGGACGGCCAGGGAACTCCCTTGACCCCATTTGATAGATGAGCAAACTGAGGTTCAAGGAGGGTAAGTGACTTGTTCAGCAACAGGACAAGCTACATAACTTGTAGAGCCCAGGGCAGAAGGAACGTAGGGAGACCCCCTTGTTCAAAACTCATTAAGTGTTTCGAAACAACAACAGCAGGGAATTAAACCAAGTGTCGAGCCTTGTCGATCACAGGGCCCTGAGCGCCTGCACAGGCGTGTGCCTGTGAAGCTGGTCCTGCCCGGCCACTGGAAGTCCATCTGGAACTGAGTCCCAGGTTCCCAAGCATCTTTTCCACTGTCCCCTCCAACAGTCCAGGGAGCTGCGTGCTCTGTGCCGCCCCCAACCCCATCCCATCTGAGACAGAGCAGCCGGGTACCTGGAATAGCAGGAGAGGCCGGTGCTAATGATGGTGTTCAGCACAGCCAGGGCCACGTAGTAGTCATGGAAGACGGTGTTCACCAGCGCGTCCGGGAACACATAGGCAGAGTAGGCAATGGCCGAGCCTGGGAAGAAAAACCAGCCTTGGGCAATAAGCCAGGACTCAGCACTGTCCGGACTCCTTGGGAAGACCAACCCCCCCCACACATCTGGCTGAGCCCCCCATCATCCCCACAGACCATGAGCAGTCCTGCCGCTCCCCCCTAGCTTATGCCATCACGCATCACCCCCCCAGCATGAGAATGTTCTGTGAGTCCAGCACTGCTCCAAGGGCTTGACATGCATTAACTCACATAAACTTTACAACCCCCCTCTGACGTCAATCCTGCACTTATCCTCATTTTACAGATGAGGAAATGGAGGCACAGAGAGGTTTAGTAAGCCTCCCAGGGGCACACAGCTAGAAAGCAGCAAAGCCAAGCTTCAAACGCAGGCAGTTCAGCAACAGTCCCTGCTTTTAACTATGGTCCACGATGACACCCCAGTGTGCTCAGCTTTGCTCTGAGTGTGCACATCTCACCTGCCTGATGATATGGGTGTCCCCTGTGGAACGATCAAGGCTGCAGGGGAGGGGAGGGTGGGAGGAGGGAGGGCCTTTGCTGAGGCGAGTTGTGTCATATCAGCGGGCTGGGGGACTGGCCAGCTGAGAGGCTGGGCGTGAGATGCTAGCCTCAGCATTTTGTTTCGTTTTAGGTTTTGGAGTCTGTGAGAGAAGGGTTACTGAAGGACCTTTTAGAGACCTGTCTGCTGCAGCTTTTGTTTGAAAGAACAGGGGAGATGACTGTCCTTTTCAAAGGGGACGGATGTGTCCAGGAGCCTGGACCAGATGACCTCTCCAGACACCCTCACCTGCTGAGGTCCCTTTTGAGAGAGGCAGCTGCAGGCCTGTCAGCCCAGAGCCTAAGATCAGGCCTAAGGACACCTGTTATCCAAAAACAAAGAACCCTGGAATGCTAGTTCAAGGCTGACCTCAACCTCAGGCCATGCAGGTTCAACCTCTGCCTTTGATCCCATGTGACTGGTGAAATCTAGTGAAGCCCAGGGATGTGTCCAGGGTCATACAGGCAGAAAGGGCCAAGAATCACTACTCCTGGTACAACGCTCCCCACTCCTGCAGGCTACCTGTGAGATTTCAGCTGGAACTGCCTCCAGGGGGACAGATTCTTGCCTCAGCCTGATACCATGGGGAAGCTCCCATGGGGACCGGGATGCATCTGCTCTGGGTATATTGGCTGGGGCCAAGCTCCACGGGTGATATAAGAGCGAAGGAGACTCAGTCCCTGCCAAAAAGCGCAGTGGAAAGGGCACTGGTGAGTGCCTCCAGGCGGGTTCCAGGGTGAGATGGACGTCCAGGATGGGCACGCACGCAGTCAAGCGGCTGACCTTGGAAGCATCCTTGGAAGATGGGGGATTCTTACGGGTGCCTGAGGGCAGGGACGGCTTTCCAGGGAGCGGGACCAGGAGATACCTTGGGATGCCAGACTGAGGAAAGTGAACGTCCCCTTTCAGGCAATAGGGGGCCCACCGAACGTTTTTGAGCAGGGGATTAAGATGGTCAAAGCCTAGTGCAAGCGCGCGGGAGGTCCAAGAGGGAGGGGAACAGCTGGACATCGGGGAGGAAGCTGAGCAAACGCCACCCTCCAGGGATTGAGGGTTTCCACAGGGTCGGGGAGGAGGAGAGATGGCTGCAGACCAGGGAGTCCCAGGTGGATCCCACAGGCTCTCTCAACTGACCAGACCTTCCTTCCAGGTTTACTGAACACCCCCATGTCTGGCTCTGGGCTACGGACTGGAAAGCCAGATGTGAAAGACGCATGGCTGTCCTCAGGGAGTTGTTCCCAGTGCGGAGCAGAAATGAAGGAATCAGACAGAGCTCCACGGAGGTGGATCCAGGCCCGGGGACTTGGAGGAAGCCACAGGCAGGGGCCCTGAGGCTCCCAGGCCCCGGCTCTGTCATTTACAAGCTGCGTGACCCGGGTAACTTCCCTTTAGCGTTCTCACCTGTAGCATGGGTATAATGATGGTCCCCACCTCAGGGACCTGCTGTCAGGGTTAACTAGGTAATCGTGGTAACCGCTACCTTCTGTTGCTTACGAAGTGTCAGGCACTGTCGGACACACTTCACTTACAAAAGCCATTTAATCTTTATAACACTCCCATGAGGAACATACTATGCCAACTGTATCTTGCCTAAGAGCATATAAGTATTGGGGGGAGTGCAGTTAGGCCGCTAAGCCCCGCGTTAGGCCACCCCTTCGTGATGTGGGATGTGGGTCGGGTGCTCGGCATGGAGCCTGCCGTGATGCCTCCGAAACGCTTGCCCTTATCATAAATGAGTCTGGGGCAGGCGATCGAGGGCGATGGAAGCTGCCGGGTTAAGGAGTTTGGACTTCATCCCAGGTAACTGGGAACCTGGAAAAGTTTAAGTGGGAGGAGTGCCATGGTCAGAAGGCCTGGAGGAAAGCCCGCAGGGCAGCCGGGTGAAGCCCAGGGGAGAGGCGTGAGGGACTGAGTCAAGCCGAAGGGGGCACGGCCGATTTGAAAAGTATGCAGGAGAGACTCAACTGAGTTTGCCAACCGATTAGACAGGATGGTGAAGCGGGGTGAGAGGCAGGGGGAACTTGATTATTCACAGATTTCTGACTCGAAGGGGAGTACATGCAAGGGGGGGCGGGGAGGATGTAGACAGTCTCTGTTCCAGGGCTGGATGCAGTGTGGAGCTTGGGTGAGCAGTTTACTAGAGATGGGGTTTGGGGGTGTCCCCCAGAGGTGTTGGGGGATGGTGTGGGAGCAGAGGAGATCTCCCAGGGAGCCTGACCATGGAAGAGCAGACGCCCCAGAATGGACTCCCAGCTTGTGCACCCATGGGGGGACGGAGGAAGGGGAACTGGCCAAGCAGGATGAGCGTGTGAATGGGTGGGAGGAAAACTAGGAGGGAGTGATGTAACAGGGGCCAGAGGAAGCGGGCGAGGTTTGAGGAGCACGGGGGTGCCCCTGCATCAAAGGCTGGAGAGAGAGCCCACGGGGCCTGCGCGGACCTGTGAGGCAGGAGGAGGCTGGGGCCTCGACAACCAGAGTTTTAGTGAAGAGTGGGGACTGGGCAGCAGAGCACGGAGGACTGGTGAGCAGGTAGAGACTCGTGTGTGTGTGTGCGTGTGTGTCTGTGTTTGTCTATGTATGTGTGTTGGTGTGTATGTATGCACGTGTGTGTTACTAGTGAAGAGAGAGGGAGAGGGGCGGGAGAACAGGCTGGAGGTAGGTTCCTCACACACCCTCTTGGGCAAAGGGAAGACGGTGACTTTGCTTTCACACCTGGAGCAGGACCAGGTGGGAGGAAGCGGCTAGAGCTGGGATGCCCACAACTGGGGGAGAGGAGAGGAGAGAGGAGGAGAGGGTGTCAACCCACCACCTCCCCTCACTCTATCCCTGCAGCTCTAACCCCTTAAAGCCTCCAGACCGATGGGGTCTGTGACCACCCCCTTCTCTGCGGGGCACAACAGAGACCGGCACTGATGAGTGGAGTTGGCTCACCCTGGCCTGTGACAGCAGATTGTTAGTGTCAGAGAACTCGCAAGCCAATTGTTAAACACAGCCATCATTAAAAATTGAATGACAGGGCTTCCCCGATGGTGCAGCGCTTGAGAACCCGCCTGCCAATGCAGGGGACACGGGTTCGAGCCCTGGTCCGGGAAGATCTCACACGCCGCAGAGCAACTAAGCCCGTGCACCACAACTACTGATCCTGCGCTCTAGAGCCCACGGGCCACAACTACTGAGCCCGCGTGCCACAACTACTGAAGCCCGCACGCCTGGAGCGCATGCTCCGCTACAAAAGAAGCCACTGCAATGAGAAGCCAGTGCACCACAACGAAGAGTAACCCCCGCTCACCGCAAGTAGAGAAAGCCTGCACACAGCAAGGAAGACCTGACGCAGCCAATACATACATACATACATACATATATAAAATTTATAAAAAAAAAATTGAATGACATAAACTTACAATGCTATCCATCATATTAACAAGAGCAACAACTGTTCAGTCAATGCACCCGCTGTATCTGTACAGAGGAACTGCTACGTAATGGGGACCTACCATGCATCTCTCCCCAGCCCTGTGCTCAGTGATGTTGTCGGCCTGCAGCCGGCCGTGGCAGGAGTATTTACACCACAGCACACCTGCCAACACCACGGACCGGGACTTTTGTCCACAGAGAGCCAGTTGTTAAATATTTGCCAGAAGGCCTTTGGACAAGTTTCTTATAAAACAGTCATCAGGCACCTGGGCAGGGGCACTGGCATTGCGGTGACTCTTCCGGAAGCCCACCAGAGCCTCACAGTGACCCCAGCTCCCAGGGGAAGATGCAGGGGGTTCAGTCCCAGGGAAGAGGAGACAAGAGCAGGGCCTGACGTACCCAGGCTGAAGAGGTTGACGGCGCCGTAGTCCAGGAAGTAGCAGATGTGCCGGGCGTTCCTGGACATGGAGCTGAAGGTGTGTGCACAGCTGGATGCGAGGGGGTACACACAGCTGGCGCCCATGTACACGAGCAGAGGCCAGGAGTAGCTGTCATTCAGGACGTCCGTCACACGCAGGGTGCTCACAAACCTCCACATGAAGAACCTGGAACACAGGGGGACACCCTCAACCTCCGAGACAGGGGCCCTTCTTACAGTCCTCAGCCAACCTAAGCTGCCTTCCCTTTCCCTGGATGACCGGCTCCTACATGGTCTCGCTTTGGTGACATGCCATGAGCGAGGAAGGGTGAGTGGGGTCCTTTTTGGTTGGAAATAGGCAGGATAGGCAATGGTCCAGTCCCCTCCCCCTGCGTGTGGTGACAGATCCCTTTTACAGCATCTTGCCCAGGTGACTCTCCAGCTTCAGCTTGCATGCTTCCAGGGACGGGGAGCTCACCCTCTCTTGAGGCAGCTCTGAGGGTTGCAAAGTTTCATTGAGCCTCCATCTGTCTCCCTGGAATCTCCCTCCATTGGATCAGCCCTAGGTCTCCCCATCAGCGCAACAGAAAACAAACCCATCAGATATCTCAAGGCTGTCTTCATGATCCCTCACACCTCTCTGAGCTTCACATGAAAAAACCTCGGTGCATTCAACCATTCCTCATGGGATCCAAATTCGGCCTTGTCATCCCTGTGGTTGGTCCAAGTTCCCCTTGCAGGAGGGCACCTCAAAGAGAAGCAGTCCCCTCTGTGGGGTCTGGAAAGGCTGGAAGACAACAGGACGATTTTCTCCCCCCTCTTCCATGCTATTCCTCCACTAATCTCACCATCTCTTTTCTGAGGGGCCTGGTCCCACGGCTGAGTCTCGGCTAAGCCTAGGCCTCCAGACCCTTCTCTCCATGGAGACACTGCACAGTTCTGTGTCAGATCTGCCTAACCTACAACCCATGCGTGGGGTTCTTGCTTAGAGAGCTGCCCGCTTCCACAAACCTCTACTAGAGAGCCAGGCCCCTTGCCCACAAACTCTCCCAGGGAAGGGACGGAAAGCTTTTCACGCAGGAACCCCAAGAACATCGCTAACTTCTCTGGCTACATTTGTGATCTCTTCCCTCCTGTCCCAGCAGAAATCAAGCTTCAGCTATCTGCTGTTTTTCAAAATGTACCCTTTTATCATCTCGAGATTACGCCCGAGTCCCGCTTCCCCGGGGCATCTTTCTCCGGCTCTCCCAAGCCCTCCTTGCTGCTCTGTGTTGCGCTCTCAGGGCCTGGCAGTACAGGGGCGTCATGCCCAGTGGGGCGGTCCCTGCCAGCACGTCTCAGCTGTACAACAGCTACAACGGGATCTGCGCACAGCAACTCAAGCCCCGCAAACAGGGATGGTCAGGCTGGCACAAACTTCAAAACAGCCTAAGTCACCTGTGGTTCATCCAGAAAATGGGACACCGCTCAAAAGCCAGAGAGGCTTCTGTGAATGTCAGACAAGAGATCTCTGAGGGAAAAGCAAGGGAGGAAAGAACCAGGTGCTGGGTGTACACACATGTCACAGATGCTCGAGTCTCTAGAAAAGCGTTCTGGGAGGATGCACGAGCAGCAGGTCACCCCGGCGGCTCCAGAGAGGACGCAGAGGGGCCGGGGGAAGACGCCGACCCTACTCCCTTCTGCAATGTTATCATTTATTATCATTTAGACTTTTTACCCTTCTGGGAGGTACCAGAAGGGCAGCAAGTGCGTCCAGTTGACTTAAATTTAAAACAACGAGCAGCCTCCGTGAGCAGATCTTGCTGCCACCCCGACCAGTCTGCAGGCGCTAGGGCTTCTTTACAGGTGGTCCTATCCCACCCCAAGCCTGAGCTCTCCCTCTTCTCCACTGGCGACGTTTCTGCCACCAAGCAGCCTTCCCCTGCATTTTGCCCTGGGTCTGTCTCTAACTGCTGGCCAGGCAGGACCCCGTCCTCGGGCTCCTCTCTCTGCCTGCAGCACACCCTGGGGTCCTTCCTACTCTCTCGGCTTCTCAATATGATTGGGAGGGGGAGTCCAGAGACCAACCTGTGCCAGAACTTGCCAGGGGATGTAAGCAAGTCACTCCTTTCTCTGGGCCGCATCTGTGTCAGCCAGTGGTGGTCTGAGTCGGCTGGTGGCCCGCATGGCTCCCAGGGTCCTTCCAGCTCTCGTATACTATGACCCCATCTCCACCCTTCACTCGCTACGCACAGGCACCAGGTATGTGCAGCTGGTCTTCGGTCCCCACCTTTCTCAGCCAGGTCCCTCCTCACCTTCCTGGCAGCTCCCATTGTGCGTGTGCACGTGCCGGAGAGTTCTCTCCGTTTCAGTGCTGCCTGACCAAATGCCTAACAGCTGCTGTGGTCCCAGGCACCCACAGCTCTGTACCCGACGCCTTTTCCAATGCCTCATCCCCTAATCCTCAGGGCAACCCCAGGAAAGGCGCAGGCTAACCTGCTCTGCGTGTGGGAAAATGCGAAGCCCAGAGAGGTTAAGTGACTTGCCGAAGCTAGGGAATTTTAGCCAGGGCTTCCAAAAGACCCAGAAAGCCTCCAAGACCGAATAAGACAATCCTCTCAAGTCAGGACCCGAAGCAGGGGAGCAGGGAAAGACCGGGGAGCTTCCAGGAGCCCCTCCAATCCTACCACAATCTGGGTCCTAGAGCTCACCCCAGCAGCAGACCGCCACGCCTCCCAGCACCACGGGGGAGTCCCCCAAATCCCATCACGGAATCTCAGCTCTCTCCACCCCAGCTGTGTTTAAAGAAGCCCCAGTCCCCAGGCTCTGAGTGAGCAGCTGGTCCAGGGGGCTGGGAGGTACCAGAAGGGCAGCAAGTGCGTCCAGATGTTGAGGGTCTCATTGGTCATTTGGAAAAGGCTGAGGAGACAGGCCGTGGCGGAACTCTGTGGATGTCGGTAGCCGAAGAGGATGCCCTGCTCGTGGAACACCTGCAGGGGGAAGAGAAAGGGGCGCCGAGGTGAGACGAAAGGGTGGCGGGAAGGTCTCAGGAGGAACGTCTCCGGTAGTCTCTAGCTTTCTCCCAGGCTGTGCACTTGTACACTGGAGCCTGGAACACTTGACCCCGAGTCCTTCCCCTGTCAAGCTGCTCCTGCCTCCCTCCCATCGCTTCTAAACTCCCATGTCCTTCCAGAAGCCTGCAGTCAGGGGGAGGAGAGGATTCAAGGCCCTGACTCCCTGTGGGAATCCAGCCTGTCTTTGCATTCCAGATGCACTTACTCCTGTCATGAATATTGCCTAAGAATCTGCTTTCGCACCCTCTGCTGGGGGCCTACAGCCCAGTCTTCGGATGCCTTCGTGGTTGGTTGACATATATGCTGCCTGTTCGAGCCAACAAGCCTTGGATGTCAGGGGCTGGTGGGATGATCTCTGCGGAAGATCCCTCCCCGCCGGGGCCAGGATATATTCACCAAGGTGCTTCATAAAGGCCTGTTGACGATGAAAACTATGATGGCATCAGCCTGCGCTGCAGGTGGAGGAGACGGCTCGTCACAGCAGGCCCACGCAAGCTCCCCACCCCACGCAGCCCGCCTGGCAAGGCTCTCAGTAACCATCCCGGATGAGAACTTGGACGGGTCAGGTAAAATAGGGGGTGTCAACCTGCTTGGAGGACTGCATCACATCCATTAAAAATGGTAATTATGGAGACGATGAGGCATGAGGGACAAAAGCTCAGGATGCGACATTAAGTGAAAAAAAGTGGGATGTCAACTGTATTCCTGCCATGATGATAGAACTATAGAAATTTTAAGTACACATAGTGGGGTGGAGACTGGGAGAAACACGGAAAAGGAAAGAGTTTTATTTGTTGAACTAGCAGGATTTGCAGGAGATTTTCTCCCCCTTTTGTGTTGATCAGATCAGGGTTTCTCAATCTCGACCCTGTTGACATTTGGGGCCAGACAATTCTTTGTGCTGGGGGTGGAGCTGTCCTCGGCATTGTTTAGCAGTAATGTGACAACCAAAAATGTCTCCCGAAATTGCCAATGTCCCTGGGGGCAAAATCTCCCCCAGTTAAGAACCACTGACTTAGCTGAATGTTGTTATAACTTTGAGAGGTAAGTAAAAATAAGTAGATTAACTGAGGCAAATAATGACAATGACAATATTAGTAATCGTAATGTAAATTGAATCACAATCAATTTTAAAGGTTTCCCTCTGATTTTCTAGGGCTGTGGGAGGAATGGAAGGCTGGGAGAATTCCTACCTAACCACCCATTTCCCATTTGGGTTACCAACTTCTTAATTTAAGAGAGGATCTTGATTCAAAAATACACAATATTTGTAATGACCTATAATGGAAAAGAATCCGAAAAAGAATATATATGATAATAACTGAATCACTTTGCTGTACACCTGAAACTAACGCAACATTGTAAATTAACTATACTTCAATTTTTAAAAATGGTTTAAAAAATAATAAATAAATAATCAAAAACAAAACAAAAACCACAAGAATAGACAATGTAGGGACTTCCCTGGTGGCACAGTGGTTAAGAATCTGCCTGCCAATGCAGGGGACACGGGTTCGAGCCCTGGTCTGGGAAGATCCCCCATGCCGCGGAGCAACTAAGCCTGTGCGCCACAACTACTGAGCCTGCGCTCTAGAGCCCGTGAGCCACGACTACTGAGCCCGCAAGCCACAACTACTGAAGCCTGCACGCCTAGAGCCTGTGCTCCGCAACAAAGACAAGCCACTGCAATGAGAAGCCTGTGCACCGCAAGGAAGAGTAGCCCCTGCTGAACACAACTAGAGAAAGCCCGTGCACAGCAACAAAGACCAAACGCAGCCAAAAATTTAAAACAATTTTTTTAAAAGAATACACAATGTATGGCATAACTTGGACTATCTCTTGAGGTTCTGAGTCAACAGGTCTCATGGAATAGTGGAGAAATTAGTAAGGGGATATCAGAGTAAAGAGTCAAATCTGGGCCCATTAGGTGCCCTATGACCTTGAGCTGGGCCACAACTCTCAGGGCTCAGTGTCCACACCTATGAAATGGGGGGCGTTTGCTCACCAGACGGTGAGCACATTCCCATCTTGGTTCAATTCTGGGTGAAACTAGTCAACTAGGGACAGGGGGAGAATGAAGTTGGTTCATGGTCCAGTGAAGAAATACTGTTTGAATTAGGTTTGGGTTTTAGCTAATTAAAGTGATTTGTTCCAGTTTTTGATTCACTGTGCATTTCTGCTGACATCCCCGGTTTTCAGTGGACAAGCTTCTCTAATGGGCAGCAGGCATGTCGGCTTGCAGCTGCCCACCCACCAGGGTTGCTGACAAGGCGGCAAACGGGCTCATGGCCTTCAGCCTTTGATTCAAGCGAGGACGATGGCGCGTGCTTGGCAGGCACGCGTAAGGCCCTCCAGCAGAAACTACAGGGCTATCATTCTACCTGTTATGTTTATTGCTTTCTTCCTTAAAAAAAAATTTTTTTTAATAAATTTATTTATTTTATTTTTGTCTGTGTTGGGTCTTTGCTGCTGCGCGTGGGCTTTCTCTAGTTTTGGTGAGCGGGGGCTACTCTTCGTTGCAGTGCGCGGGCTTCTCATTGTGGTGGCTTCTCATTGCGGAGCATGGGCTCTAGGCGCGCGGACTCAGTAGTTGTGGCAAGTGGGCTTCAGTAGTTGTGGCTCGCAGGCTCTAGAGAGCAGGCTCAGTAGTTGTGGCGCACGGGCTTAGCTGCTCCGCAGTATATGGGATCTTCCCGGACCAGGGCTCGAACCTGTGTCCCCTGCATTGGCAGGCGGATTCTCAACCACTGCACCACCAGGGAAGCCCTCTTTTTTTTTTTATTAAAGCACTGGCCTCTTGTTAAAATGCAAGGACTCCAGAAAGGAGCAATTGTTATTAATTATTCACTGCTTCACGTGAATAAGTTCAGCAGATCCCGTATAGCAGGAGATCTTACGACAAGGGGCCTACGGAGCCCTGGGCATGTGAGGGTGACACACAGGGAGGAAGCAGGGCGGGGCTGCAGGACAGCTCAGATGCAGTGACAGCCACAGCTGGATGGCGGATGGACAGGACCCAGAGCAGGGGGGAGTCTCCCACATTTTGTCCACGATGACTCAGGATATGACTACTGTCCTTCTCTCTTTGGACCCTGCATTCTGGGAGGCAAGAGAGGATGCTGATAGAGTCAAAAGCCAGAGGGGAACAGAGGAGCTGGGAAGTCCACAAACTAGACAACTTGACCACACTGAAGAATCTAGCCCCAGACCTGGGGAGAATGCCTTACCACCAAGGCCAGGGTTGGGCGCAGATTAAAAGAACCTGCTTCCCTCTGACCGGCTATCCTGACGCCAGACATGGGGGTAGGATTTTAAGCAGCCTCTCCAAAAAAAAAAAAAAAAAAATGACAGATGGATAAAGGATGGATAAAAGAAAGGGAGCCCCTCTGTCTCAGAAGAGTGATTCTGCCTCTGAGCCCCTCCAAGCACAGGAAGGGAGACACGTTCTCTCCATTGTCCGGCTCCAGCCTTAGCAAAGCACTTTGCATAGAATAGATCCTTACAGGATGCATGCTACATAAATCTGAACAGCAAAACACTTGAAAACAATTTTGCGTTCGTGCCTAGTTTGACCCCCAAAGGCAAACTGTGGTCATTGCCTTAATACTCCGTAGCTGGGCCTCATTTGTAAGCGGCCCAAAGTTAGCAGGCGCTGGTATATTTGCACAGCAGAATTGATTTCCTCCCAGGTTGCAGGCTGGGCAATTTAGAATGAAACGAAATCAAATTGCGCGTGGCCTATAATTTAGGAGCAAGAACCCCCAGGCAGCCAGGTGGAAGGGCAAGAGCCCGTCAGCGGGTTTTTCTCTTACTGCCTGTCACGAACTCGGCTTTCAAGAACAGCCCTGTGCCCCTGCCAGCCGATGCCTGAAATTCCACTGTGACCATTTTAAACCCTTGGTTTTTCCAGCTATTACACTGCAAATCACCTGGGGAAAATAATCAGGCATTCTGGCTAGCAGGAAATAAGAGAGGATTTTGATGGCAGGCAAAGCACACAGGCTGTCAGAGCGGGGTCAGCAGGCCACCGGCCTTGGCATGGTAATCTGCATTTCCCATCTAGATCTCACTGAATCCTCACGGCCGCGTGAGGGACGGCCTTTTACTGTCCCCATTTCACAGAAAAGGAGACTAAGGTCTGTGGATGTTAAGGCATTTATCGAGGATCACAGAAGTAGTGGGAGCAAAGCTGAGACATCAGACTCCGTGTCCTGGTCTCTCACACTATCCTCCCTGCCACTCCAGAGGGCTTGTCGGAGATGAAGCTCTCACCTCTCAGCCTGCAGTGTCATTGTGGACCGTCACACACTTCTCTGAACCTTAGTTGCTTCTTCTTTAAAGTGATGTCATTGTTCTGAATTGCATCTCCCACAAAATTCATATGTTGAAGCCCTAACTCCAGCACTTCTGAATATAACTGTACTTGGAGATAGTCTTTAAAGAGGTGACTAAGTCAAAACAAGACAGTTAATCTAATCTAACTGGTGTCCCTCACGAGAAAAGGAAATTTGGACACAGAGGGAGACACCAGGGATGTGCGTGCACAGAGGGATGACCATGTGAGGACACAGCAAGAAGGTGGCCCTCTGCAAGCTGAGGAGAAGCCTCAGAAGAAGCCAACCCTGCCGGCACCTTGATCTCGGACTTCCAGCCTCCAGAACTGTGAGAAAATAAATTTCTGTTGTTTAAGCCACCCCGTCTGTGGTACTTTTTACGGCAGCTTGAGCTCATACAAAGTGCAAGTGGTGAGGCTGGGGGACAAAGTCTCTAAGCCAGTGCCTCTCCAACTTTCTTCTGCAGGTATCCGCAGATCACCTAGGGATCTTACTGCAGTTCGGTGGGGCTGGGATGAATCTTCATTTCCAACACACTCCCAGCACACGCTGATTCTGCAGCTATCTCCGGCTTCCCAGCCCAGGCTCCTGCCTCAGCATCGTGCTGTCACCTCCCTGTCCAGCATCTGTAGTTCATCACAGAAGAGGAGGTGCCCTTTAGGTATGTTAAGATGAACCCAAAGACACAGGCACGAAAAGCAAGGGAGGGGACAGTGAGAGACCAGCGAGGAGTCTGGTGAGGTGCTGGTAGGCAGAGGCATGGATAGAATGGGGAGGAAGAGAGCAGGCCACAAATTGCTGTATCGAGTATAACCAGTCATTTAGTGAGTATCTGCCACGTGCCTGACACTGGGTCGGACACCAAGCCACTGTCTCATGCAGGACGGACCATGCTTGGTCCTGGTAAAAGAGAACACTTAGGTTCTCAGTCTAAAACACATAAAACATCACTGGTGTACAACCCACATGCAATTACTAGAACTGTAAGTTGGCTCAATTAATAGCCAACCTTTGTTGGTATTAAGTAATTACAGATAAAGGTCAATTTAGAACACTGGGGTGATGTTCTTTAAAAACTAAGTGTCTAATATTCAGTCAAGCATAACGATGCTTTCCATACATGCAGGACAATATTTATACATGATGGTAAACTTCTTCTGGCCGAACAAGTAAGATGGATACAAAGTAGTGAAGCAAATGATCACTGTATCTAGGATGGAGGATCTGAAGGATATTAGTACTTTAATGAGCAATAAAGTGAAAAAAACAAAGACACATAGGATGTTTTTAAAAAGTAAATGTTACTCAGTACAGGTAGGTGTACCAGGGTGAGACGCCCCACTGAATGACGAACATTATACGGAGTGTTGATCTGCAGAAGAAGAAAGGGACGAAGTTGAAACAATGGAGCATTCCATCAGTTTTACTTTATTATAATAATACAGTCTTTGATTTGAGAACTAGAAAAAGAATCTTAGAATTTAGGCATGGGCAAGCTTGTGATAACATGATTTGAGAGTCTGTGGTAGGCAAAATAATTGCCTCTCAAGGATGTCCATGTCCTAATCGCCAGAACCTGTATATATGTTAGGTTACACGGCAAAGGGGAATTAAGGTCACGGGATGGTATTAAAGTTGCTAATCAGCTAACCTTAAAATAGGGAGATTATCTTGATTATCCAGGTAGGCCTAATGTAATCACAAGGTTCTTAAAAGCGGAAGGGAGAGGACTTCCCTGGTGGTGCAGTGGTTAAGAATCCATCTGCCAATGCGGGGACACAGGTTCGAGCCCTGGTCCGGGAAGACCCCACATGCCGCGGAGCAACTAAGCCCGTGCGCCACAACTACTGAGCCTGCGCTCTAGAGCCCGCGAGCCACAGCTACTGAAGCCGGCGTGCCTAGAGCCCGTGCTCCGCAACAAGAGAAGCCACCACAATAAGAAGCCCGCGCACCGCAACGAAGACCCAACGCAGCCAAAAATAAATAGATAACATAAATAAATTTTTTTAAATAACCTTTAAAAGTGGAAGGGAGAGGTAGAAGGGGATGTGACTATGAAGAAGGGTCGAGAGATGCAACATTGCTGGCTCTGCAGATGGAGGGAGTGGGCCAGGAGCCAAGGACTGTAGGTGGCTGCCAGAAGCTGGAACAGGCAACAGGTTCTCCCCAGAGAGCCTCCATCGACACTTTGATTTTAGCCTAGTGAGACCCATGTGAGATTTCTAACCTACAGAACTGTAAGGTAATCAATTTATCTTCTTTTTTAAGCCATCAGATTTGTGGTAATTTGTTATGGCAACAACAGAAAACTAATACAAGGTCAGGATTTGTCCAAAAGCATTCTTAGAGCTGGAGATGGCAGCACATAGTTTCAATTTCTTACTAGGAGAATTGATGCCTTCCTTTGGAACAATTCAAAGATTATATATGACATCCACAGAAACTTCCCCAATATGGGCTATCTTCCTGAAACACATATCAAATTTGACCACAAACTACTCTTATTCTTGCAATGGGAATGCCAAATAAATATCATTAAACACTTAGGTAAAATTTAGGCAAGATGCAAGATGACTGAAAGAAATCAGTGAAACAACAGAAGGTCCTCAAATACAGAGCAAATCCCATCTTTGGTTTGAACCTGAGCTGTCCACAGATATATGTTATGGGATGTTGTTAGCAAAAGCCTACCCAAAAAAAAATCTAGTTTGGCTATTTCACTTTTAAAGGGATTAAAAATGCATATTTATTATTTTAAATATGTCTAGGACTTTTCTAAACTAAAGAAGCCACACATGAACTATGCAACAAAAATGATATTCCAATAAAATCAAATTCAAATAAGGAAACAAAAATGTCTGTGGACTGTGAAAGAGAAGATTCACATACAAACAATCCTGAAACTGATTCCCACAGAAATTACTTTTCTGGCCATTGCAGACTGAGGTATAATTTTGACTGAGCAAGATGCTATTTTGTTTTCTTTCTATTTTTTTCTTGGAAAAAGAAAAATCAAGTAAGTACTATATGGATCTAGATATTGTTTTAAGAAAGTGAAAACAGCCACATAAAAGATGGCGAGCCATATGAAATTAAAATATTTAATAATTTTCCCGCTTAATTCTATCATACGAAACCTCATTACAATGTCTGAACTTGGTATGTAAATTTTATACTCATGCCTGATTCTAAATGTGGCTTTAAGAATATTTTTTGATAATTCCAGTTGCTCTGCCTCAGCAGAACTGAATAAAAACTCAACAGAAGTTTCTCCCAAATGAAATTAATTAAAATTTTTTAAAAAATCTAAGAACTACAGTGATTCAAGAATAATGGTCTATGTTGACATCACTGTTAACAGAACACAAATTATGTGATAATGTTGATTACAACATCTCAAAATTTTGCTGAAATGAAGGCAAGAAAAATAAATTTTATAGAATAAACATGTAAATGTATGAATTATGTATGTTGTGCCCATCTGAACATCACTAATCCATCAACATTATATCCAAACATGTGCAATAATAATTAAGTTTAGCTGCTTTGACATTTTGCTGGCGTTAGCTATACAAAAATCGGAGCTTTACATATTGTTTTTTGTCATTATGAAGGAATATTTGTCAAGGTAGAATTTATATAACTATGAGCTTCATTTGTGACTTTTACATATTTAGGCATATGGTCTGTGGCCTCTATTTGTTCTCCTGATTCAGATCCAGCACATGGCAGGGGCAGACCCGATTTTATTTGCTCATCGTGAGAGCACTGAAAGGTAGGGATTGTCAAGCCCATTTTACAGATAAGGAAACTGAAGCTCGGTGAAATGGAGCTTCATCTGCTATTTCATAAGAAATAGCAGAACCAAAATGCAACTCCTAGTTTGTTAGATGGAAAAGCCCAGGATGCTTCACTGCACCCAGCCTGGTGGAACCAAGGATTGCTACAAATATTTCATGGATACACTAGATGTTATGCAAGTTTTCAGAAGGAAGGGATCACTGGACCCATGTGATGCAGGAAGGACCTGGAAGAATAGCTGGGGAACATCTGGTTCTGGCAGAATGATGGTCGATGAGATGTCATGAAGGATCCTTCCAACGAAAACAACTAAAATGCTGGATGAAGCCTGCATTCTATGCTGGATAAATCTATCAGCAAGATGGCACAAAAGCAAGGAAGTCACAAAACCCTCAAAACAAAGGGAAACCAGGAACCCTGGGAGGTACGCTGCTTTCACCATCAGAGTTTCTGCTGCCAGCATTTGCAAATGAGAGATGAAATCCAAGGCCCATCAAAGGCAGGGAATCTAATAGGAGAACTCATCAATAAAGCCAGGACTTTCAAGATAAGTGAATGTAAAATAAATCCTACCAGACAGAACAATACAATTACAGAAGTTGTCTCCCTGAAAAAAAAATCTCTCTCAAGAATTCAGAACCATCAGTTCATCTTCACAGGGGTTTGTGGTCCAAATCCACACTACCACTGCGGTCCAAGAACTCTCAAGTGGAAAATTTTAAGTGGTTACAAATAGATAGAGGTCAAAGTTTTGTAGTTCCCTCAGGTAAGCAACGAAACAAATGTAAATCCTCTCTGAAGGATTTCTACGTTAAAACAAGCATGCATTATACTCCAATAAAGCTGTTAAAAAATTAAAAAATAAAAACAAGAAAAACAAGCATGCACACACCCAGAAACAAAATGCCATGAATGAGAAACAGCAAAACATAGGAGATAGCAGAAAGAGAGATCAAAGAACAGATATTGAAATGTAAAATAACTGTGTTCAATGTGTTTAAAGAAAGAGCTTAAAAATATGAACAATAAGCAAGCAGATTTGAAAAGAACCTAATATAACTTTTAGAAATTAAAAAAAATAATAATTGAAATTAAAAGTCACTGAAAGGATAAATAGCAGACTAGACCAAGCTGACAAGGAAATTAGTCAACTGCAAGTAGATCCAAAGAAAGTATCCAGGATGCGGTCCAGAGAGATTAAGAGACAGAAGATGTGAAAAAGCAAACAAGAGACATAATGAATATTTCTCTAGAAGGAGAAAATATAGTGGTTCTGATGTGATATTTGAAGAGTTAACTGGTAAATGTCTAGAACTGTTGCAAGTCACCAGTCCTCAGATCCAAGAAGTTAAGTGAGGCATGGTAGAGACAGTTGGTGCTCACCAAGTATCACATGTGCTTTCTTACATTTCTCAGACTGTCTTGTCATTAGGTTGGGGCCATGTTGACTATTTCTGGTTAAAGTTAATTCCAGGCCAGGGCAGTTGAAGAACAATGCCTTCTTGTAGGAGATGTCATGATGGACTGGGGATGCAACTCTTCCCCTTTTCAGAACTGAGCCACTATCCCTCTCTGGGAATCACTTTTGGCCAAAGGCTGCTACCTTGACCACATTATGCTCACTGTACAGGGGCAGCACATACCCACTAAGGATGGATACAAAGTCCTGGCCTTCTTTTCTCATTGGGGACAACTCTGAAGGGTCAACCCCGCTCCAGAGCTCCCTGGGTGGTCAGCAGAGGCCTCTGATGCAACTTCTCCTTCTATCCAAGCCTGCTTCCCCCACTTCCTTACAGGCGTTCCTGAGAACACTCCCTCATGAACTTCTTGCATGTACATCTTTGTCTCAGAGCCTGTTTCTGGGAAACCCAACCTAAGACACCTCTCTCTCTTCCCCTTCTGTGGAGACCTAGAAGGCCACATGTTCCAGATGGAGCAGCTATGAGGTGGCAGACCTTCCATCTGCCTGGGCCCTTCACAATTCCTCACTGACCACTTAGCTATGTAATGTGAGGGTGAAATAAACCTTTGCTCTGTTAAGTCACTGAGCTATCTGGGGTAATGTTTAAACTCAGCATAGCCTAGCCCTTCCTGCTTCCTACAGTTATTCATGTAAAGACAGCTGAAGTAACCATTAAGCTGATGAATTCAGAGAATATTTCTAGCATATTAATTATAAAACAAGGGCAGGAGAAAACAGCATGTTCAAAAGGAAAAAGAAAAGAAGAATGTAAAACTCAATTCAAAGCGCGCAGGAAGGGAAGGGCAACAGAGAAAACAGGACAAATAGAAAGCACATAAGATGATCAAAATAAATGCAAATATTTCAATACTCATTATAAATATCAACAGACTAAACCGTCCCTTTAAATGACAAATATTGTCAATCTAGATGAAATCCAACTATGTGCCATTTACATGAGACACAACTAAAATATAAGGACTGGGAGAGATTACAAGTCAAAGTAAGGAAAGAAATAAACCAGACACATAACGAAAACAACAAAACTGGAGTCACTGCACAACTATCAGACAGATGCTAAGACAAAAAGCATTACTAGATATAAAGAGAATCACTTTTTAGAAACAATAAGAACTTTACTTCACCGGAAAGATACAATTACAAACTTGGATGGACCTAAAAAACACAGGCTCAAAATATATAAAGCAAAAATTGACTTACCTACAAGGAGTAATTCACAAATCTTACACCATTAGGAAAGATTTTTAACACATTTCAATTATGGATACCTTGAGCAATCGTTAAGTTGCATAAAAAATCAAAATGGAAGTTAGAAATTAATTAGAACTGCATATGTGGACTGCAGTTAAAGCAATACTTAGAGAGAAATATATATATATTTAATTGCTTACATTACAATGGTAGAGTGATTAACTTACGAAGTTAGAGCAGTAACAGCAAAATAAACCCAGGGTAGAAAGAAAATAATAAAAATAACAAAAAGACATTAGAGATATAAAATACATAATAGAGAGGCTCCACAAAGCCCAAATCATCTTCTTTTCAATTTTTTTTTTAAAAAAGACAAACTGGGGCTTCCCTGGTGGCGCAGTGGTTGGGAGTCCGCCTGCCGATGCAGGAGACGTGGGTTCGTGCCCCGGTCCGGGAGGATGCCGCATGCTGCGGAGCGGCTGGGCCCGTGAGCCATGGCCGCTGAGCCTGCGCGTCCGAAGCCTGTGCTCCGCAGCGGGGCGGGGGGGGAGCCACAGCAGTGAGAGGCCCGCGTACCGCAGAATAGAAAAAAAAAGAAATTAAAAAAAAAAAAAAAAGACAAACTGACAAGATTAACCAAGAAGAGAACAGAAAAACAAAAATGACATATTCATGTCAATAGACACAGAAAAAGCATGTCACAAGATCCAATACCCTTTCATGATAAGAGAATACTCAACAAAATAGTAATAGAACTTCTTTAAACCAACAAAGGCCATCTATGAGAAACCCACAGCTAACATACTTAATGGAATGCTTTTCCCCTATGATCAGGATGTCTGCTCTCACCACTTCCATGCAGCATTGTAATGGAGATTCTAGCTAGGTCAACTGGACAAGAAAAAGAAATAAAAAGCAACTAGATTAAAAGGAAGAAGCAAAACTATCTCTATTTGCAGATGACATGATCTTACATACAGGAATTCCTAAAGGAACCACTAAAATACTATTAGAATAAATTAGTTCAGCCAGCATGCAGGATATAAGGTAAATATACAAAACTCAGTTTTCTATATTCTAGCAATAACAATCTGAAATGAATTTAAGAAAACAATTCCACTTACAACAGTATCAAAAACAATAAAATACTTAGAAATAAATTTAACAAATCATTTTAATGGTGCAAGACTTGTATACTGAAAACTACAAAACATCACTGAAAGAAATTAAAGAATAACTAGACAAATGAAAAGACAGCCCATATTCATGGGTTTAATTTACTTAATATAATTAAGATGGTAATGCCCCCCAAACTGATCAACAGATTCAGTACAATCTCTCTCAAAATCCTGCCTGGTTTTTTTGTTGGTCTGTCTGTTTGCAGAAATTGACAAATAGATCTTAAAATTCATAAGGAAATGCAAGGGACCCTGAACAGCCAAACAATCTTGAAAAAGAAGATCAACGTTAAAGGACTTACACTTCCCAATTTCAAAACTCATTACAAAGCACAGTAATCAAGACAATGTGGTACTGACACAAGAAGAGACAAACAGATCAATGGAATAGAACTGAGAATCCAGAAATAAACCCTCACATTTATAGTCAATCAATTTTCAATAAAGGTGTCAAGATAATTCAATGAAACAATAATGAATAGTCTTTCCAATAAATGGTGCTGGGACTGCTTGATACCCACATGAAAAAAAGAAAAGAATAAAGTTGGACCCCTATTTCACATCACATGCAATAACTAACGCAAAAAAAATGGATCATAGACTTAAATTTTAGGGATAAAACTCTTAGAAGAAAATATAGGAGTAAATCTTCATGACCTTGGATCAGCCAAAGGTTTTTTTGCTATAACATCAAAAGCACAAGCAACAAAAGAAAAATAATAGATAATATTAAATTTTAAAACTTTTGTGCTTCCAAGGATACCATCAATAACATGAAAATGCAACACACAGAATGGTAGAAAACATTTTCAAACCATGTATCTGATAAGGGACTTGTATCAAAAATATATAAAGAACACTTACCACTCAACAACAAAAAGACAAATGACCCAAAAAAAAAAAAAAGAAAAATGACCCAACTTAAAAATTGGCCAAAGACTTGAGTAGACATTTCTCCGAAGATATACAAATGGCCAATAAGCACATGAAAAGATGCTCAACATAACTAATCCTTAGGGAAATTCAAATCAAAGCTACAATGAGATATCACCTCATATCCATTAGGATGGCTACTATAAAAAAACAAAACAAAACAACAAGTGTTGGTGAAGATGTGGAGAAACTGGAACACTTGTGCACTGTTGGTGGGAATGTAAAATGGTACAGCCACTGTGGAAAGCAACAGGGTGGTTCTTCAAAAAACAATTTTTTTTTAATGGCCAAATGATCCAGCAATTACACTTCTGGGTACATACCCAAAAGGACTGAAAGCAGGGTCTTGAAGGGATATCTCTACACCTATGTTCATAGCAGCATTATTCACAATAGCTAAAACATACAAGCAACCTAGTACTTATTGATGGATGAATGGATAAGCAAAATGTGGTATGTACATACAGTGGAATATTATTCAGCCTTTTTAAATGAAGGAAATTCTGGTATATGCTATAATATGGATAAACCTTGAAGACATTATGCTAGGTAAAATAAATAAAAGTCACAAAAAGATAAATATTATATAATTCCACTTATATGAAGTACTTAAAGTAGTCAAATCATAAAGACAAAGAGTATTAATGGTGGTTGTCAGAGGCTGGGGTAGGGGAAAATGGGGAGTTCTTATTTAACGGGTACAGAGTTTCAGTTTTTCAAGATAAAAAGAATGGAGATGAATGGTGGTGATGGTTGCCAAACAAGGTAAATGTATTTAATACCACAGAACTGTGCACTTTGAAATGGTTAAGATGGTAAATTTTATGTTAAGTATATTTTGCCACAATAAAAATAAAAGTTAAGCATAGAGTTACCATGTGACCCAGCAATTCCACTCCTAGGTGTGCACCTAGGGGAATTGAAAATATGGCCACACAAAAACTTGTACACAGGGCTTCCCTGGTGGAGCAGTGGTTGAGAGTCCGCCTGCTGATGCAGGGGACACGGGTTCGAGCCCCAGTCTGGGAAGATTCCACATGCCACGGAGCAGCTGGGCCCATGAGCCATGGCTGCTGAGCCTGCACGTCCGGAGCCTGTGCTCCGCAACGGGAGAGGCCACAGCAGTGAGAGGCCCGTGAACCGCAAAAAAAAAAAAAAAAAAAAAAACTTGTACACAAATGTTCATAGCATTACTCATAATAACCAAAAATTGGAAACAACTTAAGCGTCCATCAATTGAAGAATGAATAAACAAACTGGTATATCCATAAATGGAATATTATTCAGCCATAAAAACAATTGAAGTACTAATCCATGCTACAGCACAGATGAACCTTGAGAACACTATGCTAAGTGAAAGAAGGCATTCACAAAAGGCCACCTACTGCATGACTCCATTTATATGAAAGATTCAGAAGAGGCAAATCCGTAGAGACAAAGTAAATTAGTGGTTGCCATAGGCCTGCGAGTGGGGGCAGTGGGAAATGTCTGCTAATTGGTACAGAGTTTCTTTCTGCGGTGTTAACGACGTTCTAAAATTCAATTTGGCGATGGTTTCGTACAACATACTTTGTGTGTGTCAACATACTAAAACCCACTGAGCTATATACTCTTAAAGGGAGAATGTTATGGTATGTGAATTATATTTCAACAAAACTGTTATAAAAAGAACTTTCTACAGAGAAAATGCAGCTGTAGCATCGAGTTGCTCCTCGCACAATTCCACAGTCTGTCACTCACGTAGACTAAGGGATAAACGATGCTCCCTTGGGTGGGCAACATGGTGGCCCTGCTCAGACAATTTTCCAGGTAAATTCTACCAAGCTGTCAGGAATGTATAATTCTAATATTATACAAATATTACATATATTGGGCTTCCCTGGTGGCGCAGTGGTTGAGAGTCCGCCTGCTGATGCAGGGGACACGGGTTCGTGCCCCGATCCGGGAGGATCCCATGTGCCGCGGAGCGGCTGGGCCCGTGAGCCATGGCCGCTGAGCCTGCGCGTCCGGAGCCTGTGCTCCGCAACGGGAGAGGCCACAACAATGAGAGGCCCGCGTACTGCAAAAAAAAAAAATTACATATATTTTCCATAGAATAAATAGGCAACACTCTCCAACTCATTTGTGGTTGGCACCATCTTAATCCCCAATCCAGGGGAGGGCAGTATAAGAAGGAAAAATTTCAGGCCAATTCAATAAATAGATTTAAGGATCCTAGACAAACGATCAGCTGATTTCAGCATTAGATTAAAAAGATACTCCATCGTGACCAAGTAATATTTAAATGCAAGGTTGGGGACTTCCCTGGCGGTCCAGTGGTTAAGACTCCACACTTCCACTGCAGGGGGCACAGGTTTGATCCCTGGTCAGGGAATTAAGATCCCGCATGCTGCGCGGTGCGGCCAAAATAAATAAATAAATAAAAATAATAAATAAAATAAATAAATAAATGCAAGGTTGGTTTAACATTAGTAAATCAATCAATGTAATTCACCACGTTAATAACTTAAATGAATCATATATGGCCATCTCAAAAGATATACTGGGGGCTTCCCTGGTGGCGTAGTGGTTGGGAGTCTGCCTGCTAATGCAGGGGACACAGGTTCGGGCCCTGGTCTGGGAGGATCCCACGTGCCGCGGAGCGGCTGGACCCGTGAGCCACAACTGCTGAGCCTGCGCGTCTGGAGCCTGTGCTCCACAGCAAGAGAGGCCACGATGGTGAGAGGACTGCGCACCGCGATGAAGAGTGGCCCCCGCTTGCCACAACTAGAGAAAGCCCTCGCACAGAAACGAAGACCCAACACAGCAAAAATAAATAAATAAAATTAATTAAAAAAAAAAGATATACTGATAGAAAAAAGAATTTATTACTGATTAGAGGGGAAAAAAAAATCCTAGGAAACTAGGGATAGAAAGGAATATTCTTAACCTGATAAAGGTTATTTATACACATACACACACACACACAAACACACACACACACCCATACACACAGAAAGAGCTAACATTATATTAAATGATGAAATGTTGAAAGCATTCATTTGGATTAAAATCAAGAACAATACAAAAAGCCTGCAATCATGACTCCCTTTCGTAAGCTCCCAGGTATTCTCGTGGTGATCCAAGCGCCCACCTTGAGAAATTCTCGGCTGGAGAAACCAGTTGCCTATTGAGATGGCTTCCTGTTTCAGGTGCCCAAGCCCACCTACCCAACACCACTCCCAGCCACTGATCTGGCTCTGCTTCTGCTCCTTCATAATTATCCCACTACTCTATTTCATTTTTCTTGGATCTTCACAATAGCTCTGTGAGACAGATATTATCTCCATTTCACAGATAAGGAAACTGAGGCTTGGAGAGGTTACACGTCTTGTCCAAATTCCCACAGTAAGCGGCAGAGCTCCAGTGCCAGGCTGGGAAATGCTTTGTAGCACCTCTGGAATCTTCCTGCCTGTGCCCCTAAATTAACGCTTCCAGGACAATGCGGTGAGTTTACCTGTAGCCTGGGGGCCAAGGCTACCGTTAACAAAAGATTCTCAATTTGACACAAAATACTCTTGTTTCCTGGCCAAGTGTCATGCCATGTTCCATATTAACTTGCTGTCTGGACTTCCCAGTTTGTCTCTAGGTTGGGTCTGTGTAGGAATCAACACCTAGATATTTATTCCATTCCTTGAGCTGTTTGTTCACATCTTTCACAACTCCCTAATGTACCCAGGTCTGTTATTAGACACAGGGAGACTTGAAATTGTGAGGCACGTACCCAAGTCCTACCTTCTACGGGAAGGGAGAACTGTCCTTTCCTGTGAGTAGTCCATTAGGAGGAATGCACCAGAATTAGAACCCTGAGGATGCCAAGAGGCGGTGCCCCACTCTCCTCTGATGGGTGAGGCTCAGAGAGGGTAGGGAAGTGGCCCAGGCCACACAGCTGGTTGATATACGAAGGGAGAGGTGGCCGTATAGGGCAGCCTGCAGAGGTGCCAACCAACAGCTGAAGGGGCTCAGGGAAGGGAGAGGGCACCTGCAGCTCAATGGAGAAGGAGGCCAGAAAGGCGGATGGAGGGGCAGGGGAGGTAACCCTTCTTCAAACAGAGGTCAAGAGAAGTGAATGTCCAATCTGGTGGGAAGTCTAGAGAGAGCACCAGTGTGGCTGGAGAAGAGGGTTTACAGATGAAAAACAGTGGGGGAGGTGGGTAGGGGTTGGGCCTGTGAATACCAGGCAGGGAGCTGGGGTGGGAGTCTGTGAGAGGGGCTGCTTAACGTCTCCTCCCAACACACTCCACCCCTCCAAGTGCGGAGTGCACAGGAGAGCTGATAATAATAATAACGGCCAACATTACTGACTTCACCATACGCCAGGCACTTCCCATAGGTTACCTCATTTAATCTTTACCATTACCCGAGGAAGAGATTCTAGCACCACCCCATTTTACAGATGCAGAAACTGAGGTAGGGAGACTAAGGGCACTCTGCCCAAGGTCATTCTGCAGACCAAGTACTGGAACCCACAGAGCCCACCAAAAGTAAACTTAATATTTCTATGAAGTCTCCTATTTTAAATACTCATGAAAATTATGCATTTACTCCTTAATATGTTTGCATCTGTTTGAATATTTTAAAAATGCCTTTCCCCCTCCCCCACTAAATCCTCAAATAAAACTACCCTCCGGGCAGGCAGAGCCACTGTGTTTCCTCTGTGGCCGCATGAAACTTGGGCGTGATGCTGGGAAACCCAGGAGCCCAAGGAAGGTTCTGAAGTAAACGGATGTGACGTGTGACGTTGGTTCTCTGCCTCTGACTGGTGCCATTTTACTAAAGAGAAAATTGTCATCTCCATCATTTATGAAAAACCGGACAGAGAAGACACATTAATCTTCAGCCCTCAGGGGCGGTCCGGTCCTCACCCTCAGAACCCCCATACATTCAGAATCCTAGCAGTTTACCCAAGGTCCCCAGTGAGACCATTCTCTCTCCTTCACTTCTTTCCTGGACACAGTCTCTGAACCCAACCTTGACCAAAACTCCCAGAGAGATATCCGAGCAGATACCCATAATCCCCACCCCAAGAGTTCCCACACCTGCCCCCTGATTTCCCAGCTCCAGGCCTTTACTCATGCCATTTCTTCACTTGGAGTGCTCTCCCCACCCCCCCAAATTCTACCCATCCTCAAACCCAATCTTACAGATTGCCCCCTTTGTGGAGACATCCCTGATTCCCTCCTCCCCCATGATGGAAGTGACCAATCCCTCTTCTGAACCCATCTGTCCCTCTCTGAGCACACACCCTAATCCACTTTGCAACGGAAGTGCTCCTGAACAATTTTAAATCTTCCCAGCCAACACAGAGCCCCTTAAGGCCAGGATTTGTATGTGATTCTCCTCTGGGCCCCGCACAGAGTAACACCTTGCACATAGTAGGCAGTCAATAAAAATGTCACGAGTGAATGAATCAAAAGATCACCGTGTCCCCGCTAATCACAGCCACTAGTTCTCCGTGAGTAGGACCAACCGGGGCAGTGCACCAGGAAGAGATGTCTACAGCCTTGTGAGAACAGAGGTGGGCCACCTGCCCAACAGCATTGTGGGAACCTGGTCTCATTTCCAGTGTGTCTGTTACCTGCCGCATCCTCATCTCTGCCCTTCAACAGCTCTGCATCCTTCTGATTTTCCCCCGATGCCATCTTGCTGGCATCACCTAGCCGCGCAGGCTTTCAGGAAGAGGGTTTTGTGGTTTGTCTCCTCTTAACCTTCCATTCATGATGCTGAGATCATTTGGGATTTATTTTTCTGGGGAAAGTCTAAGGGCTTGGCGGTCGGCTGGGTGGAAGGGAGATCTCCCCTCCCTCCCTGACATCCTCCAGATGAAACATCCATGAAACAACAGTTATTCTTGTTCAAAGAGGAAGGAAACATAACACCGAAACAAGGGTGTAATGAGATGACGTTTACTTTGCAAGGGAAGGAGGAGGTGCACCACTGGCGCAGCTCACAAGCAGCATGACCTCGCCTAAGGCTTATGAAAAACGCAGATTATCAATGCATCCCCGGTGTTTTGGGGTAGCTGCCCTTGAGCACCCAGGCACAGGCGGATCAATAACTCTCTTCATCGCCTCAACACACACCTGGGCTGGGCCTCCTGCAAAGGATGAGAACAACCACAAAGCCACACTCTGAGGTGACTCTGCCCCTGGCCTGCTTTCAAGCACCCACAGGAGCGTCCTTAAAAAATTGTCACTCAGACAAGGGCTGCTAGCTTCACCTCCGTAGCTTGAATCAGTAGTCTCAATAATGACTCTGCTTCGGGAAAAAATACAGATGTCACTGGGAAGGGCTACAACTTAAACGGTTTTAGGATCACTTCCGTTTCCAGGTTTGGTGTAGGTGAGGGAAACAGGAGGTCGAATTCCCCAAAGGGAGTCTGGGAGGGGCTCCTTGAAGAGAGTGGGTGTCCACAGAGCAGACTGGTTGAAGACATAGCAGTCGCCATGTTGCAGAGGCCAAGCCCTAGTCCCAGCCTGGAACTCAACCACCGGAACAACAGCACGTACCTGGGGCACCTGTTCTATGCTGAACAGCCTGGGGAGCTTCAGGCTTAGCATCTTGAAGCCGAGCTGGGAAGACTGGTGGGTGACAGCCGGTCCCTGTCACCAGGCCTCGCTCAAAGTTCTGACATGGCTCCGGATGCCTGTGGCCAGCCGGTGTCCGAGCTGCTTCACTGAAAGGATACAGCGTGAAGAACTCCAGTGAGTGTCAGCCTAACTCCAGCTGGATCAAGACTGTCAGATTGTTTACCTAAGGGACATACCCTTGCTGGTGACGGCAAAATAACCAGGCTTCCTTAAAAACAATAGTGAAACTCTCAGACGGCTGAGTCATTCACTCCGAGAGTGATAGAGGGAGGTACTTAAATCATAATAGGGCAATCATAAAATTACAGCAGCTGGAAAGGGCCATAGAGGTCACCCAATGCCCTCACGTTGCACAAGAGGATCAGAGGGGTGGAGTAACTTCCCCAAGGTCACACAGCTCCGGGAGAGCTGGGGCTGCTCCCTCTCCCTGCATCAGGTGCTACACCTGGACAGACAGTGTGATCCCGGGTCCGAGTCCATCAAGCGCTGTGCTCCAGATCACCCAAAGAGATGCAGCACTTCCACAAGGCTGACTGGAGCGTGGCTGCCCTAAGACACGCCAAAGGACCAGACCAGGTAAATCCGAGGCACTCTGAATCAGAGCAACAGGGCTGCTTAAATGCAGCGTTCAGACTGTTTAATAAGCTGTGAGTAATGTAAAGTAGAGGAACCCAAAGCCCTCAGGGCAGGCCCAAGACACTGAAAAATACTAGCTGGGTTCCGCAAAGAGCGAGCAGAGCTAGGAGTTTACCATAGTCCGTGCCTCACCTACTCCCCAGATCTGCCACCTCCTCAGAGCCCCACGGACGGGTTCTGCCCCTGCCTCCGAAGGCCCCAAGACCTTGCCTGTACCTCTCCTGCAGCGCCATCCACATCTGCCTGCAGGCAAAGCTACCCGCCTGGGCCTTGTCTCCCCTGCACCCCCATCCGCCCCAACTGGGGAGGACCCTCCTGAGATGGTTGGAAACGCAGGGTGTGTGCCTGGCTCATCCCAGGCCTTCAGCAAATGCTTATTTAATGATGCATCCTTTGAACTTAAAGTGATTTTTTTGTTTTTGTGGTTTGTTTATACTTTTGCTTTTTATTATAGTTTTTAGGTCCTATGCATTACTATTTGGAACTATGTAGCAAAATATAATATAGTTATGTCTCATCGTAAATATGCATCTTTATGGTGTAAGCAATTATTCATAATAATTGCTGGTGTAAGCAATTATTCATAATAGTCAAAAGGTGGAAATGAGAGGGATAGAGAAGGATAATTAAATAGTTTAGAAATCCCACTAGGGGATTAAAGACAGGGAGGAAGGGAGTTTGGGAGACTGTTATAAACTAATGACCACTCAAGAAAAGAATCCAGTAACCTAGCAACAGTCAGCACTACCTTGAAGGAAGACCAGGTGCATCTGAGCGCCAGACACACTCAAGCCACAAACCCTGATAGTTACAACACAAGACAATAGATATGGGGTCTGAATCTTGTTACATGAAGTCAGGGAGTTAATGGTCCTTAAAGAGTAGCATCTCTGCATGTAACCAAGACAGGAATATAGGTGAAAGGGGAAAGAAACTGAGATGAATTACTATATTTAGTATATGTTACCACTCTTTTGCTAACATACGTATGATTTAAATAGTGCCATGACAGTCCCGGTTAAACCATGTAGGGTCAAAGGAGGAACTAATGATGTAAGCCTTGACGTCTGCCCAAGAATGAGGAAGAAGGTGGTCTTCTCCCCTCCCTACTTTTGCTTTGATTATAAAAATGTATCCCTCTTTCTTCTCGGGGCTGTGCTCCGTTGCCTGCCCGCTTGTCTCTCTCACAAGCATCTTATGCTAAAAAACTCACCCTGTGCCCATTGCTTTGCCTCACGCTGAATTCTTTGTGCAATGAGACAGAAGAACCTGAGCTTCAGTAAGTCCTGACACCAGGTGAGCCGTTTCAATTAAAAGCCAGTGGGTTCGAGACCCCTCCTAAGTCAGAGCTCGTGGGTTCAGGTCCCAATCCGAGGTGCGGCTGGGTTACCATTCAAGAAGGAGTGCTTCAGAAACAACCCAAGTGTCCACCAGCAGGTGAACAGAGAAACTAGCAAATAAGCAAAATGCAGTCTACCCATACAATGGAATATTACTCAGTCTTCAAAAGGAATAAGTTCAGATGCACGCTACAACATGGATGAAAACTTGAAAACATTATGCCAGGTGAAATAAGGCAGGCACGAAAGGCCAAATATCGTGTGATTCCAGTTATGTGAGGGGCCTGGAATAGGCAAGTTCAAAGAGACAGAATAGAGGCTGGTGAGGAAGGGAGGAACGGGGGCTGTTGTTTAAGGGGTTTGGGAGGATTAAAAGTTCTGGAAATGGGTAGTGGTGATGGTTGCTCACTACTGTAAACGTAAAATGCACTTAAAAATGATAAATTTTATGTTGTGTATATTTTACCACAATAAAAAAAGTTAAAAAATAGTTCTGAATGTGTTCATTGCAGCTCTATTTACAATAGCCCGGAGATGGAAACAACCTAAGTGTCCATCATCGGATGAATGGATAAAGAAGATGTGGCACATATATACAATGGAATATTACTCAGCCATAAAAAGAAACGAAATTGAGCTATTTGTAACGAGGTGGATGGACCTAGAGTCTATCATACAGAGTGAAGTAAGTCAGAAAGAGAAAGACAAATACCATATGCTAACACATATATATGGAATTTAAGAAAAAAAAATGTCATGAAGAACCTAGGGGTAAGACAGGAATAAAGACACAGACCTACTAGAGAATGGACTTGAGGACACAGGGAGGGGGAAGGGTAAGCTGGGACGAAGTGAGAGAGCGGCATGGACATATATACACTACCAAATGTAAAATAGATAGCTAGTGG